>NC_090647.1:427130670-427449003 GCF_040937935.1 Hyperolius riggenbachi | reverse complement strand
GTCCACGTGACCATGGACTCGTGGAGTAGCAGATTTGGGACAGGTCGCTACCTGTCCTTTACGGCCCACTGGGTGACACTGATGGAAGGGAGGGAGGACAAGAGCGCATCAGCCCAGCTAGTGGTGCCACCACGCGGGATCAGGGGGGATGCAGAAGGGTCCTGTCACGACACTCCCTCTGCACCCGGAAAGCAAGCCCGCCTCGGCAGCAGCAGCGCCAAGCCTCGGCACTGCCAAGCCCTTTTAAAATTGGTGACCCTGGGGAAGGAGAGGCTTACGGCCACCAACGTCCTGGCCGCCCTCAGGAAGCAGGAGCGGAGGTGGCTGACCCCCAGAGGCCTGGAAGTGGGGTATGTGGCAGCCGATAACGGGGCAAACCTGGTGGCAGCAGTGCAGCAGGGAAACCTCCAGCACATCCCCTGCTCGGCCCACGTGCTCAATCTTGTGGTGCAGCGCTTCTTGCGCACCTACCAGGGGATGAGCGAGCTGCTGCAGGATGCCCGGGCGGTGGTACGCTTTTTCCGCCTGTCAGCCACTGCCTCTGCACTCTTGTCCACCTTACAGCAGCAGTATGGAAGGCCACAACACCGGATGATCATCGACATGCCAGTTCGCTGGAATTCGACTCTGGCCATGTTGGAGCGGCTGTGTCAGCACAGGCTGGCTCTTAGGGCCTACATGCTAGACCCAAGTGTCCCCAGCAACCAGCAAGTCCCCATGATTACTGCCACTCAGTGGACACTGATGCAGCAAGTATGCCTGGTGCTGAGTCCCTTCCTGGAGGCAACCAAGATGGTCAGTGAGGAGCGGGCCTCTGTGTGCCAGTGGGTGCCCTTGGTTTGTCTACTGGAGCAGGCAATGGACAATTTAATTGAGCGTGGGGATGAAGCCCTGAGGCAGTTGGAAGAACAGGAGCAGATGGCAGCACAGTCCAGCTCAGAGGAGGGCTCACAGCAGGTAGTGGAAGAGTTGGAGGTCCCTAACCTGAATGAGGAGGAGGAGGAGGAGCAGAGTGCAGCAGGCGTTGTACGTGGATGGCGGTTTGAGGAGGACAACGACATGGCACAGGAAGAGGACAGGCATGCGTTATGGGACAATGGCGAGGACGAGGAAGATCTTGCTGGCAGGGCCCACTTGTTTCCCATGGCTGTGCACATGTTGCGCTGCCTTCGCAGGGACCCCCGGGTGATCCAGATGCATTCAAGGGAGGACATCTGGATTACCTTGATGCTTGATCCCCGTCTGAAGGGGAAGCTGGGAGACTTAATGACGCCATCCACCACCGAGCAACGCACAAGGGAGTTGAAGGAGGCCCTTGTGCGCAGACTACTGGAAGCATTCCCCCAGCCTTCCACCCCCACTGTAACTGCTCTGCCAAGCCAGCAAGAGGTGCCTGCCATTGCCACTAGCAGCACAACAACAACCACCAGCAGCAGCAGCAGCAACTGGCGCCCCAGGGACCTGAAGAGCCTAAGCAAGAGCCTGTATGCAGTGCAGCAGCCCAGAACAGAGGTGCCCACCACAGCATCCACCACCAACCAGCACAAGCAACGACTGACCACCATGGTGTCTGACTATATGGGGTCATCCAGCGGGCTCAATGACACCGACAGCCCCGTGGACCCCTTGGAGTACTGGGTCAAGAGACTGGACATCTGGAGCGAGCTTTCCCAGTACGCCCTGGAACTCCTATCCTGCCCTCCTTCCAGTGTCCTCTCAGAGAGATGCTTTAGTGCGGCCGGTGGCGTGGTCACAGAGAAGCGCTCTCGGCTCTCCCACGCCTCTGTGGACAAACTCACCTTCCTGAAAATCAACCAGGCTTGGGTGGAAGGTGAGTTCCTGGCCCCTATTGTCGGACACAGGGGGACATGAAGTGGCTGCTGCATGTGCTGTTGTTAACTATGCCTGCCTTTATAAAGACAGTTACTACCTGCCTAGTGCCTACCTTGGTTATTTTTTTGGTGTTATGGTACTACTACCAGTAAGTTGCCATGGTCCTCCTTCTGAGCTGCTGAACTGACCGCCCGCTTTGTCCTCCTGACTCAGTCGCTACTACACTCTGCGTTCACACTGCCCGGGTCACTGGGTGCATTTAATTTTTTGGCCAGCACTATGACGCTGTGCTGCTACTACTAGCACCAGTATGTTGCCATGGTCCTTCTGTGCTGCTGCTGCTGAACTGAACGCCCGCTTTGTCCTCCTCCTCCTCCTGACTCAGTCGCTACCACGGTACCACCAATGTACTCTGTCTGCGTTATCACTACCTGGGTCACCGGGTGCATTTAATTTTTTGGCCAGCACTATGACGCTGTGCTGCTACTGCTACTACTACCACCAGTATGTTGGCATGGTCCTTCTGTGCTGCTGCTGCTGAACTGACCGCCCGCATTGTCCTCCTCCTCCTGACTCAGTCGCTTCCCGCTGCTGCACTCTGTGTTCACACTGCCCGGGTCACCGGGTGCATTTAATTTTTTGGCCAGCACTATGACGCTGTGCTGCTACTACTAGCACCAGTATGTTGCCATGGTCCTTCTGTGCTGCTGCTGCTGCTGAACTGAACGCCCGCTTTGTCCTCCTCCTCCTCCTGACTCAGTCGCTACCACGGTACCACCAATGTACTCTGTCTGCGTTATCACTGCCCGGGTCACCGGGTGCATTTAATTTTTTGGCCAGCACTATGACGCTGTGCTGCTACTACTACCACCAGTATGTTGCCATGGTCCTTCTGTGCTGCTGCTGCTGAACTGACCGCCCGCATTGTCCTCCTGCTCCTGACTCAGTCGCTTCCCGCTGCTGCACTCTGCGTTCACACTGCCCGGGTCACCGGGTGCATTTAATTTTTTGGCCAGCACTATGACGCTGTGCTGCTACTACTAGCACCAGTATGTTGCCATGGTCCTTCTGTGCTGCTGCTGCTGCTGAACTGAACGCCCGCTTTGTCCTCCTCCTCCTGACTCAGTCGCTACCACGGTACCACCAATGTACTCTGTCTGCGTTATCACTGCCCGGGTCACCGGGTGCATTTATTTTTTGGCCAGCACTATGACGCTGTGCTGCTACTACTACCACCAGTATGTTGCCATGGTCCTTCTGTGCTGCTGCTGCTGAACTGACCGCCCGCATTGTCCTCCTCCTCCTGACTCAGTCGCTTCCCGCTGCTGCACTCTGCGTTCACACTGCCCGGGTCACCGGGTGCATTTAATTTTTTGGCCAGCACTATGACGCTGTGCTGCTACTACTAGCACCAGTATGTTGCCATGGTCCTTCTGTGCTGCTGAATTGACCGCCGGCATTGTCCTCCTCCTCCTGACTCACTCGCTTCCACCAATGTACTCTGTCCGCGTTCACACTGCCCGGGTCACCGGGTGCATTTAATTTTTTGGCCAGCACTATGACGCTGTGCTGCTACTACTACTACCAGTATGTTGCCGTGGTCCTTCTGTGCTGCTGAACTGACCGCCTGCATAGTCCTTCTCCTGACTCAGTCGCTACCACCACTGCACTCTGCGTTCACACTGCCCGTGTCCACTGACAACTCTGCTGCGATGTCATTGCTAATTGCTGCAAAAAAAAACAAAAAAAAATTTACAAAAACCTCTCTGGGGCCTTTTTGGCGTCAGCCACTCATCCTCCTCCAGCGGTACCTTCGCCGCCAAGTGCCATTGGAACTCGCCTTCACCTCTTTGACTGCTTAACGCGTATATCCCTTTTTAAAACCACTTATTACCAATTAATAGCCCCATTTAAAGTGTTGATTTCACTTTAAAATCCATTTTCTCTAGAAAAAAAAAATTGGGGGGAATTTTTTATGTTGAAGTTATGTTGCCCCTTATCACCTCGATAATCCATGCAATTTGTTATTAACGTTAAAAGAAAATCCGCCTCCGGGCGGGAATCCACGCGTGATTACGCCATTCACGGCAGAAAATCCGCGTGGTTGCGTGGACGCGAACGAAAATCCGCATGCGGCGGGGCCGAATGCAGATTTTTTTTTGCAACCACGCGGATTTCCGAATTCGTGGATGAGGCACATCCGAGCATCCCTGGGTAATATAATCTCTTACCCACCGTGTTTTAAAAGAAAAGGCAAATGTTTTTGATTTCATGGGGGCAGCCATATTTTTGATTGAAAGGATTGAAAGGAGGTGACAGGGAGCATAAAACACAGTTCCAACTGTCCTGTGTCCTGATCACCCCTACCAGCTGCGTGCGCTAGTCTTCAAATTTTAAAATAAAAGTAAAAAAAAGAAAAAAACAAAAACAAATTTGAGCCAAAACATCAGAAGGAGAAAAACAACATCAGAAATCCCATCATGATTTGCACAGCATCAGGGGAAAAATGCCCGGGCAGATTACTTTGATGGGGCGGAGCTTAGCTTTTGTGCAGCTAAAAATAAGGCTTTGGTAAGAAAAACAAAGTTCTGATGCTGTGAAACTGTTAAAGAAACACCAAGCCTTTTCAGTGCTGATAAGTAGATTTTTAGTCTGGAGGTTCACTTTTGGCCGGGTAAACACTACATGCATCCAGTTTTGAGTGGCTAATGACTGGCCAATTTTACCACCCCTATGTAGTACACCAGCCAACAGACTTTGAATACTATAAACAGATTGTGGTGAAAGCTGCTCATTCTACATGTAAGTAGTAAAATTGGCAATTAAAAATTGTACTGTATGTATGTACTAGGCTTTAGTGATCAATTACCAAGTTTGTGGAGCTTTCACCCATGTATATATACACACACACACTTGTTATGTGGTAAATTCAAGAGGAAAAACAAAATGTGAAATATGTGAAAACTATGCATTCCCGGGTGCCTTCTTTAACCTAAAATATAATCTCTGAGCAAAATTATGTACTGTAGTGTGCTTTCCGTACTAAAATCCCCATTTTAGTTTTACTCTTCTCTCAAGCAGTAAAACATATGTGATCATAAGTGTTCAATTTATCATACTAGAAAATTATTCTTACTTTTTCAATTTCTCCTGAAGTTAGTATCTATCAAATGGAAAGTTGCAAATAATTGAGGTGTATCAGTGCAGAAAGGCAAGAAAGGATCTTTGTTCCAGGCAGCTTTGATATATGGAATAAGGGGCGATTCAATCTCTTTGCCACTGAAAGTCACTGAAAGGATAAGGTTATTCATATTTTGTATCAAATTTCTCCTGACATTTACTTGGGAGCATATTTGGTAACCTTTGCATGGGCTTTGATTGGGTGATCACAGCTCCTCTATCAAGAGAATAGCTCATCTACGACCAAAATTAAATTTTACCATTCTGAGTTGTTTGGTTCCACATTGTGATAAAGTAATCACAATCCTGATGCATTTTTAATAGAAATCAAGAACGGTGAAAAGGAAAGAAAGAAAAAACATATTTAAACCGTGAGAGATATTGTTATTTGCCAATGAGTTTTATATATCTAAATTTTTACATACTGTCCCAGTTCATGTACACTGTTCATGAAGCATGACAGAATGATAATTTATTTTCGCTGCAGAAATGTTGCCATTCTTCATAGCTGTTAAGACAGATAAATTATAGCAGAACTAAGAAGTACATTCGTATTTCCTGTCATTATGCAACATATTTACATATGATATTACAGAATAAACCGCTCAATTTGAGACTAGAGTGAAAGACATTTTTGATTACACATGCCTTTACCCCTACTGCAACAATGTGCTTCAGCATACTTGTCTGCTTCAGCATACTTGTATGCTGTGTCAAATGTGGTACAATTATTATCCACTATGAAGCAAATGCTTCAAATGATGACTTAAAAAGTGTACCTGAACAAACAAGTGACATTAGATAAACATGTGTATGCTCTGTGCCATTCCTGCACATAACTAGGCTGTTAGTGTTCATTATTTTATTTTTCACATGGAAAGGGTTAAACATTCAGGTATGCAAAAAATGGTTACAGACATAAAACATTTTAATGAGAGAGAACACCTTCTGAGTGCAGGGAATAGATTAAAAGTCAATAGTTCATAGGTTGCAGCTCTCAGACACTAAATGACAGTGTCATTCAGCTGAGACAATAAAACATTACAGCTACTTTTTAGATCTTATGGCCCATACTCACGGGCAACTGTTTGGCCTGTCGCCAGCACACGTGAGCGTGTGCGCGACAGGCCGGCGACAGCTCGTCGCCAGGTCCCTCCGCATACACACGGCGGAGGGACCTGGCAACTGATGCGGCGGAAGCTTTCGCTGTTGCTCCTCCCCCCGCCGGAAGCCCAATGTAATCCTATCTTGTTGCTGTCGCTAGTCCGCGTACTCACGCGGACTAGCGACAGTTGCGGCGGAGTTGCGGCGGTGACTGTCGCCCGGCGATTGAGCGGTTCAATCGCCCGGCGACATCAGTGACAAGCGACAGTTCGGGGTGCGCGCCCGGGCAACGCTGCATACTCACGGGCGACCTGTCGCTGCAACACGCACGCGCCGCGTGTTGCGGTGAAATTTGTAGCCCGTGAGTATGGGCCTTTAAACAGGAAATAAAACTTGAGACGGAAAAAAAAAGTCATTTTTAGGAGTAAGAGCACAGATACTATTGTTTATCTTGTCACTTTCTTTTCAGTTTATGTTTGCTTTAAATAATGGTTTTATCCATCATTCTCTCTTAATAATGGTGTATATTACAAGCAGTGTCGTCAAAAGAAAAAGTGAGTGTGGCACTCCTGCTAGGATCAGGAAGGATCTGTGGGTTGAGAAAAAGTTGTATCCCAAAAATTCCTGCTTGTAACGATATCTTGCACTATTTGACACTCAGCCACTGACGTGTGCCTCACATATATGGCAAGAAGAAAGCAATCATGTATTCATTGTGAACAAGAAGCACATCTGGGCACCATCCATCATTCAGCTTATTTATTGTAAAACAGCTTGTGCAGTGTACAAAGTCAAATAGTTATCACCTGGTATTCCATGGCGTATGTGGAGTGGGTTGGAGGTGGGTGCTCAGGGCTGTAGAAGGGTCGGCGACGGCCGTTTCGCGTCCACCAGGACGCTATGACCAAGCGTCCTGGTGGACGCGAAACGGCCGTCGCCGACCCTTCTACAGCCCTGAGCACCCACCTCCAACCCACTCCACATACGCCATGGAATACCAGGTGATAACTATTTGACTTTGTACACTGCACAAGCTTTTTTACAATAAATAAGCTGAATGATGGATGGTGCCCAGATCTGCTTCTTGTTCACAATGTATATTACAAGCAGTACTACACCTTAACCACTTGCCGACCAGTGGATTTTACACTGATCGGTGCTGCGTGGGCTCTACAGCCCGCAGCACCGATCAGGAGTCCAGCAGGGCGATCAGACTACCCCCCTTTTTTCCCCACTAGGGGGATGTCCTGCTGGGGGGGTCTGATCGCCGCCGGCCATCTGCGTTTTGCGGGGGGGGGGGCTTCTCAAAGCCCCCCTCCGCAGCCATTTCTGCCCTCACGCTCCTTACCTCCCTCCCTCCCTCTCTCCGTAATGCGCAGGACGGAGTTCCGTCCTGCGCATTAAAGGATAGGCTTCAGCCTATCATATGCCGGCGATCCCCGGCCAATCAGAGGCCGGGGATCGCCGATCTGCCTTACGGCGCTGCTGCGCAGCAGCGCCGTATGATGTAAACAGCGGGGATTTCTTCCCCGCCTGTTTACATTTTGCCAGAGAGCTGCGATCGGCGGCTCTCCGGCTGTTCACGGAGACACCCTCCGTGAACTGACATGGAAAGGCCGCTCGATCGAGCGGCCGTTTCCATGGTAACCCGCAGACGACCAGTTTACGCCAATCGGCGTTAGCTGGTCGTCAAGAGGTTAAAGACTGCTATGCAAAATAGTTTTATTAACATTTAATTACTGTTCTATCACCCTGTTAAGTTGTGTAATTTCATTATCAGATCTGCATACATTATCTTGTATAGGATGTGTCAGCCAACCTTGGTGGAAGAAAAACATCCAAAACACAAATGAGATGACAAAATGCTTTCCAGGAAACTAAAACAGGCAAATAAATTTAAAGAAAAAAAATCTAGCTATGTACTTAATAGGATACTATGTCATAATAAAAAAAATATATATCTTAGATGCAGCTAATATAAATTTTGAAATTTCCCTTTATTATTGTCCGCTTATAAACCTCTTATAAACAAAAATTCACATTAAGGGAGGTGGGGCTTGCATGCTTGAAATGCCTCTTGCACATGGGAGGGTGAACTGCCCGCTTGTTGAGCAGCCTTCCACCTGCCAGCCACTAAGCACCTTCTAGCTACAATTTAAATCAGCAGAATAACAGAATTTGTAACCACACATATGAGCTTTTGACTTTAGGGCCATATCCAATTGTTAAACTCGCCATCGACAAGTGGTGGCGAGTTCTTAAATTAGGCGATGGGAGCATCGCCTAATGCAATTAAATGTAACACCCCCGGGTGGTAAAGAACTCGCTTATGTGAAATTCTTGCCCAGTGAGTTCTTTACACTCTATCCTATTAATAATTTCATGCTGCCAGAAAGGGTGCTTCCCGTCAGACATGAGCGTTAGCTTAGACCTGCAAAGAGCAGGTCTAAATCAGTTAACACATGTGTTGCGCCACTGACACATCCTATAATAATTAAAAACAATGGTGCATGAGCCAGCCTGGGGCCCCGGGAACTCTCACTGCCCGGGGCCCCAGAACCAGCATCTAACACCATATGTGAGCGCAGCCAAGACCTTGGAGCTGCCACCTCCAAGGCCTGTCTCCTACTGCTCTAAAACTTACCAAACACACAATTGGAGAACCTCACTCCAAACAGTTCTCTGCTGCTTTATAAAGCCTGCAGGCTGCTTATAAGCCAATGAGAAATGCACACATAATACACCTAGCCCTCTCCTACTAATTGGCTGACTTGCTCAGCTTTTGCTTGATTATCACTGCAGGCTAGGTGTATTATGTGTGCATTTCTCATTGGCTTATAAGCAGCCTGCAGGCTTTATAAAGCAGCAGAGAACTGTTTGGGAGTGAGGTTCTCCAATTGTGTGTTTGGTAAGTTTTAGAGCAGTAGGAGACAGGCCTTGGAGGTGGCAGCTCCAAGGTCTTGGCTGCGCTCACATATGGTGTTAGATGCTGGTTCTGGGGCCCCGGGCAGTGAGAGTTCCCGGGGCCCCAGGCTGGCTCATGCACCATTGTTTTTAATTATTGTAGTATCCCATGCAGTTTAGTTAGGAGGGGGGCAGATGAGAGGGAATATCCTGCACGCTGGTGCCCCCTGCTGGTCATATAGCCATTGTCTATATGCAACTGAAGCCCTCTCCTACTAATTGGCTGACTTGCTCAGCTTTTGCTTGATTATCACTGCAGGCTAGGTGTATTATGTGTGCATTTTTCATTGGCTTATAAGCAGCCTGCAGGCTTTATAAAGCAGCAGAGAACTGTTTGGGAGTGAGGTTCTCCAATTGTGTGTTTGGTAAGTTTTAGAGCAGTAGGAGACAGGCCTTGGAGGTGGCAGCTCCAAGGTCTTGGCTGCGCTCACATATGGTGTTAGGTGCTGGTTCTGGGGCCCCGGGCAGTGAGAGTTCCCGGGGCCCCAGGCTGGCTCATGCACCATTGTTTTTAATTATTGTAGTATCCCATGCAGTTTAGTTAGGAGGGGGGCAGATGACAGGGAATATCCTGCACGCTGGTGCCCCCTGCTGGTCATATAGCCATTGTCTATATGCAACTGAAGCCCTCTCCTACTAATTGGCTGACTTGCTCAGCTTTTGCTTGATTATCACTGCAGGCTAGGTGTATTATGTGTGCATTTCTTATTGGCTTATAAGCAGCCTGCAGGCTTTATAAAGCAGCAGAGAACTGTTTGGGAGTGAGGTTCTCCAATTGTGTGTTTGGTAAGTTTTAGAGCAGTAGGAGACAGGCCTTGGAGGTGGCAGCTCCAAGGTCTTGGCTGCGCTCACATATGGTGTTAGATGCTGGTTCTGGGGCCCCGGGCAGTGAGAGTTCCCGGGGCCCCAGGCTGGCTCATGCACCATTGTTTTTAATTATTGTAGTATCCCATGCAGTTTAGTTAGGAGGGGGGCAGATGACAGGGAATATCCTGCACGCTGGTGCCCCCTGCTGGTCATATAGCCATTGTCTATATGCAACTGAAGCCCTCTCCTACTAATTGGCTGACTTGCTCAGCTTTTGCTTGATTATCACTGAAGGCTAGGTGTATTATGTGTGCATTTCTCATTGGCTTATAAGCAGCCTGCAGGCTTTATAAAGCAGCAGAGAACTGTTTGGGAGTGAGGTTCTCCAATTGTGTGTTTGGTAAGTTTTAGAGCAGTAGGAGACAGGCCTTGGAGGTGGCAGCTCCAAGGTCTTGGCTGCGCTCACATATGGTGTTAGATGCTGGTTCTGGGGCCCCGGGCAGTGAGAGTTCCCGGGGCCCCAGGCTGGCTCATGCACCATTGTTTTTAATTATTGTAGTATCCCATGCAGTTTAGTTAGGAGGGGGGCAGATGAGAGGGAATATCCTGCACGCTGGTGCCCCCTGCTGGTCATATAGCCATTGTCTATATGCAACTGAAGCCCTCTCCTACTAATTGGCTGACTTGCTCAGCTTTTGCTTGATTATCACTGCAGGCTAGGTGTATTATGTGTGCATTTCTCATTGGCTTATAAGCAGCCTGCAGGCTTTATAAAGCAGCAGAGAACTGTTTGGGAGTGAGGTTCTCCAATTGTGTGTTTGGTAAGTTTTAGAGCAGTAGGAGACAGGCCTTGGAGGTGGCAGCTCCAAGGTCTTAGCTGCGCTCACATATGGTGTTAGATGCTGGTTCTGGGGCCCCGGGCAGTGAGAGTTCCCGGGGCCCCAGGCTGGCTCATGCACCATTGTTTTTAATTATTGTAGTATCCCATGCAGTTTAGTTAGGAGGGGGGCAGATGAGAGGGAATATCCTGCACGCTAGTGCCCCCTGCTGGTCATATAGCCATTGTCTATATGCAACTGAAGCCCTCTCCTACTAATTGGCTGACTTGCTCAGCTTTTGCTTGATTATCACTGCAGGCTAGGTGTATTATGTGTGCATTTCTCATTGGCTTATAAGCAGCCTGCAGGCTTTATAAAGCAGCAGAGAACTGTTTGGGAGTGAGGTTCTCCAATTGTGTGTTTGGTAAGTTTTAGAGCAGTAGGAGACAGGCCTTGGAGGTGGCAGCTCCAAGGTCTTGGCTGCGCTCACATATGGTGTTAGATGCTGGTTCTGGGGCCCCGGGCAGTGAGAGTTCCCGGGGCCCCAGGCTGGCTCATGCACCATTGTTTTTAATTATTGTAGTATCCCATGCAGTTTAGTTAGGAGGGGGGCAGATGACAGGGAATATCCTGCACGCTGGTGCCCCCTGCTGGTCATATAGCCATTGTCTATATGCAACTGAAGCCCTCTCCTACTAATTGGCTGACTTGCTCAGCTTTTGCTTGATTATCACTGAAGGCTAGGTGTATTATGTGTGCATTTCTCATTGGCTTATAAGCAGCCTGCAGGCTTTATAAAGCAGCAGAGAACTGTTTGGGAGTGAGGTTCTCCAATTGTGTGTTTGGTAAGTTTTAGAGCAGTAGGAGACAGGCCTTGGAGGTGGCAGCTCCAAGGTCTTGGCTGCGCTCACATATGGTGTTAGATGCTGGTTCTGGGGCCCCGGGCAGTGAGAGTTCCCGGGGCCCCAGGCTGGCTCATGCACCATTGTTTTTAATTATTGTAGTATCCCATGCAGTTTAGTTAGGAGGGGGGCAGATGAGAGGGAATATCCTGCACGCTGGTGCCCCCTGCTGGTCATATAGCCATTGTCTATATGCAACTGAAGCCCTCTCCTACTAATTGGCTGACTTGCTCAGCTTTTGCTTGATTATCACTGCAGGCTAGGTGTATTATGTGTGCATTTCTCATTGGCTTATAAGCAGCCTGCAGGCTTTATAAAGCAGCAGAGAACTGTTTGGGAGTGAGGTTCTCCAATTGTGTGTTTGGTAAGTTTTAGAGCAGTAGGAGACAGGCCTTGGAGGTGGCAGCTCCAAGGTCTTAGCTGCGCTCACATATGGTGTTAGATGCTGGTTCTGGGGCCCCGGGCAGTGAGAGTTCCCGGGGCCCCAGGCTGGCTCATGCACCATTGTTTTTAATTATTGTAGTATCCCATGCAGTTTAGTTAGGAGGGGGGCAGATGAGAGGGAATATCCTGCACGCTAGTGCCCCCTGCTGGTCATATAGCCATTGTCTATATGCAACTGAAGCCCTCTCCTACTAATTGGCTGACTTGCTCAGCTTTTGCTTGATTATCACTGCAGGCTAGGTGTATTATGTGTGCATTTCTCATTGGCTTATAAGCAGCCTGCAGGCTATATAAAGCAGCAGAGAACTGTTTGGGAGTGAGGTTCTCCAATTGTGTGTTTGGTAAGTTTTAGAGCAGTAGGAGACAGGCCTTGGAGGTGGCAGCTCCAAGGTCTTGGCTGCGCTCACATATGGTGTTAGATGCTGGTTCTGGGGCCCCGGGCAGTGAGAGTTCCCGGGGCCCCAGGCTGGCTCATGCACCATTGTTTTTAATTATTGTAGTATCCCGTGCAGTTTAGTTAGGAGGGGGGCAGATGAGAGGGAATATCCTGCACGCTAGTGCCCCCTGCTGGTCATATAGCCATTGTCTATATGCAACTGAAGCCCTCTCCTACTAATTGGCTGACTTGCTCAGCTTTTGCTTGATTATCACTGCAGGCTAGGTGTATTATGTGTGCATTTCTCATTGGCTTATAAGCAGCCTGCAGGCTTTATAAAGCAGCAGAGAACTGTTTGGGAGTGAGGTTCTCCAATTGTGTGTTTGGTAAACTGACACATCCTATATCAGAGGTCTCCGTTGGCCACCACACATCGCCGAAGCCCCTCGCAGCTGCGCCAGTCAGCCCTGATCAATTTATCTGCTGCCACTAGACATCCACAGCCCCTCCCCGCAAGTCCCAATGCTGTAATAACAGTATCTCTCGCTGTTATTTCTGTCTCTAGGAGCCCCGGCAAAGCCGCT
Source organism: Hyperolius riggenbachi (assembly GCF_040937935.1). Lineage (NCBI taxonomy): Eukaryota > Metazoa > Chordata > Amphibia > Anura > Hyperoliidae > Hyperolius > Hyperolius riggenbachi. Next base: position 427,435,991 of record NC_090647.1, on the reverse strand, counting down.
TTGAAGATCCCCTCGGGGCTCCCCATTAGTTCACTGTCTGTACCAATGAAAATGGGGCCCCAACCACAAATGTGCAACTAATATGTGTGGGTTTTATCTACAGTAGCACTTTTTTTCAAACTGTAATAGCTGATAACAGATATAATGACTTTTTTTTTACTGTTTTTTCTTTTTCCCTTTAAAATGCAGAAGAAAAAAAATAATTCTTAGCAAAAAGTATTACCCAAAAAAAACCTATTTTATCCCACAAAAAAACAATATATAGATCATTTAGGTGTGATAAATAGCAATTAGGTTAGTGGCAAATGAATGGGAGGAGCGCAAAATTTGGAAACTGCTCTGGTTTTTAAGGGGAAATAACCTGGTTAAATCATTCATAATCAACTTCTGGAAGGACTACTTTTTGCATATTAAGTTATAATTCATTTTATAAGCATACTATTTTTCTGGAGATAATGTTTGTGTATGATTAATGCCTTTTTAGAAATTCCAAATTTTAGAATCTGCTGGCTGCAGTTGGTTTACGATAACTTAAAAAAAAAAGATGTGTTAATTCATCAGTTTGTTTCTGTTTTCTTTATGACTTGGCTACAAGTGTATTTGTTTCCCCTAAGATAATTCTCTTTTGTGATACAAATAAAAAAAAAAAATAAAAAAAAAACTCAAATACTCTCAAACAAAAAAAAGTTTTTTTTTTTTTTGTTATTATCACATAACAGTTGTTATTGGCAACAATAACGGTTATTATTATTTTATGAAATAGATGGATGTATGGCATAATTTTCTCAACCTATCTTATTGCACATGTCAAGTTGTAAAAAAAATCTACACAATGGCCTAGTGCACACCAGAGCGGTTCTGCTGCGGTTTGCGATCCGCTTGCGGCTGCAGATACGCTTGGGTAATGTATTTCAATGGGCTGGTGCACACCAGAGCGGGAGGCGTTTTGCAGAAACGCATACTCCCGGGCTGCTGCAGATTTTGGATTGCAGAGGCGTTTCGGCCTCAATGTTAAGTATAGGAAAATCGCAAACCGCTCTGAAAAACGGCACTTCAGAGCGGTTTGCCAGGCGTTTTTTGTTACAGTAACTGTTCAGTAACAGCTTAAGTGTAACAATACATGAAATCTACTACACCAAAAACGCTTCACAAAACCGCAAAATGGTAGGTGAAACGCTACAGAAAAATAAGAGCGGTTTTTGGTGTGCACCAGGCCTAAAAGATCATACCAATGTATGTAATCTATTTTTTTCTGCTCCGCAATTACAAAGCATTTAAGCATTGTCACTACAATCTGTTCCTACTAGAAAATGCAGGCTTCAGATTAAATGGGTTCCTGTCACTGCTAAGAAAAAAAAAAAAATACCTACAGTGCCATATAACTGGATTATGGAGGGTCTTAACTTGAATGTTTTTTTTTTCCACCACCTATAACCAAAATGTTCCTTTATAAAAAGTGCTACAATTTCTGAGAACTAGATATTACAGTACAGTGACTAACACTGCTTGAAATAAAGATTTTCCTAGTGCAAAAATGCCTCCACAATATCTTACAGTTACAGTTACACAGAGGCGCTCACACGCTTTATGGACCTGAACCAGTTTTATATGCTCCTGTACTGCCTGATGAAGCGGGACTGTTGACCGCGAAATGCGTTGCGATTTTATGGAGCTGTGAATAAATTGTATATTTTTTTACTCTGCATTTGAGTATATGTCCACTACCAGAGGGAGGTAAGTCCACCTTGACTTCCCTCTTTTTATCATTTTTAGAACATTGTTTTACTCTGCTTGGCGCCTCTGTTCGTACATATTACAGCACAATTAAGTCCACCTCTGGTGGAGGGGTTCTTTCCCCATTTTCCTATCTACAGAGAGCGACTTTTATACCTGAGCGGGGTCAGGTACTATTACTCCCCACCTGCCTGTCAAGTGGTTACCTGATGGTAACCCACCTTTGTGAGTATAAGAACCTTTGACATTACATTATATATTGAGCTTACCAGACAATATTGCACTATTGGGCTCTTGGTGTCCTCTGTTTTGTTTTTACAAGTACAGTTACATAGAGCAGGGCTTTTCTCACCGGCTGTAGTAAAAACAGTTTTGTAGGACTAATAAACCAGCTCTATGACTAAAACAAGGTCCTGCCACTACCTGTAACCAAATGTTCTGAACTGATTGCTTAGGGGGAGGAACACCCTTCCTGTGCTGTCACCTTATACTGGACACCCAGGTGCTGCTCAGACTCAGCTGGCTCAACTGTTACAAAGTGGGAACATAGATTGGTGGTGTTTTCCTGGCTGCTATGATTGTCTTCCTCTGACTCACACATGCTTGCATACTCATGCTCTCACCTTTGCTATTTCCTGGTGGCAGCATCTTCAATTATTGGGCTGTTGCCCTCCCCACCCCCACGTAAATGGGTTGCATGAGTTCTGCACCTTGCCTTAAAGATGCCTTGTTTGCTCTACTCTATCCTCCAGGACTCCTCTGCTTTACAGCTATTCAGTTTGCATGGTGCTTTCAAACATAGGGCCAAATCCAACTCACTTTTTCTCCTACGTTTTCTCCCAGCAGAATAATCACAATATGGGTGAAAGAGGCGCCCTGGTGTGTATACAATTCTTTAAAAACAAATTAAAACAAAAGAAACTTACCTCAACTAACAACATCTTTGTAACAACAAAAGATTTTTATTATTAAGCAGAGATAGAAGAAATGTGGAAGGTGTTTTTAAATTTGTCAACTTGATTAAATACACTATTTGTATATACGGTACATTAGCAAGAGTATATTTTAAATACCCTACTTCGTGCAACGATCTTGAATATCTCAATATGTTTTGCCAGCAGACACCTGTGGCCCATATGCAATTCACTTTTTCTCCTGAGTTTTCTCCTAGGAGACAATTTTCATCTTCTGTTTATAATAACTTTTCAGCACTTTGCATTCGAAAAAGTACCAAAAAGTAGGGCAAGAAGTACTGTAAAAAGTATTCTGAGTATTTTTTTTGGCTTGCTGGTGGCTTAAAGTGAACCTCCGGACTAAAAATCTACTCAGCAGAACTGAAAAGGCTTGGTGTTTCTTTAACAGTTTCACAGCATCAGAACTTTGTTTTTCTTACCAAAGTGTAATGATCCGCTCAGCTGGATGCACTGGCAGACAGCTGTTTGACCATTCCTCTAGTCTGTGGGCTGCAGGTCTCTGCAAGAGAGACCTGTATTTCCATTACAAGTTTCTAGTCTGTCCTGCTGCTGAGGAATTTGCATACACTCGTTATGCAAATCCCTTACCTGCCTCCTTTTATGACTGGCAGTTTAAAGAGCTATGTTTCCCAGAGTCCTTTGCTGGTCATAAGAGTTAGTCCTGTGGAACACTCGCCTGGAGTGTCAGCCTTGCTCTTTGTTTGAAGATTAGCCTAGAGTAATTCCTGGAACTGCAATGGGCAGTTTCCCTAGTGCAGTTAGGATTGCATATCTGTTTTGTTTATCTGTTGCGATTGTCCTGTCCCAGCGGTGGTCGACAGGAAATCGTTCTGTGTGTCTGGGTGCTAACCGGAACAGCGGTTGTTACTGGTAGCCCCTTCTGATCTGTCTTCCTGGATCGCACTAGCCTCTTGCGCTAGTGCTGTGGATCCTTCTGGTCTGCTACTCTCTTGCTGTACTTGGATCGCACTAGCCTTTTGCGCTAGTGCTTTGGATCCTTCTGTTCTGTCTTCCTGGATCAAACTAGCCTCTTTCGCTAGTGCTGTGGATCCTATATCTCGCTTGTTTATGTTTTCGTGTGTCTGTCTTGTCTGCTACGAATGCTTGCTGGAGGCTCAGTGAGGTAAACGTTAAGCAAGCGCTCGCGTCCTCTGTTTCATGTTTGTCTGTCGGTGGTTAGTTAGGCGTGCTTGTCTCTGTTGTGCTTATCGCGCCGGGACCGCGCATAAACGCGTGCACTGTTGCGAATGAGTGCGGTGTTCGCGTTTAGCTAGCGTTTGTTATTTTCCGTATCTCCTCATTGTATGATTTGCTGTGCCTTTGCTACTCTCGTGCTCTGCCTTGCTGTAGCCTTGTGTCACCTCTGGCAATCGCCTCTCTCGCGATTGCGTTCCTACTTCATATTTGTTGTTGTGTATGCACCGTCGCGGGTTGGCGACTAGTTTGGTGCACACACATACAATCTGTCCCTGTGCTCATTCTCTCCCGCAATCGCTTCTCTTGCGATTACGTTCTCACTTGGTTTCTTCTGCAAAAACTCGGTATACAGAGGCGCCAGAGTAGAGTAAAACGTTTTAAAAACCGCTTAAAAGGAGAGGGGGATGTTAAGGTGGACTCACCTCCCTCTTACAAAAAAAAGAAAACTCACTTGAGTCTCAATAAAATAGAATTGTCAAGTAATTTATTCAACTCCACAAATGCAACGCGTTTCGCGGGCGTGACCCTGCTTCCTCAGGCAAAAATGGGAGCACAACTCAGTGGGTCAAGCAATAAGTTTGAGTGCCTCTGTCTGTCCGTAGAGGCGCTCAAACTTATTGCTTGACCCACTGAGTTGTGCTCCCATTTTTGCCTGAGGAAGCGGGGTCACGCCCACGAAACGCGTTGCATTTGTGGAGTTGAATAAATTACTTGACAATTCTATTTTATTGAGACTCAAGTGAGTTTTCTTTTTTTGTAAGAGGGAGGTGAGTCCACCTTAACATCCCCCTCTCCTTTTAAGCGGTTTTTAAAACGTTTTACTCTACTCTGGCGCCTCTGTATACCGAGTTTTTGCTGATCTTCTAGTCCACCCTGGGTGGAGGGGTGCATCCCCATCTACTATCTACAGAGAGCGACTTCTTAACCTGAGTGGGGTCAGGTCCTAATGCTCCCCACCTGCATTTAAAGTGGTTGCCTATTGGTAACCCGTGTTTGTGAGTATATATATATATACATAAAATTGTATTGAACTCTTCATTTTACCTGACAATACTGCACCATATTGGGCTCTCGATTCTCTTCTTGTTTTTAAGCATTGGTTTCTTCTGTTGTATGTCCACCGTCGCAGGTGGCGGCTAGATTGGTGGACAAACATACATTCCTCATCTGTGCTTATTCGGTCTTGTGTCGCTGTTAGCAATCGCCATCTCCGGCGATTGCCTTCTCGCTTTGTCTTTCTGGTTGTGTGTTCATCGTCGCAGGGTGGCGACTAGTTTGGTGAACACACATACCCTCTGTCGCTTTGATCTCTCTCTTTCAGGGCTATCTTGCCCTGCGTTTCTTCCCTTCATACAATTCCTGTCTGGCGTGTGTGGCAGGGCAGAGGAGCTGTTCCTCTGCACTCCACAGCTCCCCCTGTCGACAGGAATTTCCCTCTACAGGTGCATTGCACCTTTTGCTAGGTTCCCCAAATTATACGCTTGTGGAGGATTTCTGCAGTGTCAGCGCACTTCTTGTGCGCTGATCATGGAGAGAATTCCACAATCGTTACACAAAGCATAATGAGCAGAGCATGATGGGATTTGCTATGTTGTTATTCCGGTCGCTTAGGAACTGGGAGGGGTGATCAGGACACAGGACAGTTGGAACTGTGTTTCATACTCCCTGTCACCTCATTACAACCAAAAATATGGCTGCCATCATGAAATCAAACATTTGCCTGTTCTTTTAAAACAGGGTGGGTAAGAGATTATATTACCTATCTATTTTAAATAACATAAGTAATGTAACTTAATGAAAGTATGTTTGTCTAGGCTGAAGTTTCTCTTTAAGGCCTCTTTCACAGTTGGACTGTGCGTTTTGATGCGACTTTAAGGTCGCAACGCAAATTACAATGCAACGCCCCCAAAAAGTCGCAACGTAACTTCATGCCCCATTATCGTTGCATACAGTAGAGCATACAGGCAATGAAAAGTATGCTTCCAAGTCATCACTGAGCATGTGCAAACAGTCTGACGCAGCTAATAATGTGTATAATGCACAGCATGCATCACTTTCTAATAACGTTACACGTTACGCACAAACGCAGCGTGTGCACTGTGAATGTCGCACAGAGTTAGTATTGCTGTGCGTTAGTCTGCGTTGAAACATTTTCTAACGTGCTATTTTAACTTTGCACTGTGAAAAAGGGCTTAAAGGCATTTTATTGGCAAAAGTCAAAATATCACCTAGGAGAAAACTTAAGATAAAAGGTGAATTGGATGGGGGCCACAGAGTCTGTGGCCAAATATGCAATTAACTTTTTCTCCTGAATTTTCTCCTAAGTGCTATTTTTACACAATATCAATAAAATGCCCTTTAAGCCACCAGCTAGCAAGAAAATAACCAGAATAATTTACACAATACATTTTCTCCTACTTTTTATTCAGTTGAAAATTGCTGAAAAGTTTTTTTTTTTTTTTAAACAGAACATGAAAACTTATCTCTTAGGAGAAAACGTGAATTGCATATGGGCCAGTATGTTTTGGAGACAATTCAGAAAAGTTGTATATGCATATTGTATGTGCATCTTTCTCTTTGCATTAATGCACTGTCAAAAAAACTATTCTGAAGGCAACTTCTGTCTAAAATAGTTTTAAATTCATGCCAGTTTCTGGTTTCTGCTGCATAAGACTCTTACACAGCTCCATTTATACGAGGAAAGCCTTACATGATTATACACTTTTCTGCAGGTGCACAGCCATCAATGCAAAGTGATATATAAAGCATCACACTTCTTGTAAACTTTCAATTTATATGGCAGTTTTGTTTGTTGTTGTCTGGATTGAAAATACTGAATCAGCGGAGCTTGTCAAAGACATCTGTTTCATCCTTCAAGACTCAATAGCTTGAACTCAGTGGTTGATTTGTATGGGAGTTTATGGACCGGAATAAAAACATACAATCTACTTTATCATGTATGACATTTAGAGGAGGTGGTTGAGCTATTTTTAATTACTTTAGCGAGACTCAGATACCAATATTAAATATGTATAAAATTGCCCTGAGAACGGGTTTCCCCCCAAAAATCGGCTTTTCTTTACATTTTACATTGTTTTTGTTCTTTTCTTCTTTGCGGTTTTTCTTTTTATCAGGCATTGCCTTCTGACTGCTGCAGTCAGTGAGTCAGGAGAATGGGTCTGGAACAGTTACTGAAGTGTAAATTCAGCTTAAAGCTTTCTTATGGCTGAATTATTCTTTCTAGATGAACAGGTGGATCTCAGCATTGGGACAAAGACAGATGCAAAATTCTTCAGAAAAATCCTAACATTTATGAAATAATCAGAATTCAAATGACAGTGTTTTGTCATGCAGAAATCTAATGTGCACAGTTTGCTTGTATGTGCGCATAATACAAATGAACAGGCAGACAGCTACATTTGGTATATAGTTGTATTTCTCTCTTTGCCTGCCGTGGAACATAAATATATTATCCTCTTCTGAAATGAAGACATAGCCATGCATTTACATGACTGTAACTGATGCTAACATTTGAGAATCTACTGTTAAAATACATAAAAAAATAAATAATAATAAAAAAAGAGTACAGATCTTTACTGTCATTTAATGGTGTGCATGTTTTAACCCAACCTGTTAAGTATATTGATTTTAAATGCTGCCTAATACAATTTCTACATTATAAACATGTGTCATTTGTTTGCATTTAACTGTTGTGTATACTTTAGGATTGCTACTTAGATACACCATTAAAGAGAGCCTGAACCTAGTAAAATTATTTAAAATAAACACCCGCAAATTCATATTACATACTTCCTATTGGAAGCGCAGCATTTTCTGCTAACAACAATTCTTCCAGTTCCGACTAGTTCTAGTTGGAACTGGAAGCCTTAGGGCCCTTTTCCATTATATCAGTTGCTGTCAGTCATAACTGAAAGGATAAGTGATGTGCAAGATAATGTCCATGTTTCCCTATGGCTCAAGTGGGCAATATTACAGGTTAACGGAGTGCTGGCATGGCTGAAAGCTGTTCATTGTCCATTTTTAAAATGGAGAACAGAGAATTACATTCATCAAAGTGGACAAACAGGACGCAGGACAGGAGAAAGAGATTAAGGAGTAGATTATGCGGGAAGTATGTATGACGCGTGTATGTTTATTTCGACTTTTATTTTTCAGTTCAGGTTTGCTTCAACCTAGGAATTTAGGGGAAAACTCCGAGGCAGGAAGCACACATATTGGAATCACAGACGTTTCCCCACAAAGCTAGAATCACGCCACTGCCCAGACAGTAGTAAAAAATCAATATTATAAATGATAATTTTACATCATATCCTGGTGCCCATTTCACCAAATGATTACTTTAATATCCTTTATACCTGGCGCCTCATTATTATATGCACACACTCATTGCCCGTAAATCAATAGAGTTCTGATAATTCTGCCCTCAACCCCCCATCAGCAAAGAGGCTGTGGCTGTTTCTTTTTCTAAAATTTTCTGAAGCTCTGAAGCAAAAGAGCTTCGGAACGCTTTGGATAAAAATGGACAAGGCCTATTTGCCACTAGAGGGGGTGTAATAAGGATTTACGGGCAGCAGGTGACTTACTGCTGCTGACACCAGCTAATCTGCGCAGGGAGGAGATAGTCCTTTACATTAAAAGGATTTCAGTATATTAGAAAAGAAGTACTCATTAACAGTCCAATGCAAGAACCTATTCTGACTGTATTATTTAATACAGTAGAATCTTGTTATAGTAAAACTCTGATATAGTAAACCTCTGGATATAGTAAATTCAGTCCTCAAGTCCCAGCAAATGCGTCAGTATAAATATACAATGTATAACCAATTCTGATACAGTAAACTTCTGATATAGTAAACTACTTTTCCTTGGAGTTTACTATAAAGGCATGCTACTGTACTGTAGTGGGGTGTGTATAAAGCTCCAAGTCTGCAAACTTAGTATCATCTGTATTGCAAGGTGTCTGCAGGCTGACATTAGGTTTTTTTTGTTTTATCATGGTTTATTGGTATTCCCACTTATATTATCCATGTTTCCTGTCACTGTCATCAGCTGTGACAAAAGGCTGCATACTGCATTACTTTATGTAATCTACCAAGTCAGCAAAGGACATAAATCATGTACTGTAAGGTCATTATTAAGTAAGAGCTTTTGCCAATGTTCCCTGAAAAGAGGCCTTATGGGCTTGAAGTCTAAATATACACTATGTAATGTATGCCAACTATTGAAAAATGGATTTTGACAGTGACCTTGTTTAAGCCACTCGTGTAAATATCGTATAATTTATATACTCAATCGTGAACTTAAATACACAGTTTATATCATTTTAATTATGAATAAAATTAGGGTAGCTTCATCAGCTAGAGGGCCATGGTCTTAAGACACTACTGTGCAATTTCTGGATTTTTTATTGCAGAACTCAGAGTTTTGGCCTTTGAATTTTTCCTGTTGCATTTGCATAATTATGTAGCATATAAGAGATTTACAAACAAAAGTATTACCCATTTTATTGGTTCCTGAGATCTCTCAGCAAGACATCTCATCACCAGGGGCATAACTATACAGGTGCAACCCCTTTAACTACAGTGAAGCCCAGAGCTGAAGGGGGGCAACTTCTTACCTCCCTACCAAGCAAGGGCCCATCTTCCAGATCAAGTTATGTTGTGGCCACATTTGTTTTAGTGTTTTATTGGAAACAATGTGTAATATATACAATAGTGAGAAGTAAATAAACGGATAAATACAAGCACAATGAAACAATTCCACACTCACACCACACAAGGCTAAGTAACTAACAATGGCAAAAATATATACACAATATAAAGAACCAATTATGCAGGACCAAATCCTAAACCAAAGGCAAGTCAGAAAAGACTATAGTATCAAGAACCAGGAGGGTAACAGTACAAAATCAGTATCCAAAAACAAGCTTATAAACAGGCAAGGGGGTCAAACCAGGGGCATCAGGACAATATAAAGGGACCAGGAGTTCAAACAGCTAGCAGCAAGCAAAGGCTCTGGCAACTTCCCAGTAATGGTTATATAGTTATTTATATAGTTATTTGGGTTGAAAAAAGACATACGTCCATCGAGTTCAACCAGAAAATAAAGTACACCAGCCCGCTCCCTCACATATCCCTGTTGATCTAGAGGAAGGCAAAAAACCCTTAGGGCCCTTTTCCACCAGCGCTGAATCGCAAAAGCGCAAACCGCTAGCAATTTTACAATCGCTACGGTTTGCTTTTTAACATAGGAATCGCGGTAGGTCATTTCCACTACCGCGATTTGCTTTTTACGGGAACGCGAACGTGCGGCGGAGCGATATTTGCCGCGATTTTGCTATGCAGTGCATAGCATAGCAAAATCGCGGCCGTGAACGTCGGGGAATCGCCGGTAATTGCGATTCAGCAATCGCTAGCGTTCAGCGTGAACGCTAGCGACTGCAAGTGGAAAAGGGCCCTTACAAGGCATGGTCCAGTTAGCCTAAAAAGGGAAAAAATTCCTTCCCGACGCCAGATGGCAATCAGATAAAATCCCTGGATCAACACCAGTGGACATTATCTAGTAATTGTATACACTTTATATATATAAAAACAAAAAAGACAAACATTTGTATTTCAGAATCAAATTAATCTGTCTGTGTTTTCAGTCAAAATTACTCATCTGCAGTTGTGGCGGTCCTCTTTGTCTTTATGCTTGCTTTCACTTGTACTTTACAGTTCACTGAAAAAAAAGAAGGGTGAAATATTAAATAAGTAGCTCTGGTTGAGACAATGGTTTTATCATTAAGCAAATTGACCATTCCAAGTCCTGACACAATATATAATTGCATCGCACAACTGCGTCTTACATGTCAGAAGTTAGGTCAATTAATGAGTGTTCAAAGAAAGCCCAACAATAACTGTGATTGCATTCTATGAAGAGATTTCACAAAGCACAACAATGCCTTGACTTACATAATATAATAAGTGTCATTAACAAAAATGAACATCAATGCCCGGTCTCAGCTACCATACAGTGACAGCAAATTTTGTATTTTTCCCATTAACATACAGTAAGTAGATGAAATAAAAAGCACAATAATTAATTTTGATCACACATATAATAAGAATTTTCTTTAAAGATACTTTTTAAAGCAAACTTGTAGTGGGGAAGGTGTTAAAAACGGGATACTTACTTACCAGTAAATGTAAATAAAAGCTGAGAATGTTTATTTTTTCCGCAATAATGCCTCTTGTACATTGACTTATTATCTTTTTTGGAGACACCTATGTTATTTCCCGTCAAAAAATTACTTGCTGGTTAAATAAAAGTAATTTTGCCAGGGGTAGGAATAATTATGGGCAGCACTGTAGGTGAGTGTTTACCCTTGGCTTTCTTCCACTTGTGACTCTGTAGGGAGTGAGGGAGAGAAAGGGAGGAATTTAAGGAATGCGCCCCCCCCCCCCCCCCGCATGCGTCCTGGGATGTACAACGTTACCCCAGCCCTGGTATGGGTATTTGTATTAAAGGTATTTGTATGTATATTTGAGGGTAGGGTATCTGGATTCTGGGGGTGTGTTGGTGGGGGCAGGGGGATTGGTTGGAATTGGGTTGAGGGCTAGTGGACTTGGAGTTGCATAGAACATAAGATTTCTGATAAACAATATAGTTTTGGTTTAAGGGTGGGTTGATAGGGAGAGGTGGACCAGTTGAAAATGGAAAGGATGAAGTTGGTTTAGGGACAAGTGATCCGGGAGTTGAACAGAACAGAAGTCGCTTGATGAACAATGTAAATAAAAGAAACGAAAAACTGTATGGGGGAGAATGATTTATTGTATTTAAAAAATGTTCCAAACCTTTACCAAAGAACATGCTCACTGCATACTGAGAAATCCACTTTGCTTTTAACAATTCTTTAACAGAGAAATACATTTATACAAAGTTTATTTTTACTTAAATAGCAATATGACATTGATGGAGGTGTTTGTGAAATACATTATTTTGACATCTTCTGAAACTGTTAAAAAATGTTAACATAGGGCTGATTTTCCAAAGAAATAAATGTTTTCACACAGTTACAATAATTTTAGACCATACTTGTATAGCTCAATGTGATGTATAAGACTGTAATAAAAAATATTTTCAACTGCAAAAATAAGGTCTAAATTATTATCAGTTATGCATCTATTTTAAGATAATGCATTCAAATTTTTCATTTAAATCACACACACAAATAGGCAAATTCTGACATTCCCGCTACTGCACTATAATGTGAACAGTAGTAAAAGATGAAAATTAGAATTTAAATATACATTAACATTGGATATTTGGATTTCTGTCAGAACTGGAATTTAGTGATTCCAGGTAGTTTTTTGTGGGGATCCACTTCAAGTGACCTCTGACTACAGTCTTCACTGCTCTGACCAGATGTAACGATTGTGGAATATCTTCATGGTCAGCGCACAGGATGTGCACTGACACTGCGGAAATCCTCCACAAACGCCTGAATAACAGAACCCAGCTTTGGTGCAAGGCACCTGTAGAGGGGAATTCCCACCGGCAGATGGAGCTGTGGAGTGCAGAGGAATACAGCCTCTGTACTGCCACAGATGCCAGATAGGAATTGTACGAGGGGAAGCAATACAGGGCAAGATAGCCCCTAGTGAGAGAGAATGAGCACAGGGACAGAATGTATGTATGTCCACCAATCTAGTCGCCACCTAGCGACGATGAACACACAACAGCGAAGACCAAGTGGGAAAGCAATCACAAAAATGGCGATTGCTAATAGCGACACAAGACTGAGTAAAGACAGAGCATAGGTGTAGAAGAAAGACACAGCAAACAATAATGAACAGAAAGCCAAGGAAAATAAACACACTCGCTAAACGTGGTCGCCACACGAGAAGCGCAATAGAGACAAAACACTTTAATGGCGCAGTCTCCGCACGAGAAGCGCAACAGAGACAAAAATGCACCAACCCTGACTAACAAAATAATACAAAAAACACAAACAAACAAATAATAGAAACGCTTGCTAATCGGTTGCCTTACCTCAGGCAACAGCAAGCGTTTGCTCCAGACCGACAGACAAACATACAACAGGAACAGGTCAGATAGGATCCACCACTCTTCCGGTAGAGCGAGTGCGATCCGTACACGGGAACAGGATTGAAAGGATCCACTGCTCTTCCGCAAGAGCGAGTGTGATCCGCACAACAAGACAGACAGAAGGAATAGCCAGCAGCAACCGCAGTTTCGGCTACACTCCTAGACAGAATACAGAGAGATCCACCGCCTCTAACGCTAGGGCGAATGCAATCCAAACAGACAGGGCAATTTTCTGCCAGCCACCGCTAGTGACAAAACAATCGCAACGGAAAGACAAAACGATTCACTACCGCCAACCGCTGGCGACAGTGCAATCACAAGGACAAGACAAGACAGAATAGGCAGTACAAATATAACACAAACCTGACTGCACTAAATAGGAATGCAAGTAGCACTCCCAAAGGGTAACTACACTAAGCTAGCAATAATAGCCTATAATGAGCAGAGAGCTGAGACTCCAGGTAAGTTAGCAGGAACAAACCTTCATGACCAACAGGGAATTCTGGGAGGAAATGGTATTTATACTGCAAGCCATCAAAGGAAGCAGCTAAGCAATTTGCATGACAAGTGGATGCAAATTCCTCACCAGAACAGCAGCTCTGAAACTCGCAGAATGAAGACAGGTCTCTTTTCCAGAGACCTGCAGCACTTAGACCTAAAAAATGATCAAAAAGCTGTCTGCCTGTGCAGACAGCAGAGCGGATCATTACACCAGATATGATTTTTTTGAGGGTATGTAACTCATGCTATCTAAAATGACTGACCTAAAAGTATGCTCATGCACAACATTCTCAGGTAATTCAAACACATCTGCTCAAAAACATGGACCTTTGCCAATAGCCATCACAACTGCTGGTGTGATCCGCCCTCCCAATACTTCCACACAGAATGCTTCTAGAAGGTGGGTGGTTGGGGCTACCTTTCAAAATGAATCCTCTTGGTTCCATCTTGGCTCCACCAGGGCAATTGCATGATTAGGCAGTGCTGATTGCTCCCATCACACAGTGGTAGGTACTTAGAGACTCTGAAGCGAAAATAAAATGATATAATGAATTGGTTGTGTAGTACGGATAATTACTGGAAGATTAGTAACAAAGAAAATATTCTCATATTTTAATTTTCAGTTATATAGTGTTTTTTTATAACATTGCATCATTCTCTAATATGTGCAGTTTACACAAAACTCAGCATTCTAAATGGTTTTACAGAGCAGGCTGTGAACTATTGACCTGTCCTCTGGAGAGAAAAAGAAGATACAATGACTGACAGTTGAGGTAACACGCTTCAGAAGACGGAGCTCTCTGTAACTTTGAAAGTCATAGAGCTCTATGGCTTTTTTTTGCATAGATAACAACTGGAGTCTCTTAACTCTTCCTGTACTGGAAACAACATTAGACTCGTGTCTCTGCTCCTCATGTTTTATTTCTTAGCTGTACTACACATACAAATAATTATATCATAGTTTTTTCACTTCAGTGTCTCTTTAAAGTACACCTGAAGTAAAAAAAAAAAAAAAAGTTACAAACCTACCTTAAATAGCTGGTAGAGCCTGGATGTTTTAGAGAGTTCCCAGATCCTCCTGCAGCCCACCATTCCAGTGTGATGTCCTTATAAACCTATTCAAATCACTCCAGTCAAATAAGTTTCCTCTGGCCATGAGAGTGGCTGTGGAGGAGCACATTTAGATTGAGCATGCATGAGTAAGTTCCTAGCATGCCCAGTATAATGAAACACTTGTGCACAGAGTAAAACAAGCCCTGTATGAGTAGCTTTATTCTACTAGGCACATGCTGAGGACATGCACAAGCCAAGTCCAGATGTACACGTCCACAGCTGGAGGCATGGCCAGAAGATGAAGAGGGACCCTGCACTGGAATGGTGGGCTCTATGAGGATCCTGTAAACCTCTGGCCTATCAAGAGGCTTTCAAATACTTAGTTAAGTACCAAAGTATAAATTATTCAATTCAGATGACCTTTAAGTGCATTGGTATCACACTAGGTGCTATGTGGACCAATACACAATATCAGCTGGCTGCAGTACGGTGAGCTATGCAGAATCAGAGTTGGTAACAGGCTAGAGTCATACACGTTAGATCAGATGGCTGCAGTACAGAGGACTAGGCAGAATCGGAGTTGGTAACAGGCTAAGGTCATATCTAAGTCAGTCTGTCAGTCGCATTGAAATACAATAATGGAAGTTGCAGCAAAACCAGCGTACTGATTGCTATCACGGGCAGTGAGCAACTGAATGAATAGAACTTATATACAGGTGGAAAAAATCACAGACCAGCCCAGAAAAGGAACCGCCCAACAGCAAAGGTTCCAGCAGAAAAGTGTCAGCTGACACCCACTAGACCCGCCTCCTAAACCTATAAGAACTGCTCTGGGATGGGCACGTCCCTATGGGGAGGTTGGAGGAACATACATGCTGAGTCACAGCCGCAGGGGTGCTGGGGATGCCGCTGCAGAAATCGGAAGAGGAAGCTTCCTGCAGCAGCCCAGTGCTGCCTGAGCCCTCGCTGGAACCATTAGCAGGTAAGAGCATTACAATTGGTTTTCTATAGTCACTGTTAAAATTTTTGATACAGAGGCTCTCCTCCCACTCTCATAGCAGAAGGGACCTCCCAGTTCTTTTTATGGAAGGATGTACTCCTGGATTCCAGGAGGAATGATCAGAGCTTCTATCTCGCATAGTTGGTGCTGCTCTCTGAGTCCGTTCAGGCACTGCCTATGTAAGTAAGATAGTAGAGGCAAACTTAGCAACCCCAGTCTCTACAGGGCCAATCAAAGTTCAGGAATCTTATACTTTCAAGCTACTAGCCTAGACCGGCCAGGCTCCGGGCGGTTCTATGGATCGCTCGTTAACCCTCTGGGCGATACAATTATATTGCCCAGGAGGTGGCGCAGCACTATTTCTTAAATTTTTTTATTTTTTAAATCATATAGCGAGCCCAGGGCTCGCTACATGATAGCAGCAGCGCAACGGCATCCCCCCACCCACTCCGATCGCCTTCGGCGATCAGAGTAAGCAGGAAATCGCGTTCAGAACGGGATTTCCTGCTGGGCTTCCCCGGTCGCCATGGCGACGGGGCGGGATGACATCACCAACGTCATGACGTTAGAGGGAGTTCCGATCCACCCCTCAGCGCTGCCTGGCACTGATTGGCCAGGCTGCGCAAGGGGTCGGGGAGGGGGGGGGGCTGCACGGCACGGCGGGCAGCGGCGGATCGGCGGTGATCGGAAGTTACATGCAGCTAGCAAAGTGCTAGCTGCGTGTAACAAAAAAAAATTATGCAAATCGGCCCACCAGGGCCTGAGCACTCCTCCTGCGCGACATACCCCGAGCTCAGCTCGGGATTATCGCCCAGGAGGTTAAGAGTAACGAAGTGCCCTCTAAAATATCTAAGTGCAGCATAATTTCTTTATGGCTGCATAGCGTGCACAGGCCATTATAACACTCTCTGCACTCATTAAGCTGTGATGCTGTAGCAGCGCAGCTTAGTAAATCAAGCCCTTTGTCATTTAACCAATTTAGGGCTAGTTCAGTGTGCTCAGTGCTCAGTAGAGATGGTTCAAACCTCCGATTTTTGGTTCGCGAACCTCGAACGCGAACTTCTGCAAAAGTTCGGTTCACACGAACCGCAATAGACTTCAATGGGGAGGCAAACTTTGAAAACTAGAAACATTAATTCTGGCCAGAAAAGTGATGTAAAAGAAGTTTCAAGGGGTCCAACATCTGAGTTTTTGCATGGATGAGTGGGATACACGGCAAAAGTCCAGAGGAAAATCTGGATTTGACGCAAAGCAGCGTTTTAAGGGCAGAAATCACATTGCAATGCTAAATTGCAGGACTAAAGTGCTTTCAAACATCTTGCATGTGTATACATCAATCAGGTAGTGTAATTAGTGTACTGCTTCACACTGACACACCAAACTCACTGTGTAACGCACCGCAAACAGCTGTTTGTGTAGTGATGGACTTGCTGGACTGGTGCGCACCATGGCGAGAGTGCAGGTGATGGCGGCTTTCCAGCCCATATTGTCGCCGGGCTGGGGTAGCTGAATGACAGAACAGTGACTGTCCAGCTAACCAAATTTGGACTGTCCACAATGAAGCAACAACCTTATTATCGTGGGTGTGGGTGTGTCCCCTCCCTCGAGACACTCATATAGCCGTCGGTCATTGCTTCATTGTGATACGCAAGCCCTTTCACCGCGCCAAGGTAATGATCACAAAGGGGAATTGGCACATGTACATGCCGTTTGTTTTGTTGTTGCAGCTGCAGTGCAGCCAGAAAAATTAGGCTGGCATGTACTGTACATGCACCAGAAAAATTATTATAGTGGCTGCAGCGGCCTTAAAAATTCAGGAATTCGCCTGGTGTCCTGGTGGTGGCTGGGAAGGCAGTCAAGCCGCCTGCAGGCAGAGATGCTGTGTGAGGAGCGACTTAGTCTTGGGGCAGGCAGTCACACGGCGTGTAGGCAGAGATGCTGTGTGTGGGGACTGACAGTGTTCGGGTGAGCAGTAGCCCTCCGGGATCCATGCCTCATTCATTTTGATAAAGGTGAGGTACTGAACACTTTTGTGACTTAGGCAACTTCTCTTCTCAGTGACAATGCCTCCAGCTGCGCTGAAGGTCCTTTCTGACAGGACCCTTGAGGCAGGGCAAAACAGAAGTTGGATGGCAAAGTGGGACAGCTCTGGCCACAGGTCAAGCCTGCGCACTCAGTAGTCCAAGGGTTTATCGCTGCTCACAGTGTCTACATCTACATTTAAGACCAGGTAGTCAGCTACCTGCCGGTCGAGGCATTGGTGGAGGGGGGATCCGGAAGGGCTAAGGAGAGGCGTTAGACTAAAGAATGTCCGCATGTCCGACATCACCATGAGATTGCTGGAGCGTCTTGTCCTTGCCTGCGTGGACATGGGAGAAGGATTACTGACAGTGGTACCTTTATTCCATTGTGCTGTGACATCACCCTTAAACGCACTGTAAAGCATAGTTGCCAGCTTGTTCTGCAAGTGCTGCATCTTTTCTGCCCTCAGGTGATTTGGAAACATCTCCGCCACTTTGTGCTTATACCGAGGGTCTAGTAGCGTGACCACTCAGTACAGCTCATTCCCCTTGAGTTTTTTTATACGTGGGTCCCTCAACAGGCTGGAATGCATGAAAGATGCTATCTGCACAAATTTGGATCCAGACATACTATCCATCTCCTCTTGCTCTTCCTCAGTGACGTCAGGTAAGTTCTCTTCCTTCTTCCAGCCACGAACAATACCACGGGAACATTGAGCAGCACAAGCTCCCTGCAATGCCTGCTGCGGTTTTTCTTCTGCTGCCTCCCCCTCCTCCAAAAAAAAAACCACCTTCCTCATTATCTGAGTCTGACTCCACTTCCCCACAAGACTCTTCCTCCTCCTCCCCCTCTGTGCTGCCGCAGGTGTTGAGGAAACATCTTGTTCTGATGAGAATTGATCCCACAACTCTTCCTTCAGTTCCTGTTCCTGTTGACACTCGTCCACAGCTTGATCCACCACTCTACGCACAGCATGCTCCAGGAAGAAAGCATATGGGATCAAGTCGTTGATGGCGCCTTCACTGCGACTCACCATGTTTGTCACCTCCTTAAACGGCCGCATAAACCTGCAGGCATTTCGCATCAGTGTCCAGTTCTTCGTCCAGAACATCCCCATCTCCTCAAAGTGTGTCCTTCTACTGTAGTTGTAGAGATACTGGGTGACGGCTTTCTTCTGTTGTAGCAGGCGGTCGAACATCAGCAGGGACGGATTCCAGCGAGTTGGGCTATCGCAAATCAAGCAAGTTTTTTCTCCGCTGATTATCGGCAAAGCGTGCCATGGCCATGTAAGACCACCTGAAATGCCCACACAACTTCCTGGCCTGCTTCAGGACGACCTGTAAGCCTGGGTACTTAGACACAAATCTCTGAATTATGAGATTCAGCACATGTGCCATGCAGGGAACATGTGTCAACTTTCCCAAATTCAAAGCCGAAATTAGATTGCTGCCGTTGTCACACACCACGTTGCCGATCTCCAGTTGGTGCGGGGTCAGCCACTGATCGACCTGTTTGTTAAGAGCAGCCAGAAGAGCTGCTCCAGTTTGACTCTCTGTTTTGAGGCAAGACATGTCTAAGATGGTGTGACACCATCGTACCTGGCATGCAGCATAGGCCCTGGGAAGCTGGGGCTGTGTAGCTGGAAAGGAAATTGCATCACCAGTACAGTTGAACTGCCACTCAGCCAAGGAAAAGGAGGATGATGACAGCAAAGAGGATGTAGCAGGAAGAGAGGAGGTGGCAGGAGGCCTGCCTGCAAGCCATGGAGGTGTCACAAGTTGGTCCACTGCACAGCCACATACTCCCTGCTTGCCAGCGGTCACCAGGTTGACCCAATGGGCTGTGTAAGTAAAGTACCTGCCCTGACCGTGCTTGGCAGACCAGGCATACTTGGTCAGATGGACCCTTGACCCAACGCTGTGTGCCAGAGATGACACCACTTGCCTCTTTTGGGTATCGCCTTTACAGAGAAATAATTGCTGCCTGGTATCTTCCACTGCGGTGTCCCAATGGCCACAAATTTACGGAAGGCCTCAGAGTCCCCCAGCTGGTATGGTAACAGCTGGCGAGCTAACAGTTCTGCCAAGCCAGCTGTCAGACGCCGGGAAAGGGGGTGACTGGCAGAAATTGGCTACTTCCGCTCAAAGACTCCCCTCATGGGCACCTGACTGCTGCTGTGGGCAGAGGAGCAGGAACCGCTCAAGGTGGAGTGGAGGAGGGTGGCTGTGATTGTGAAGGTGCAAGGGAGAAAGAGGCTGAAGATGATGGACCTGAACGAGGAAGAGAAGTATTGTGGCTTTCTTTTGTGTGCTGCTTTTCCTCTGGTGCTCTTCCCATTGCAGTTTGTGCCTTTTCTCCATGTGCCTTCATAAGGCAGTTGTCCCTACGCGGCTGTTGGCCTTTCCACGGCTCAATTTTTGGAGGTAGAGAGAACAGATGGCATTGCTCTGATCTAAGGCAGACACACAAAAAATGTCCAAACCGCTGAGCCCCCCTGGGGTGATGGCACTATGGTGGCATCAGCAGCTGACATTGAAGGGCATGTTGGCTGGCTGTCCATAGGTGCTGATACATGGCGCCAGACACTGCCACCAGCTGTTTCTGACGACGAGTTCTTTCTGCTTCTTTCAGGAACTCGTCTCCTCCTACTCCTCTCTGACTCCCCATCTGAACTGTGCCCTTGGTCATCTTGTCTCTGAGGAACCCACGTGGCATCCGTATCATCATAATCATCCTCCCCAACTTCGCTTGCCTTAGACACCTTATAAACACACACACACACATACCGCGAACAGGTACAGTGACACTCATGGCCGGATTTGTGGGCAGTCCACATAGGCAGTGGCCTAGGGCGGGGCTTGAGCTGGGGCGGTGATGCAGCTGATAGCAGATCAGCTGCTTCCTAATTGCGTGTGTAAGCTTCCCTCATGTCCTCCTGCAAATGTCTATGGCTCTCTGCCTGCCCGCATGATGTCAGTGACACATGCCTTGTTCTTCTCTCCTTCGGAGCTCCCCTCTCACTGGCTGCTCTGCGTACACAGAGCTGATAATCATTAGTGGTGGCTCACAATGCTGAGTGAATGAGCGGTGCTTTGTGAGGACTACCTGTTTACGGCTACCGTCACTGGGCATCGCTCACACTCATCACTGTGAGCCATCATGCTGATGATCTACAACTCTGTGTCTGCTGTCACGCAGCGAGGGAGGGGAGCTGTAAAGGAGAGATGAGCAAGGAGGCATTGACTGACATCTGAAGACGGGCAGAGGGGCAGCGGTCAGGCAGGGAGAACAGAAGCTCTCCATAAAGGTCATTACGAAATAGATCGCAAATGTCCTGTAAACAAACAAACAGCAGCAGTTTACTGAAGATAAGCGGACTTTATTGCCCGTTCACAGCCACTCCACTGTGACATGTGAGACAACTAAAGTCTTCCTCCACACTTCAGTTTCTTTCCCAAAACACTCTTGTAAGAGAGAGGATGGAAAAATCTATACACTCTCTTCCCCATCTTGTTCCCTCTCTTTTACCCCATCTTGGCCCTCTCACTTGCTTTTTCTTCTTTTCCCTTCCCATCTCTATCCTTTCCTTCTCTTTCCCTACATTCTCCCTTCATCTTTCTACCCTTTCATCTCTCTCTCTTTTGCCCTTTGACTGCCCTCACAGGAACTAACTATCTAATCCCTACCATATTCTAATGTTTACAATAGTGTTAAATGCATGTGTATAGTGCTAACAATGTCTGCAGCACTTTACAGAGTACATACTCATGTCACTGATGTCCTCAGAGGAGCTCACAATCTAATCCTGCCATAGTCTAAAGTCCTACCATATTATTATTTGTATGTATTTATATAGCACTGACATCTTCTGCAGCACTTTACAGAGTACATAGTCAGATCACTGACTGTCCCTCAGAGGAGCTCACAATCTAATCCTACAATAGTCATAGCCTAATATCCTACCATATTATTATTATGTATTTATATAGCACTGGCATCTTCTGCAGCACTTTAGTGCAGCATCTTCTACAGCACTTTACAGAGTACATAGTCATGTCACTGACTTTCCCTCAGAGGAGTTCACAATGTTATCCTACTATAGTCCTAGTCATATGTCCTACCATATTATGTATTTATATAGCACTGGCATCTCCTGCAGCACTTTACAGAGTACATAGTCATGTCACTGACTGTCCTCAGAGGAGCTCACAATCTAATCCCTACCATAGTCATAGTTTTTTAATGTCCTACCGTATTTTCATTATGTATTTATTTAGCACTGGCATCTACTGCAGCACTTTACAGAGTGTATAATCATGTAATTGACTGTCCTCAGAGGCACTAACAAACTAGCCCTACCATAGTCAAACTCTAATGTCCTACCATATTATTATTATGTATTTATAAAGCACTGACACCTTCTGCAGCATATTAGAGAGTACATAGTTATGTCACTGACTGTCCTCAGAGGAGCTCACAAACTAACCCTACCATAGTCATAGTCTTAAAGGGAAGGTTCAAGCAAAATAAAAAAAAAAGAGTTTCACTTACATGGGGCTTCTACCAGCCCCATGCAGCCATCCTGCGCCCTCGCTGTCACTCACTGCTGCTCCAGTCCCCCGCTGGCAGCATGCCGACCTCGGAGGTTGGCGGGACGCATTGCGTACATTTTTACGCATTCCCGCTAGTGCAGGAACATTAACACATACATTTTTACGCATTACTGGTTCAATACATAAAAATGTACGCATTGAACCAGTAATGCGTAAAAATGTATGTGTTAATGTTCCTGCACTAGCGGGAATGCGTAAAAATGTACGCAATGCGTCCCTCCGACCTCCGAGGTCGGAAAGCTGCCAGTGGGGGACTGGAGCAGCAGTGAGTGATTACGAGGGCACAGGATGGCTGCATGGGGCTGGTAGAAGCCCCAGGTAAGTGAAACTTTTTTTATTTTGCTTGGACATTCCCTTTAAGTCACTACCATATAATTATGTATTTATATAGCACTGACATCTCCTACAGCACATTACAGAGTACATAGTTATGTCACTGACTTTCCTCAGAGGAGCTCATGATCAGTGATATAAAGTGTGCGTGTAGACACTAGGGTGGGTGGGGCGGTTGTTGACTGTTGGCCTAGGGCAGCAAAAACTACAAATCCGGCCCTGGTGACACTGCGTGCGCTCACGTAGGTAGGTGGGTGCACTGAACAACAGGAAGGTATATGCAGTGACTGGTATTACAATACAATGTGCAGCTGTCACACATACTGTACATACCTAATGGTTAACACTCGCATTGCAGCGCTGGGTCCCCAGTTCGAATCCCAGCCAGGTCAACATCAGCAAGGGGTTATATGTTCCTGCTAGGTACTCTGGTTGTGAATGATAGGATTAGAGTGTGAGCTCCTCTGAGGTCAGTCAGTGACATGACTATGTACTCTGTAAAGTGCTGGAGGAGATGTCAGTGCTATATAAATAAATAACAATAATATGGAAGGATATTAGACTGACAATGGTAGGATTAGATTGTGAGCTCCTCTGAGGACAGTCAGTGACATGATTATGTTCTCTGTAAAGTGCTGCAGGAGATGTCAGTGCTATATAAATATATAACAATAATATGGAAGGACATTAGACTATGACAATGGTAGGATTAGAGTGTAAGCTCCTCTGAGGACAGTCAGTGACATGATTATGTACTCTGTAAAATGCTGCAGGAGATGTCAATGCTATATAAATACATAATAATAATAATAATATTGTAGGACATTAGACTCGGACTATGGAGGGATTAGATTGTGAGCTCCTCGAAGGACAGTCAGTGACATGACTATGTACTCTGTAAAGTTCTCTGTACTCTGTAAAGTTCTGCAGAAGATGTCAGTGCTATATAAATACATAATAATAATAATATGGTAGGACATTAGACTATGACTATGGTAGGATTAGATAGTGAGCTCCTCTGAGGACAGTCAGTGACATGACTATGTACTCTGTAATGTGCTGCAGAAGAGGTCAGTGCTATATAAATACATAATAATAATAATAATAATGATATAGACTATGACTATGGCAGGATTAGAGTGTGAGACCCTCTGAGGACAGCCAGTGACATGGCTATGTACTATGTAAAGTGCTGCAGAAGATGTCTGTGCTGTATAAATACATAATAACAATATGGTAGGACATTAGACTATGACTATGGTAGGATTAGATTGTGAGCTCCTCTGAGGACAGTCAGTGACCTGACTGTACTCTGTGATGTGGCACTGGGGTGGGAATACGGAAATGCACAGAATGCAAGAAAAACATATTAAACCATGCATTTATGTGAGTTTTCTTTAAAAAACAGATTTGAATCAGACCATAGAGAAAGCACAATAAAAGTGACAGTCAGAAAATAAACCAGAATATTTGGGCAGAAAAGATAATCAATGCAGTCACTCACAAGCTTGCCTCCTTCCGTTTGTCTCTGTGGAACCACTGCTCTCAGAAACTCCAGTCTGCACCACAGACACCTGTAGCACATCTTCTCCACTTTCATCTCCCCCCTTCAGACTTCCCTTCAGTCGCACTTGCTCTCCTTCTCCCCTCTCACCAGCGTGGGTGAGCCTGTTCCTCTCACTGCTGTCTCTGAGGCTGGCTCACCCCTGTCCTAGTCACGGCTAGCTGACCAGCTTTCCTCCTCTGCCCCGCACTTCGAGCTGTATACTTGGAATGTGTCAGCTCCCTCATAAAGATCTCCAGCCTCGTGCATATTTACCTCTAGCTCTTCCCGCCATGCCACACTCAAAAGAGACGTCAGGTCAGCGTAAGCACGCTTGACGCTGACGTGTGATAGATTACTGTGTGAGCCTGTGGGGAGGGAGGAGGAGTCACCGAACAGCACTCGTAGCTGTTCAAGCTGCAGGAGTCAGGACTGTGGTGCTGGCTGCCGGTAATTATAAGGGTGCTATAGCCTCTCCAAGCACCCCCCTGGCCATGGCTATGCCCAGTGTGCAGCTGGGCCTGAGCCTAAGCCTGCTTTAAATGTCTCAATAACTTTATCCCTGATCTGTCTAGTGTGTTCTTTGGACTTCATGGTGTTGTTGCTCCCAATATTCTCTTAGACAACCTCTGAGGCCGTCACAGAGCAGCTGTATTTGTACTGACATTAGATTACACACAGGTGCACTCTATTTAGTGATTAGCACCCATCAGACAATGTCTATGGGCAACTGACTGCACTCAGACCAAAGGGGGCTGAATAATTACGCACACCACACTTTGCAGTTATTGATTTGTAAAAAATGTTTGAAATGATGTATGATTTTCGATCCACTTCTCACATGTACACCACTTTGTATTGGTCTTTCACGTGGAATTCCAATAAAATCGATTCAGGTTTGTGGCAGTAATGTGACAAAATGTGGAAAACTTCAAGGGGGCCGAATACTTTTGCAAGCCACTGTAAGTCTATGTCCAATTTCCATTGCAGTTCACTTCAGTATAACGCGTGTTATGCAACTAACAAGTGTGCACCTAACCTTAACCCCCCCTCCCCCCAGCGGTATTTCCACGCTCAGCTCGGGCAAGGCCGCAGGACCTGAAAATGATAAGCCCAAGCTCAGCTCAGGCTGGCAAAACCGCTGCTCCTATTGGTTGCCTAGGTCCCGCACGCGATCAGCGCAGGTCAGCGGGACTCCAGGCTTCTCTCCCCAAGTGCAACCTGTCATTACTCCGGGATCCCCTTTACCTCGCTCTTGTTCCGGGACCCAGGCGGCCAATCAGGAAAGCAGAGCGGCGGTGTGACGGCAGCAGCACTTCCTCCTCCATCTCCAAAGTCTCGTTCTCTGTACAGTTACATTACGAGACTTGGTGACGTCACCAAGTCTCGTAATGTAACTGTATAGAGAACAAGACTTCGGAGATGGAGGAGGAAGTGCTGCTGCCGTTGCTGGAGAAAGCCCTCGGGTGAGTACATCTATTTACTCAACGGGCTGAGACGGGGGGGGGGGGAGATCAGAAGGGAGGGGGGAGGAGGGGGATAGGCCACCCGCACAGGCACAATAGAAGGGGGATCCCCCACCCGCACAGAGGGGTATCCCCCACCTGCATAGCCACAATAGAAGGGGGATCCCCCACCCGCACAGAGAGGGGATCCTCTGCCCACACAGCCACAATAGAAGGGGGATTCCCCCACCCGCACAGAGGGGGGTCCCCTGCCCGCACAGCCACCATGGAAAGGGGTTCCCCCCGCCCGCACATTCTCTGCCCCGCTGGCTGCCCAGGGATTCCCTAGGGTGGCTGGATGCTTGTTCTGCACGCTGTGGGTAGCACAGATTGCTACCCACAGCGTGCTAGGAGGGGGGGAGAGGATCGGGAGGGGGACATCTGGCTACCTATAAATTTGGCTAAACACCTGGCTCACTATATATATGGCTAAACACCTGGCTCACTATATATCTGGCTAAACACCTGGCTCACTATATACCTGGCTAAACACCTGGCTCGCTATATATCTGGATGCACATCTGGCTAACTATACCTGGCTAAATATACCTGGCTGCACATCTGGCTAACTATACATCTGGCTAACTATACTTGGCTGCACATCTGGCTAACTATACCTGGCTGCACATCTGGCTAACTATACCTGGCTGCACATCTGGCTAACTATACCTAGCTGCACATCTTGCTACCTATACATCTGGGTCTTATACTCAACATTGGCATGCTGATCCCTTGTTGCGTACCTCTGATAACTTCCCCAGTGACTTCGTCCATGTCCCTTGGTGGATTTTGCTTCTCCCTCTGCGATCACATGTCCCCCGTTGATCGGCGTTGATGACACCAGGGTCACAAAGCGTCATCAACATCTTGCAGAAAACACTTTTTTTTTATTGAATTCAATACAATAACCTGTATTGAATTCAATACAAAAAAAAAAAATTGGTTGCAAAAAAAAAATTGTTGAAAATTATTGAAAATTAATTGAAACACTTTTTGCACGGAAATCCTGGGGAAATTGAACGCCAGGGTGGTTAATGGTGGTACACATTGATGTAGTGATCTCCAAGTATCTACTAACCCCCCTGAATGGCAAATTTATCAGGGATTCATATGAACCAACTACTGCAGCCTCCAGTGTAGTCGCTGTATTTCGCTGATCCTGGGCGAACCACCATCTAATAGGAACTAGAATTGATGCTAAGTAATAGTTAAACAGATTGGGTAGAGCCAAACCCCCCACATCCACTGGAAGTTGCAGTGTAGAAAGAGACAAACTAACTGCCCTCACCAACCATAGAAAATCAGATGTTATGGAGTAGATTTTTCAAAAAATGGGTTGAGGGATCTAGACAGAGGATTGCCTAAATATGTAATTAAATCTAGGAAGAAAAATCATTTTAAACAGGTTCACCCATCCCACCACTGACAGCGGCAGCTTTTTCCACACCTGACTCCGCCGAGAGTAATGATCAATAATAGGCTGTAGGTTAAGGGGAATAAAATTATCTAAGTTTTTATCAATTTGAATCCCAAGGTATTTAAAGTTTGTTGTCCATTTCATGCCCACAGGGATTACAGAGGACAGTGCAGCTATATCAATTGCATACAAAAGAGACTTATCCCAATTAATAGCTACTCCAGAGAATCTACCAAATTCCTCCAGGACCTTAAGGGACCTCTGAAGGGAGTCTTCTTAAATTCACATCTGTGCCCCTAGCCAGCATAAACCCCGTCTGATCTTGATGAACAAGGGTCTCTATCGCCTGAGATAGTCTCCGGGACAGTACTTTGGAAAGGATTTTTATGTCTGTGCTTAAGAGGGAGATAGGACAGTAAGAGATGCAGTGTATAGAGTCCCGATCTTTTTTAAGTATAACAACAATGAGAGCCTCTCTCATGGAATCAGAAATTGTCTGGTGATTGCGCATATAATTGTACAATTCGGCTAGCGTCTTGCTGACGTCTTCCTTATAGACCTTGTAGTACTCTACCGGGATACCATCTAGTCCCGGTGTTTTGCAATTCTGCAAGGTTGCAATAGCAATCTCAACTTCGTCAGGCATGTTATCGAAGTTAAATAATTCAGTGTGCGCTGCCGTCAGTCGTGGAAGAGGGTTATATATTCATATATAATCCCAATTCCCGAAAAATCATATTTTACTCTAGTTGAATATAATAACTTATAATATTCTCTAAAAGCTTGATTAATTTCAATAGGGTCCCCAGTCTCGACCCCTCCTCCGTTCTGGATGCGTGAAATGTTTGTTTTGGGTTGTTGTTCTCTAGCCAGTCATGCCAAAAGACTCCCATAGTGTTCCCCCTGATCAAAGGTCTTATGTCTTTCCTCAAGGAGGTAATTTTTAGTTAATTCAATGTCAATTAAATTTACCTTGACCTGCAATACTCTCCATCTATTAAATAAGCCATTTGAGTGGTATTTACAAAATTCCAGTTCTCTCCCCTGCCTCATTCTCTGCTAGTACTAGGCAAGATTTCCTTAGGTTTCTAACCCTTTTAATAGCTGAAGTATACGAACCTCTTGCAAAGGCCTTAAAAGCATCCCATACTACCAGTTAGGGGCAGACCCAGGGTTAATACTCCAATAAATGCATTAATCCTTAGCAATTTCTGTTTGGACATCATTGTCCTGAACCCATGCCCCCGATAGCCTCCATATGGTAGTCCCAGGCCCACCAGCAATATTCAAGGTAAGCTGCAGAGAGGCATGGTCAGAGATTGCCCATGGAAGGTGATCAATGGATGAAATACTGGAAAGAACTTCCCTGGAGCAGAAAAAAATAGTCGATTATTGACATGGTACGATGCGTGGAGGATTGGCACGTAAAACCCGGCATCTCCATATTTTTCCAGCGCCATACATGCATCATGTCCAGAGCCTCCGCCCACCTCTTAAGTTCACCAGTATGTCTTTCCACATTGGGGATTCTATCTTCTGCATACATAGTTAAATTCAGATCCCCTGCTAATATAACTCTAGTAGCAGAAAAATTGCCACACCATACCAACAATCTCCTGTAGTAAAGTTAAATCCCCTGGGGGAGGAAGATATACATTCACGATAACATATTCTAGTTGCTGTATTCTAGTGTGCATTATAATATATCTCATGCAAGGCTCCAGTTTGAGTGCTATTATGGATTCATTCTCTGCTGGCTGCTGTTAGTGAAAGCAGGGTCAGACTTACTGCCTATATGTAGGGAAAGCATTAGCTTGGCCTATGTCCTTGTTCCTCACTGACTACTTGCTGAAAGCACCCAAATAGTCCTTGAAACAACTTTTCCATCATTTTGTGGCCAGAAACGGTACCTGTAGTTTTTAAACTTTGACCACCCATTGAAGTCTATGGTGGTTCGCATGTTCGCTAACATTTGCAGAAGTTTGGGTTCGCGAACCCAAAATTTGATGTTAACGACATCTCCACAGTTCACACCTGAGCAGTTGCGATGCAAAGTAACAGATTTTGCTATTACAACACAGAAGCAGCAGAGTATTGCTAGAATTGTGTTGATGCACAGAATGTACATTGGTCAGTTGCTCCAAAAGGATGTTTTTTTAATTGCGTTATATGCACCTTATAACGCAATGCACTGCAACACCTTGCATGAAACTATCTTACTACAAGGTTGACTGAACACATCTCCTTTTAAATGAAAAGGAATTGTTTTTTTTATCTACCAAAGTGTATTAGGTTGGCTGATCGATACGAAAATAAAGAAACAGACCAGGATAAAAATCAGCAGTTATTGGGGAGTATCTATTAGGCTCATTTAAATATACAATAGCTCTATAAATCGTCATGCTTGTCTGTGTAAGTGTCAACTCTGCTAAAGACATACTGGCACACAAACTAAGACCAGACAGGAAGCAAGGAGCAGGTGCTAAATTGAAAGCTTGGCCTGCTCAGGCTAGTAATCAGAATGTTTTTGTTTTGTTTTTTCCACTTTTTGATCTGCAGAGGGTAGGGGAGAGGGCAGGGCCTTGACGTTTTTTTCTAAAATCTGCTGACAGGTTTTTTCCAGTTCCTTTTGAGTGCCATCTAATGATGGCACAAACCACTTGCCTGGCAAACGGTTCCAGGGGAACAGTTGCAGTTTGCCAACATGCATTAGATACGGAAAGTACAGCCATCTGCTCCTTCCTCTGAAGTCAGGTGGGACAGTACGGCCAATTTGACCTGATCCCCATCTGGCCCACTACCCCTCCTATAAAAGGCACAATCCCGGTGGCCATTTTAACTCTGCCTGTAGTCAGTGTAGGGAGAGGAACTGCTTCTTGATGTGTCCCAGATACAGGGACAGTGTTAAGATATGCTGTATTGTTATAATTTATTGTGCTGTGTAGTTGCTTCCTATGTGCTTTACTGCTCATAGTGCACCAGCTAGGGACCCCCAGTAATAATTTTCAGGACTCATCCTGACCACAAAAGTAACTCTGTACTGCCATTGACCCTGCGGTGTGCTGTACTGATATTTTGTTGTTGCATTATGGTGGGGTTTGTGTCGTAGCAGCACAACACCTGTATGCAGTGTATTGTGTGGCTGGCTGCATCACCGTTCTAGCTTGCTGTTACTGTGCATAAGTGATTGATTGTCACTGTCCACACAGAAAATCTCCCGTGTCACTCACCTTACCATGCATTACTCTTAGTGATATTAGACAGTCAGCATGTGGTTAGAAAAAATTACTGTGTCATCGCCATTTTTGTCCCTTACTGTCGATTAGCATACTTTGTTACACCAACACACCTTACTGCCCATTACTTTTGGTGATATCAGACAGGCAGATTGTGGTGGTGACAGGTGTTGTGGCAGTGTCATGGACATAACTGAATCCAAGGAATAAACTCCTGTAATCTCTGATGATCCAGCCACCTATCTAAGCAGGATGGATGCAACAACAGGAGTAGAGACAACCTGATGTCTGACTCATAGGTGGAAATGTTTTAATGTATTCAAAATGTTAAAATTTACAAAAATTAAAAATAAAAAAATAAATTAAAACTTGAATATGCAGTGCCTGATATTTCAGGCCTCTCCTACAGTGGAGGCAACTAACAATGTTAACGCTGACGTTTTCTATTGACCTATGCTACAGTGCCTGAAACTAACATGTCATCATAGTGGAAACATTTTGATGATATAAAATGTTTTAAAATGTCAAAATTGGCAAAATTACATATGTTAGGTCTCTCTGAGGACTGGCATTCTTTTCTGTTATGCAGGAAGGATGGTGTGACTGTAGAGTGAAGTTATTGGCAATGTGGCACAATCACTTGAAATTTGTAGAGTAACCAAGCAGCTCAGGGTGACCCAAACCACTAGGAATGTATAGAGGGCTAAAAGTTATCGAAAAGCCCTCCTACTATAAAGCACTGCTTAGTGTGATTCGCCTTCTTAAAACAGAAGGCACTTTCAATATTTCAGCTTTAGGTAACATCAGTGGTTACTCACAATGCACCGCTACTGAAAATTATCTCTTTATTCACTTCCCAACTGCCTAACGCTGACAGGCGTCAGGTAGGTGGCTCCCCCAGGACTGCCCAATGCATTTAAAGAAATTGTACCTGCAGAGATTCCATGAAGGTTTCAAAAATTCAACTGCCATTAAAGTCAATGTGGCTCTCTGCGAGCGATCGGTTTGTGAACATTCACAGTAACGTGAAACACAATGTTTGACCATCCCTATTGATAAGTATATCCATGCCCTTGATCAACTGCTAAAAGGAAAAGGGCATTCTCCTTTCATTTCAAACTTTGCATAACAATGGAGCTTGCCACAAATGACTGGCTCGCAAACGGTCAAGGTAATGACACATTTACAGACATGACTAACTCATTTCAAATGGTACTTACTAATTAGCTTGTGCTGGGTTTAGTCAAACTTCTAAGAACAGTTTTAATAATAAGGCATTTCCTCAGAAAGGGATCTTAGAAGATCAGGAATGGATTGTTAGAAGGAGTGGTGTTGAAGTCTCCGGTGGAACTCAATGGACATATATTTTTTAAACTTAACTAACAATTTAACTATGTACATGTCTGCAAAAATATACTGAGAATATCTCATAAATTGTTGTAGTAATGGAACCATTACTACAGTTTTTTCAAAGCAGTATCAGTAATAAGTGAGGTACTATAATGATTATGTTGGGGGGCCAAAAAAATAGAAATTAGAACCATTTGATTGATGAAGCTAAAGTAAACTTGTAGCTGAGGGTAGATTTACAAATGCTTAATTTAGTTTATTTTTCAGAGGTTTTGAAAAGTCCCTTTAACCTATAATTTGTTTTCTTGGCAGTAACATTTTTTATAGAAAAGCCAACAGCACTTTTATATACCAAAAACAATTTCTAGAGAGAAAATGTTTACAGTGGGATGCGAAAGTTTGGGCAACCTTGTTAATCGTCATGAATATTCCTGTATAAATCGTTGGTTGATACAATAAAAAATGTCAGTTAAATATTTTATATAGGAAACACACACCGTGATATTTGAGAAGTGAAGTTTATTGGATTCACAGAAAGTGTGCAATAATTGTTTAAACAATATTAGGCAGGTGCATACATTTGGGCACCACAAAAAAGAAATGAAATCCATATTTAGTAGATCCTCCTGTGCATACCATTCACTTCATCCCCCCCACTATGGACAAAACAGGTAGAGGCAGAGGCAGGGGCAGACCCAGAGGCAGGCCACCCGGCAGGTCTGTTCGAGGGTTGTGCTGATGTGATTTCGTGCAGCCCTGGACAAAAGTAAAGTGCTCAGAAGAAGGCACGTCCCATAAACTCCCAAGATTGTCAGGAGGTGGTTGACTATTTAACACAGAACACCTCATCTTCCGCAGCCACAAGCGCTACTACAAGCACCACATCCGCTGCATTTGACACTTCGCAGGAGTTATTTGGTGGGGAATTAACTGATTCACAGGCATTATTGTTACAACAAGATGAAGGTGCTAAGCAAGTTACACCATCTCATATGTCTGAGGTAGGCGACACTATGGACGTAACGTGTGAGGAGGAGGATGATGAAGTACCTGCTGTTGGTACAGTTTTGGAGGTGTCTGAGGCAAGCGAAGCTGGGGAGGATGATTATGATGATACGGATGCCACGTGGGTTCCTAAGAGACAAGATGACCGAGGAGACAGTTCAGAGGGGTGGGGGGTCAGAGAGGAGTAGGAGGAGACGAGTTGCTGAAAGAATCAGGGGGAGCTCGTCATCAGAAACAGCTGGTGGCAGTGTCTGGCGCCATGTATCACCACCTATGTACAGCCAGCCAACATGCCCTTCAACGTCAGCTGCTGATGCCACCATAGTGCCATCACCACAGGGGGATCAGCGGTTTAGAAATGTTTTAGTGTGTCTGCCTTAGATCAGAGCAATGCCATCTGTTCTCTCTGCCTCCAAAAATTGAGCCGTGGAAAGGCCACAGCCACGTAAGGACAACTGCCTTACGAAGGCACATGGAGAAAAGGCACAAACTGCAATGGGAAGAGCACCTGAGGAAAAGCAGCACACAAAAGAAAAGCCACCCTCCTCCTCTTCCTCCTTCAGGTGCATCATCTTCAGCCTCTTTCTCCCTTGCACCTTCACAATCACAGCCACCCTCCTCCACTCCGCCTCTCACCTTGAGCGGTTCCTGCTCCTCTGCCCAGAGCAGAAGTCAGGTGTCCGTGAGGGAAATCTTTGAGTGGAAGAAGCCAATTTCTGCCAGTCACCCCTTGCCCGGCATCTGACAGCTGGCTTGGCAGAACTGTTAGCTCGCCAGCTGTTACCATACCAGCTGGTGGACTCTGAGGCCTTCCAAAAATTTGTGGCCATTGGGACACCGCAGTGGAAGATACCAGGCCACATTATTTCTCCAAAAAGGCAATACCCAAACTGTACCATGAAGTTGAGAGGCAAGTGGTGTCATCTCTGGCACACAGCGTTGAGTCAAGGGTCCATCTGACTACGGATGCCGGGTCTGCCAAGCACGGTCAGGGCAGGTACATTACCTACACAGCCCATTCGGTCAACCTGGTGACTGCTGGCATGCAGGGAGTACGTGGCTGTGCAGCAGACCTAGTGACACCTCCACGGCTTGCAGGCAGGCCTGCTGCCACCTCCTCTCCTCCTGCTACATCCTCTTCGCTGTCATCCTCCTCCTCCTCCTTGACTGAGTGGCAGGCTCCCCAAGGCCTATGCTGCATGCCAGGTACGATGGTTTCACGCCATCTTAGACATGTCTTGCTTCAAAGCGGAGAGTCACACTGGAGCAGCTCTCCTGGCTGCTCTGAACAAACAGGTGGATCAGTGGCTGACCCCGCACCAACTGCAGATTGGCAACGTGGTGTGTGACAACAGCAGCAATCTCATTTTGGCTTTGAATTTGGGAAAGTTGACACATGTACCCTGCATGGCACATGTGCTGAATCTCATAATTCAGAGATTTGTGTCTAAGTACCCAGGCTTACAGGACATCCTAAAGCAGTCCAGGAAGGTGCGTGGGCATTTCAGGTGGTCTTACATGGCCATGGCATGCTTTGCCGATACTCAGCGGAGAAACAACTTGCCGGCGAGATGCATGATTTGCGATAGCCCGACTCACTGGAATTCAACCCTCCTGATGTTCGACCGCCTGCTACAACAAGAGAAAGCCGTCAAACAGTATCTCTACAACTACAGTCAAAGGACACAATCTGGGGAGATGGGGATGCGAAATGCCTGCAGGCTCAAGCGGCCGTTTGAGAAGGTGAAAAACCTGGTGAGTCGCAGTGAAAGCGCCATCAGCGACTTGATCCCATATGCTTTCTTCCTTGAGCGTGCCGTGCATAGAGTGGTGGATCAAGCTGTGGAGGAGCATAAACAGGAACAGGAGGAAGAGTTGTGGGATCAATTCTCATCAGAACCAGATGTTTCCTCAACACCTGCGGCAGCACAGAGGAGGGAGGAGGAGGAGGAAGAGTCGTGTGGGGAAGAGGAGTCAGGTGATGAGGAAGGTGTTGTTTTGGAGGAGGAGGAGGCTGAAAAACAACTGCAGCAGGTGTCGCAGGGGGCTTGTGCTGCTCAACCTTTCCATGGTTTTGTTCGTGGCTGGGGGGAGGAGGAGAACTTAGCTGACATCACTGAGGAAGAGCAAGAGGAGATAGATAGTACATCTGCATCCAACTTTGTGCAGATGGCATCTTTCATGCTGTCTAGCCTGTTGAGGGACCCCCATATAAAAAAACTCAAGGGGAATGAGCTGTACTGGGTGGCCACGCTACTAGACCCTTGGTATAGACACAAAGTGGCGGACATGTTACCAACTCACCTGAAGGCATAAAAGATGCTGCACATGCAGAACAAGCTGGCAACTATGCTCTACAGTGCGTTTAAGGGTGATGTCACAGCACAACGGAATAAAGGTACCACTGCCAGTAATCCTTCTCCCATGTCCATGCAGGCAGGGACAGGACGCTCCAGCGATCTCATGGTGATGTCGGACATGCGGACATTCTTTAGTCCAACACCTCACCTTAGCGTTACCGGATCCACCCTCCACCAATGCCTCGACCGGCAGGTAGCAGACTACCTGGCCTTAAGTGTGAATGTAGACACTGTGAGCAGCGATGAACCCTTGGACTACTGGGTGAGCAGACTTGACCTGTGGCCAGAGCTGTCACAATTTTCCATCCAACTTCTGTCTTGCCCTGCCTCAAGCGTCCTGTCAGAAAGGACCTTCAGCGCAGCTGGAGGCATTGTCACTGAGAAGAGAAGTCGCCTAAGTCACAAAAGTGTTCAGTACCTCACCTTTATCAAAATGTTTGAGGCATGGATCCCGGAGGGCTACTGCCCGGCCCACCCGAAGACTAAGTCAGTGTCCGTACACAGCATCTCTGCCTGCACGCTGTGTGACTGCCTGCCCCATGACTAAGTTGGTCACCACACAGCATCTCTGCCTGCAGGCCGCTTGACTGCCTTCTCCGCCACCACCAACAGGGTCCAGGACTCCAAGCGGATTCATGAATTTTTAAGGCCGCTTCTAGCAGTGGCCAGTATAATAATTTTTCTACTGCATGTACATGCCTGCCTAATTTTTTCTGGCTGCACTGCAGCTGCAATAACAAAACAAAAAGGCATGTACATGTGTCAATTCCCCTTCGTGATCATTACCTTGCCACGGTGAAGGGGCTTGCATATTACAATGAAGCAATGACCGACGGCTACATGAGTGTCTTGGGGGGGGGGGCACACCCAAGATAAGAAGGTCGTTGCTTCATTGTGGACAGACCAAATTCGATCAGCTGGACAGTCACTGTTGTTCTTTCATCGAGCTACCTCAGCCCAGCGACCATATGGGCTTGAAAACCGCCATGGCCTGCACTCTGGCCATGGTGCGCACCAGTCCAGCACAGCCGTCACTACACAAACAGCTTTTTGCGGTGCTTTACACAGTGAGTTTGGTTTGTCAGTGTGAAGCAGTACTCCAATTACACTCCCTGATTGATATATACACATGCAAGATGTTTTAAAGCACTTTATGCCTGCAATTTAGCATGCAATGTGATTTCTGCCCTTAAAACGCTGCTTTGCGTCAAATCCAGATTTTCCCCCCGGGACTTTTGGCGTGTATCCCACTCCCCCATGCAAAAACTCAGATGTTAGACCACTTGAAACATGTTTTCCATCACTTTTGTG
Organism: Hyperolius riggenbachi; assembly: GCF_040937935.1. Lineage (NCBI taxonomy): Eukaryota > Metazoa > Chordata > Amphibia > Anura > Hyperoliidae > Hyperolius > Hyperolius riggenbachi. The sequence continues at coordinate 427,399,726 of NC_090647.1, read as the reverse complement.
GCCAGCATAAATGTTTCTAATTTTCAAAGTTCGCCTCCCCATTCAAGTCTATTGTGGTTCACGAAAGTTTGCGCGAACCAAACTGCTGCGGAAGTTTGCGTTTGAGGTTCGCAAACCGAAAATAAGAGGTTCGGGCCATCTCTATCACTCAGTGACCAAGTGTGGCAAGTTTGAGAACCCTGCGATTAACAGTCTAAAAATGGCTGCAGTTTACATTTTTCCATTAAAAATTAATGGCTGAAATTTGATTGGCTGTTTTATGCTCCGCCCACTTTTCCTGGATATGTAACCTTGGTCACCAAGTGACCAACTGTGCCAAGTGTGGGGCTTGAGTTCTGTGAGAATGGCAGTCTTTTACATTTTTTCCATTGACATGAATGGGTGAAACCTGATTAGCTGTTTGTATCTCCGCCCAGGTGTGCAGGGGGAATGCGAGACCCCCAGAACATATCATCCCAGGTAGTAAGGGATCTGTATACCAAGTTTCGTTCAAATTGGTCAAGGCGTTTTCGAGTGATCGCGGCACATACATATACACACACACACACACACAAATACATCCGGTTTTATATATATATATATATAGATAGATCGATAGATAGATTCTTTTTAATGGTCCTCCCCCCTTTTTACAAAGGGACAAGGATGTCTTAATCCGCATTGCTGTGGACAGGTTCCGTATGGTCTGATTCCTTTGTGAGGATGCCTGAGAAAATTCCATTGGATACAGAAATGGGAATAGGCAACTCCCCCTCCCCATTCAATCTATGGCAATTTATTTCTTTAGGCCACATTCACAGTGGTAAGCTGTGGTGTAACTGCTGCTTTGTGACATGGCTTACTGCACTGCAGTGCACCACCTATGTGATGTTTGCAGTGGGATGGGTTTGCTGCGGCTGAAATTTAAGTGAAGCATACTTTTTGTTGACTGTTTGCTTCACTATATGTGATGCAGGGTGAGCATAATGTGCACCACCGCTGTCCCATCCATTGCATTGCATTCCTGCTGTTACAGGAAAAACAGTTCAATGGCCACAGTGAACTTGGCCTTAGGTTCACAAAAATTATACCTTAAAGAGAACCCGAGGTGGGTTCTAAGAATGCTATCAGCACACAGAGGTTGGGTCTGCATTTACTGACCAGGCTCTGTTGCTATACTGCTCCCCCGTGGGAGGGAAGGGACGCGGGCGGGGATCGGAGCTATGGAGGAGGCGGGGGAGCAGCAGAGACTGACAGGATGCAGAGGTAAACATAAAGAGCTGTGTGTTGACAGGTTGGCGTTTGATTTATGGGGGACAAGCAGAGTGCAGGGGGGCCCACAGGGGAGCAGTATAGCAACAGAGGCTGGGCAGTATATGCAGACCCAGCCTCTGTGTGCTGATAGCATTCTTAGAACCCACCTCGGGATCTCTTTAAGGGCCCATTTCCACTAGAGTGATACTGCATGCATTTTCTGCATGCAGATTCGCATACCCAATAATAGTCAATGGGCCCGTTTCCTGTTTCCTATTTTGCTATGTGAATTTTCCGTGCGAATTCGCGTACATTTTTTCGCATAAAATTAATGTAAAAGCACACAGGCACTGACATGGTTAAATTCGCATACTTACAAAAATACACGAAAATGCATGTGTTTTCGCGTTAAAATTCACATACAAACGCGATCAAATTCACATCTGTATGCAAATTCGTTTACGCATTTTCCGCAATGGAATTGCACCAAACTAGTGGAAACGTAGCCTAGAGAATCAGCCAAATTCACTGCAAATTACTTTTATCTTCTCATCTTTTGTTTATAGCAACTTTTTAGTGATAGTGAAATTGCACTTTAACCATTTCACTCCACAGGCTGTTTTACCCATCCCACGAACAATTTTCACCTTTCAATACATCTCTCATTCCTTCAGCAATACTTTTTTATCACTGTTTGTCACAACTAATAGATCCATATCTTTTTTTTTTTTGCAAAAAATATGGCTTTTTGAGAGCGATAATTGTTCTCAGTAATTACTTAATTTTAAAGGGAAAAACAGGGGAAATAATAAAAACAAACCAACACTATTTTAAAATAATGCTACTGTAGATAAAACCCACACATTTTATTGCCCATGTGTCCTGGATATCACAATGTGTCAGCCTTGGTAAGTGCAAGTGGCAGGAGCACGTGCACATTGGTAGTGCGAGATACGTGCAAAACATTAAAACTTCCCGTTTGCAGTTAACAGCCTGGCAGTCCTGCCGATAGCTTTGGCTGCAGAAGTATCTGAATCATAAATCTGAAACAAGCATGCAGCTAATTTTGTCTTGTAAAACTTTTGTCGAAACCATCTGCTCTGCAGGCTTATTCAGGGTCCATGACTAAAAGTATTGGAGGCAGATGATAAGCAGGACTGCCAAGCAACTGGTATTGTTTAAAAGCAAATAAATATGGCAGCCTCTATATTCCTCTCGCTTCAGATTCCCTTTAAGTGTCATTATAGGAAGATTCAGTTTCTGAATCAACATGCATGTTAAATAAATTAACAGCTTTTATTTTTTTTTTCATTATATTTTTACATTGGTGAGCTTTTTATATAATCTGTATTTTGATTGATTAACCAGTTCACACTTTCAACACTGCTCTGTAAATCCGACCTTTTATTTTTGCTGTTGAATTGTTTAAGTGCTCATCTCTACAACTTTATGGATCTAGGAATAAGAAACTGAACTGAAATTGAAGGTCAGTTATATTACAGAATACTGAAAAGGTCACTCTAGTGCAATAAATTACCTCCACTTTTAAAAATACTACATAGAGCTGTCATAAATTAATTTGACTTTGAATCTTGATACCTTAGAAGAAAAATATAGAAATTGACTAAACTTGAAGTATAGGTTGCAGTAATGTACTCTAAAAACAGATGTTCAAAGAGTTTTGTAGCCATTGCATTGTACTGTAATCAAAGGGATATTTGTCCCTAATATTTTTTGTGGCGAGAACAGGACTTCTGAAAAAGTCAAACAGGCTATAGAACCCCACATTGAAAAGTGAAGCTTCTGACCATGGAAAGCCACCAACTGAAAGGAGGAAGCTGCACATGGAGGTAGATAGGCTGCTACATAATTAAATATGCATGCAATTGAAATACTTGAAAGTCAATAAAAGAGGGGGTCACTGTTCATTCATGACAGGGTCTGCTGCATGTTACTTCATCAAGGAACAGTTGTCATATATATCATATTGTCACATTGTCAATATTGTATCTTGTATAAAATAAAGGTATCCAAGTATGTAGACATAAAATCCAGCAGGGGTACCTAGTAATAGAGGCTAAGCAGAAAGAATATATTTAAACCATAAAGGAAAACCCAAAAATAAAAAAAGAGTAAACAATAACTACTATTAGGCTGCTTTCACAGTGGAACGTTACAGGCGCACGTTAGAGCAGCCTGTAACGCAGCCCAACTCACAGTAATGAAAAATCAATGGGCTGTTCACAGTGCCCATGTTGCGTTACATTGTAACGCTGCACGCTCTATGAAAGTGCAGCATGCTGTGCGTTATACGCGGTTTTAGCCGCGTTAGACTGTTTGCACATGCTCAGTAATGTTGTTTTATTGTTTTTTGTGTGCAGGAGAGGAGGAGGGGTGAGTCCGCTATTATGCCTAACCACATGGCTAATTAATATTCACTGCTCTGCAATGCCGGTTCTCTTCCTGCTAGCAAGGATTCATATGAATCATTCTCTGCCTGCTAGCAATAATTCATATGAATCATTCTCTGCCTGCTAGCAATGATTCATATGAATCACTCGGTTCTCTGCCTGCTAGCAATGATTCATATGAATCATTCTCGGTTCTCTGCCTGCTAGCAATGGTTCATATGAATCATTCTCGGTTCTCTGCCTGCTAGCAATGATTCATATGAATCATTGCCGGTTCTATCGAACAAAAACGGCGCACCAAGAGCCGCATAACGCGGCTCTATGTAGCATCCACCTTTAGCACAACCATGCGTTGCGTTAGGGGAATGTTATGCGACTTTAACGTCCCCTGCAACGCAACGGCCCACTGTGTAAAAGCCCTTAAGGTTCTCAAGTTGTAGTATTATAATATTTGTAATTATACACACTATGCCTTTCGTAAGAATCTTCACTGGAAGCAGTTATAAGCTTTACCACTACTAACATCTCAGAATAGCATCAAATAGGGCATGTCTTTTGAAGCTAAAACTAAACCTTACTGTATTGAATTGTGAACCGTGGAGAGGAAAAGGGTTAGAAGAGTATGCAGAGACAGACCACTATCACAATGACACAGTGTTAGGTAGACACCCCAGAGCAATGTCTGGCAGATAGAGACCTTCTCATTCCAGAGTTATGCAGACAGATTCCCCACCAACCCAGCAGTAGAGTCAGATAAATGTTTTCCAGACAAGTGTCAGACAGGGAGATGTCAGCCAGGCCAGTGTTCTAGGACAAACAAACAGGAGAAACATAGCTTGTCACTTTTGAATTGGAAATTCTAAGGAAATGTTCTGTGTTTCACAGAAGATTCAGTAAGAAAGGATGAGACAGCACCAACAAATAATGAAGATGTGTCTGGCAAGTCAGGAAGCACAACTGACTAACCATAAAGAAGAAATGATCCCTCAAAGATTCTCTCTATTCCCCGGAATATTCTCAAAATACATGGTAGTTTCTCTCAACTAAGACTTTTATGAATAGACGTGTAACATGTATGAGACAGAAAGACTAGCTTGAAAAGCAAACTAACTTGTAGAGGTCTGAAATGTCACAGTACATGTCTACCTTTTCATAATAAACATCTATAATTACACAGTTAAGAAAAGGTGGGAGGAAAGGCTGCGCGTCCCTATGCGTTGGCGTTCTTCTCGCTGATCTATAATTACACACAATTTTTTCTACATTGCGTTTCACAGGAGCGCGGGAAGAGCTAGTCAAAATGTTAAAAAAATCCTCCCCTTAATAAGATATTAACTTGTTCTACAGGCATACATAGCACAAAATAATCTTGCAGAAATTGTCTCGTCATAGTCTGTGCCTTATTTTCTGAAAGTTAACTGAAAGCAATATGTTCAGGAACCTAACACACGTACCATGTTCACAGGTGCAGATTTATAGATTCATCTCAGAAAAGTACAATACAACCACAGATTGGTCTGTGAGAATCTTGCAAATCAATTTTGCAAAACTGGCACATATAATTGGACAAAAAATGACCACGATTTAAAGAGAAATGATCAAAAATCAAAATGAAATGATCGATAAATCACATAATTTGATATATATCTAGGGTTACATTCGATCAACAGATTGCGCTGATCGATCAACAAGGTATAATATACAAAAGGGATCCTCATTTGGATTTTGCAGAATTGAAGATTCTGCATTTCCGTTCAAAAATGGGCTTACTGCATCAGCAATCGGAAATCGATCACGGAACTTGAATTTTCACAGAAATGCTGCATTAGTGCAACTTGATCATTTTTACTCAATCACAGGACTTGGAAGCATTGAACCAATCAGAGATTGCAAAAAAAAACAATCTGTGAAAATTGGATTACCGCAGTAATTGCAGGCCAATTTTTTTCGCCCCCCCCCCTCACCTTGGCGCTCCCCCCTCCTCACCTGGGGTCCCCCCTCCTCACCTGGGGGGTCCCCCCTCCTTTAATCAGCGGCGAAAGTGCGGCATATACAGAAAGCTCCGGCGGGGGTAATCAGCCACTAGAGGTTCAGCTGCCTCCGGGCTATGCTGTCTCCTCTGTATTGCTGCTCGCACCACTTCCTGGTTTATTGCGAGCAGCAATACAGAGAAGACACAGTAGCCCGGGAGGCAGCTGAACCTCTAGCGGCTGATTACCCCGCTGGCGCCGGAGCTTCCTGTAATTATGCCGCTCTCTCGCCGCTGATAGAAGGAGGGGGTCCCCAGGTGAGGCGGGGGGTGGATAGGAGTCGGGCCCCTACCCCACTAACTGTTCAGCTACCTCCCCTCCCACCCCGGCTACCTAATTGCCCACCCTCCCATCCCGGCTACCCTCCCACCCGGCTACCTAACTGCCCACCCGACTACCCTCCCACCTGGCTACCTAACTGCCCACTACCTAACTGGCCACCCTCCCACCCGGCTACCTAACTGGCCACCCTCCCACCCGGCTACCTAACTGCCCACTCTCCCACCCGGCTACCTAACTGCCCACTACCTAACTGACCACCCTCCCACCCGGCTACCTAACTGCCCACTACCTAACTGCCCACCCGGCTACCTAACTGCCCACCCTCCTACCCAGCTACCTAACTGCCCACTACCTAACTGCCCACCCTCCCACCCGGCTACCTAACTGCCCACCCTCCCACCTGGCTACCTAACTGCCCACTACCTAACTGCCAACCCTCCCACCTGGATACCTAACTGCCCACCCTCCCACCCGGCTACCTAACTGCCCACTCTCCCACCCAGCTACCTAACTGCCCACTACCTAACTGCCCACCATCCCACCCGGCTACCTAACTGCCCACTCTCCCACCCGGCTACCTAACTGTCCAACCTCCCACCTGGCTACTTAACTTCCCACCCTCCTACCCGACTACCTAACTGCCCACTCTCCCACCCGGCTATTTAACTGCCCACTACCTAACTGCCCACCCTCCCACCCGGCTACCTAACTGCCCACCTGGCTACCTAACTGCTCACTGTCCCACCCGGCTACCTAACTGCTCACCCTCCCACGCGGCTACCACCCTCCCACCCGGCTACCTAACTGCCCACCCTGCCACCCAGCTACCTAACTGCCTACCCTGCCACCCAGCTACCTGACTGCCTACCCTGCCACCCAGCTACCTAGCTGCCCACCTGGCTACCTATCTGCCTACCCTGCCACCCAGTTACCTAACTGCCCACCAGGCTACCTAACTGCCCACCTGGATACCTAACTGCCCACCCTCCCACCTGGATACCTAACTGCCCACCCTCCCACCCGGCTACCTAACTGCCCACCCTGACACCCAGCTACCTAGCTGCCCACCTGGCTACCTATCTGCCTACCTTGCCACCCAGCTACCTAACTGCCCACCCAGCTACCTACCTGGCCACCAGCTACCTAACTGCCCACCCGGCTACCTAACTGCCCACCCTGCCACCCGGCTACCTAACTCCCCACCCGGCTACCTAACTGCCCACCCTTCTACCTAACTTCCCACCCGGCTACCTAACTGCCCACCCGGCTACCTATCTGCCTACCCTCCCACCCAGCTACCTAACTGCCTACCCAGTGCAGTGCCTGCACCGCAAATAGTGTGCCAGCCTGCCCAACCACCCTCCCTCCAGGTAATTATTGTTAGCCCACTATAGACCTAACTACATATACTGTATTTTGTGGGGAAATCTGCCGACAATCTGATTGTGTTTTGTGGGGAAATTTGGCGACAATCTGATTGCATTTTGTGGGGAAATCTGCCGCCAATCTGGTTGCATTTTGTTGGGAAATCTGCTGACAATCTGGTTGCACATTGTAGGGAAATCTGCCAAAAATCTGGTTGTATTTTGTAGGGAAATCTGCCGACAATCTGGTTGCATTTTGTGTGGAAATCTGCCGACAATCTGGTTGCATATTGTGTGGAAATCTGCCAACAATCTGGTTGCATATTGTGTGGAAATCTGCAGACAATCTGGTTGCATATTGTGTGGAAATCTGCCAACAATCTGGTTGCATTTTGTTGGGAAATCTGCCGACAATCTGGTTGCATATCGTAGGGAAATCTGCTGACAATCTGGTTGCATATTGTAGGGAAATCTGCCGACAATCTGGTTGCATATTGTAAGGAAATCTGCCAACAATCTGATTGCATATTGTAGGGAAATCTGCCGACAATCTGGTTGCATTTTGTGTGGAAATCTGCCGACAATCTGGTTGCATATTGTGTGGAAATCTGCCAACAATCTGGTTGCATATTGTGTGGAAATCTGCAGACAATCTGGTTGCATATTGTGTGGAAATCTGCCAACAATCTGGTTGCATTTTGTTGGGAAATCTGCCGACAATCTGGTTGCATATCGTAGGGAAATCTGCTGACAATCTGGTTGCATATTGTAGGGAAATCTGCAGACAATCTGGTTGCATATTGTGTGGAAATCTGCCAACAATCTGGTTGCATTTTGTTGGGAAATCTGCCGACAATCTGGTTGCATATCGTAGGGAAATCTGCCGACAATCTGGTTGCATATTGTAGGGAAATCTGCCGACAATCTGGTTGCATATTGTAAGGAAATCTGCCGACAATCTGGTTGCATTTTGTGGGGAAATCAGATTTCCCCACAAAATGTTTGGGTGGGAAGTCCGAGGTCTGTGGGGTTGGAAGGTCGTGGGGGGGCCATAATTTTTTTTTGCTATGGGGCCCAGTCATTTCTAGCTATGCCCCTGCTCTGAAGTATTATAATTAAATAACTTTATAAAAAAAATGACAAAAACGCTTTCCTCAGAAATCGGTAATCGGGTATTGGAAATCCATGGAATCGGTTACTTGCATAAATCCTTGTTTTCTTCTAATGTGGTTTCACATCAACCTGTTTGCTGATTTAGCAAGAAACTTGCTAAGTGAGAATGGGGATGATCCTCTGCAAAACGTAACTTAAAGATTTTGCTCAATCACCTCCAATTATTTATTGAGGTGGAAACCAATTAATTTGCAGTCTTCCTGATCAAGATTTCAAATGATATCTGCCCATTTGTCAAACCCAGGGTTTTTAGAAAGTGACAGCTATTCATATACTAAATGGTTGTACAATCCTGAGGTCAGACTGTGAGGATTCTGAGTTTTAGGGACACCAATGAAGGGGTAGGTGGAGATAAACACCCCAGATGGAAATTGTGCTTGAATAGCATGTTGTAAACAGAGATAGAAGATATAAGTAACGTGGAAGGTGTTTTTAAATGTGTCAAATAAATGAAATACACTATTTGTATATACATTAGCAAAAGTATATTTTAAATACCCTACTCCGTGCAACCATCTTGAATCCTGTGGCCCATATGCAATTCACTTTTTCTTCTGCGTTTTCTCCTAGGAGATAATTTTTCATCTTTTGTTTAAAATAATTTTTCAGAACTTTGAATTTGAAAAAGTACCAAAAAGTAGATGAAAAAGTGCTATCAAAATTATTGTGAGTATTTTCTTGCTTCCTGATAGTTTAAAGGGCATTTCATGACAAGGTGTGAAAATATCACCTAGGAGAAAACTCAAAAGAAAAAGTGAATTGCATATGGGCCTGTAAGTCTAACATGTACTCCAGGATGGGATTGTGCCAGTGTGGCGTATCCACAAGAAGATAATTAAATTTAAGTAATTGACTAATCTTGGTCCAAACAGATATGGCCGACCTATGCAGCATGACAATATTAGGTGAATAATAATTGGGGTGACCCTCCAAGAAGTCCAATAGCTGCTAAAAATGTATAATGTTGTACTGAGTTGGAGTAAGGCGTATCTAAAATCCAATATTTTAGATATTTAGCTTGAGATGGTAAATAAAGCAACTTGAAATAAGGCAAAGTCATACCTTCCTCTGGCTTAGTACAGTATAATATATCTAGTTTACATTTATAGTAACCTGAACCCCAGATAAAGGAGGTGAGTGCCAAGTTTAGAGAAGAATTTCGAAGGGACTTTATCCACCATGGGCTTGATTCACTAACCGGGGCCGGAGTTTAAAGCCACTTAGTGCCCGAAATGTAGCTTTGTGGGCACTAATTGCCACACAAAGCTACATCGCGCATAGCCCAGTGCAGTGCACGCGCAGCCGGTAATAGTGCACGGTGCGATGATAACGTCGCACCCCTGCCCATCGGGTGCCACCAAAACGGCGCATCAGTGCAGGGCAGTGGGTGCGACGTTATCGTCGCACCACGCAGTATTACCGGCTGCGCACACGCTGCACTGGGCTATGCGTGATGTGTGGGCGCAAACCTCTTAACTCTGTGGTTTGCGCACGCTAGGTCTTAAAGCACACTAACCAGCTTAGCGCTGGTTAGTGAATCAAGGCCCATATGTTCTAAGGCATTATTATTATTTAGTTTTTATATAGCGCCAACATCTTTCACAGCGCTGTACAGAGTATATATTGTCTTGTCAATTAACTGACCCTCAGAGGGGTTCACAGTCTTATCCCTACTATAGTCATATGTCTGTGTATGTATTGTGTAATGTATGTATCATAGTCTAGGGCCAATTTAGGGGTAAACTAATTAACTTATTTGTATGTTTTTGGTATGTGGGAGGAAACCCACGTCCAGAGGAAACCCACGCATACTCAGGGAAAACATACAAACTCTGTGCAGATAAGTGCTTTGGCTGGGATTTGAACCAGGGACGCGGCACTGCAAGGCGAGAGTTCTAACCACTACGGCACTGTGCTGCCCTTGTCCAAACATTTTGGCAAGAGAATTAGTTTCATTACATGTATACGGCCAGCCACTATAAATTGGAATTAAGCCCACATTCACATTTATCAAAAGAGTAGGAATTGTAGGAATGTTAAAGGTGGCCATACACTGGTCAATTTGCCATCAGATTCGACCAACAGATATATCCCTCTCTGATCGAATCTAATCAGAGAGGGATCATATGGCCACCTTTACTGCAAACAGATTGTGAATCGATTTCAGCCTGAAACCGATCACAATCTGGGGAGCTGCCGCTGCCGCCCCCCCCCCCCTCATACATTACCTGTTTTGGCCAGTGCGAGTCCCCTGGTCCCCGCTGTCTTCTTCTCCGCTCCGGGCTCCATACCATTCATGCAGCTACTGAACTTCCTGTCCAGGGGAAGTTTAAACAGTAGAGGGCGCTCTACTGTTTAAACTTCCTGCCGGGACAGGAAGGTCTGTGTAGCTGCAGCCGGCCCGGAACCCAGCGCGAAAAGAAGACAGCGGGGACCAGGGGACTCGCGCCGGCCTGAACAGGTAATGTATACCCGCTGTATTGCGTCGGTCGTCGGGCATTCGAACACCGCTATCGACGCACTCCCGACCCGCCGGCGATTGAGAAAAATCTTCCGCACGGACGGATCGACGGGAATCAACGGGAACTATCGATTTCCGACGGAAATCGATTGTTCTGTCAGCGGTGTGCGCGGCGATTTCACAGCCGATTCGATCACTGAGTAGAGAGCCTTAATGCAAACCTGAACTAAAATGTGTTGTAAAGTTAAATTATTGGTGCTCCTAGCAGTTTTTGTAAACAATTACCATAGTTTTCGGACCATAAGACACTCCTAGGTAGGACAAATACCAGGAAAGAAACTATATATACACTACACCTAGAGCTTCCATGGTGCAGGGGCATCTTGATGAATTTTCCTTTTGAGGTCTTGTCTTGTCCTTTACTGATTTCTATACCAATACTACCTGCAACCTTATTTGGGTGATCCTAAATGCTACCCACCACTGTATTCATCTGCTGCATCCCGACTAAAAGTGCTCCTGTGTTAAGTTAAGTTAACTCTTAAATCCTTAAAATAACTCCAGAAATTCTAAAGTTAAATACAGGCTGTTAATTAACTGTGTGTGAAAATAACTACAGAGGAGGTAACTTAACTACAGAGGAGATTACTTAGTTAGAGGAGGTAATTTAACTACAGAGGAGGTAACTTAGGGAATGAAGCGATAGGATAACTCTGTCACTGTGTGGTGGCAAGGTGTAACGCTGGGAGGTCATACTTTCTGACCAGCCAGCACAACAAGGCTGAGAGCTGAATTATGGAAGAGGCTACAGTGGCTGCCCAGAGCAACTGCAGCTCTGGGCTTCTGATAAGATGCAATGGCAGCGCAGTGCAATGTTGCGCTGCTCCTGCGATAGCAAACATTCAGACAGATACAAGACAGACTGGAGTGAGGTAGCCAATAGCAATCACAGCAATGGCTACCTGCAAGGACAGGACTAGGAGGACAGAGGCTGACAGAATGAATGCTTGCTAATCTAGTCACTTGCCTCAGTGACAGCAAGCATTCACAAAGACAAGAATGAGGTAGCCAATAGCAACCACAGCAATGGCTACCTCGCAAGGACAGGACAGAATAGTCAGGAAATACAGAATCAAAAGGCAGGCAAATGTAATACATAGACAAATATACAATAGATATGATTTCCTAGCGTATTACAATTTACAGCTATCAATGAAACTACAAATGACTGACTAACATATGTATATATCGGAAATGAACCGATATATAACATAAGCAAGGAACACTGGCTAGGATCAGGAGCAATACAGCGAACAAGACTAGGCAATACAGAATCTCTATACTAAAAGGAGTACGTATATGTGTTCCCGTGGGAAATATATAACGTAGCTCCACAGGATAACTGAACTAAGACAAGGAATATATTTTACAATATCAAGGGACACAGTCACAGCCTAGACAGAGCTGAAACTATGACGGGTCGGGGCCTAGCAGGAGAGGCTGGGTTTATACTGGTATCAGCCAATGGATGCAAGCATGCAAATCTCCACACAGCTGAATGGTAATCACTCAATCCTGTGCTGGCTTGAACACCATTTGCTAGCTGAAAGACCATCATAACAAATGCATGCAGTACTATGCAAGAACATGCATGCAGGAAATCCAGGGCTATCTGGCTGAAGCTCAGCTGCAGCAAACCATTAGGGTAATAAAGACAGTATTCTGAGCTGTCCAGAACTGCAGAGCAATTACAAATGACAAAGTGACTCACTGTGAATGCACAACCGAATGCAGACTGATAAACCAGAACTGTCCATTTGCGGCTCCACCTGCAATGGACAGAACACGTCACAGGAGGAATCCTAACACAAGGTTTCTCTTGCCTTATTATCTCCAGCATGATCTTAGTGAATTGAGGCCATTGTATTAATCAGGACATATAGGGGCAGAACAATGAACATACTTGAGAGGAGACTGCAATATCTTACATGTAAACAGCTCAAAACATATGGAAAAAAGGTACCCGAGTGTTGCTATATGGGCTAATCATAAGGTGGCCGTCACCATGCCTTACCAAATACAAACTTCCACCCGACTCTCCTAAACTCCACCCCCTGCTGCTATCGGCTGAAAATGATCAGTCACTGGGCCAAAGTGTAACCAGCCAAGTCCCTGACAGAACATGCCCCAACGTAATGTCAACATCAGACCCAATTCACATGGGTCAATAGCGTCACCAAGACCCTGGCAAATTTACATATGCTGGCCATTACAACCATTTAAATGGGGGGGGGCGTCACAGTGGATGGACATTGAGGTCAGTCACCGCACTCGCATAGTAGCAGTGACTTATCAGATATCAGTAGGCACCGCACCTTATTGCTGCAGTGATTGGTCGCAATAGTGCTGTAGTCCTGCCCTCAAGACCGTTGGCACCAGCAAAAAATGATGCAGTGGTCAGCTGCGAGTCTGTTGGCAGCAGACTGATGCAGTAGGTGCAGTAGTGTGTACTTGTGTGTGTGTGGGGGGGGGGGGGGGTACATCTGGCACTGGTCCGAATTGTCTGACTTTTTTCCCTCACATTTATGGTCCAAAAAAATACAGTACTTAATTTAAATTACATTTTAAGTTCAGGTACCTTTTAATGTGGTTTTCTAGTTCAGATGTTTGCCTTTAATGCTGCTAAGTGTGAGGATATTGTGTGTTTGTGTTTCTTTATTCACACACACTCTGTTGAAATACAAACTTTTATTGTCTGTTAATGTTCCAGTTTCTTTCAAGGACTTGATTAGTATGTTGTATGTGTTGCTTTGCAGAAGTGTCTGAGGCAATCTTTCCTCTCTCAGGGGACTGCCTGTCTGACAGCTTTGTCAATCAACATACATTTCCCTAACCCTGTCTGTTTTAGAGATCTCATTTTTTTCAGATTGTTTGAAACAATTTATCTAACTGCCTTGGAATTAGAAGCATAGAATTTGCATTTTCATTAGTTTTCATCCAGTAAAATGAAGACTATTTCAGCATTATTATAGATTCACATTAAATCAAAAACTCAGTTTCTCAAATGTAGTGCATGCATACGTGAATAAAAATTAATATATAGATTTCTTATATATAGATTTCTTATTGGCTTATTGGCTATTGCAGTTCATAATCAAAAGTTATACTGCCCTATGATCTAAAAGGTGAAAACGTGGCATTAAAAGAAATGAGGACAGCAGCTTTCATCTCTAGTTACATGAGGCCTGTTAGCAGGGCAGACAAGGTTCCCAAAAACTATAGCTAGAAAACTGTAAATGACTGGTGGCGCCCAAAAAATATAAATATTTCAAAGATAGTTCTCTATATATGATGTAGTAATAAACAGGTCCTACCTTAAAGAAGGAGGTTCACAGTAAAGGTAGAAACAAATCTTCATTCTGCACTTAAAAAGGAGCTGTTGTGAAAATGACAATTAATAAAATTGCTTATTTTTTACAATAATCATTTATAGATTATTTAGTCAGTGTTTGTATGGAATGTTCATTACTGAAAGTTCTATACACAGAGGGAAATATCGTTTGCTTGGCAGTTGGAAAAAGCTATTTCCCACAATGCAATGAGGCTCACAGACAGCAAACTGTGAAGACCATGGTCATGACATCACGCTGTGGGAGGCATTTCACCACAATATCAGCCATACAACCCCCCTGATGATCTATTTGAGAAAAAATAGAGATGTCTTGTAGGAAAGGGGGTATCACCTACTGATTGGAATGAAGTTCAGTCCTGGGTATTAGTGCCTCTTTAAGACAACTAACTTGAATTTAATTATTTTCTAAAAAGTAGTCGAACTGGGATTATACTGAAACTTTCATGTATCTATGTTCCAAATGATTTGTTTCGTACCATGTGCAAAGCTATGGAAGATGTTTGCACTATAATATATATATATATATATATATATATATATATATATATATATATATATATATATATATATATATATAATAAAAAATACTAATATTGAAGTCATGCTGATAGTGAACTGTGGCACAAACTGTAATGGCAATTTATAATGAACTTTGTATTTTATTTTTCTTTTTTTTTGTTCTTACCTGAAACGCACATTGGTTACTTTTCACATTTTCAAGCTCCCCACAAAGTGCAACAGTAGATTTAAGTTACTTGTATTTTGATGTGACTTTTCATACTGGGCATGTGCGCACAGCATAAACTTATGTGGCATGTGACTTGAGTAAGATTAAGAAGATCTTTTCTGTTTATCTTGAATGTAAAATGCATATCTGGAATCCGTACTCATGCTAAGTTCCCAGTGGGACGTTAAAGTCGCATGTTAAAACAACATTTAACGCAGAATAATGCACTGCAATGAAAAATTAATGCCCAGTTCACAGTGCACACGTTGCGTTGGTGTCTAACACTGCACGTTAAGTGAAAGTACTGCATGCAGTGCGTTATACACGTTATTAGCTGCGTTAGACTGTTTGCACATACTCTGCAAGGACTTGGAAGCAAACTTTTCATTGCCAGTATTTTCTGCTGTAAGTGTTGGTAACGCTACGTTGTGACTTTTTGGGCGTGTTGCGTTGTAAGTTTCCATTGCGACTTTAACGTCGCATCAAAACGCAACGTCCCACTGTGATTCTAGCCTCAGAGAGATTGCACTTGATGTACAGACAGTACAATGCACTTTTGCTGTTACTGAAGTGGACACAGGAAGTGCAAAAGCATGTTAAAAGTGAGGGCTGGTTCACACTGCAAGAGCTTTTTGAAAGCGCTTGTAATTTTAAAAGCTCTTGCTAATGCAATCCTATGTGCGTGTTCTCATTTGAGCAGTGTGATTTTATAAAAATCCCCCATAGCATTACATAAGCAAAAACGTTTGAAATCACTGATGCTTAAAAAAGCGTTTGTAGTGTGAACCAGCCCAAAGCTTTAAGGCGCCCATACATTCATCAATTACATTCTTTATAGAAAGGAATTGATCATTTTGGAACATTGGGTGAAAATCTATAAGTGTATGGCCAGCATCACTCTCCTACAAGCAAGATAATGTGTCTGAGGATGACATTTTCACTGAATGTATATCTGACAGCTTTAGGGCACTGAGCCTGACGTGATAAGCACAGTACCCTGCTGTTTGAGATAGATGCATAGAAATATGCCTATAGACAAGCCAAGTATCCCTATTTCATTACATTAATAATATTCTTCAAACAGACTAATAAATAGTCCTAAAAGGCATAATGAAGTTTTCATGTTTTAATTTCCAAGATTAAATAAATTAGAGTTGTTTTGATTTTTTTTTCACTAGGAAAAAGGAAACATAAGACAACAAAGACTACGTTTCTACAGGGATTACAAAATTTAATTGCTAAGCTGTTTGCCCTCAAACTATCTTTGTTTACAGTAACCTATTACTGCAACCATTTACTGAAAGCTCAGTGTAGGTAGAAATGAAAAGTTGACCTAATTTGTTCTTTTGCTAATCAGCAAGCATAGGCAGTCTTAAACCAGGCTAGCACATGTGGATATCTTAAATGTGAATCAATGAATTTTAATAAGAATGGATTTCTTTTCTGAGCATTAAAAATTAGTTATTACGGTTTCATGCACTCTAATATAATTACCTGTAATTATAATTTAAAACTCTAATAGTATCTTAAATACACACAAAAGCAGTTTTGAATTTATACATAAATATTTTAGGTTTTCAGTGAATGTTATCTTTTACTGTAATTACAACATTTGAGAGCTGTATTTGGAAATAATCTGCATACATGAGATGATTAACTGAATGACAGTTTCTTACCAGCTTCATATATTCCATACTGTTACTTACCGTAATTTAAAATGGGCAAGTGTTAATATTGGGGTCCTGCAAGGGTTAGTACTGTGCCCAGTTATTAATGTATTTACAGATGGAATAGAAAGTCATGTTGGAATTTTCATAGAATTCTCCACAGCTATAGCAGGACATTTTACCTTGAGGCCATCAAGCTCAATTGCAAAATTAGTGATGCCTGTTGCTTGGTTTTGTCCCTGATTCTTTGTTATTACATAGCAAAGCATTGGCCATCAGTTTTTCTAAGTGAATTAGGTGTCTGCATTCAAATATGAATTACTAACTACGGTTGAGGGTGGCACGCCATTTAGCCACTGAAACTTATAGCCAATGCTTAGCTAAATAGCTTCCAAGAGCCGATGGTGAAGCCAACTGGAAAAGGAGGACAACAGAAAATGAGCATTGGTTAGTATTGGTATTTAGGGATAGACATTTTTTAAAGGGGGGGGGGGGGGGGTTAGTGTTAGCGGTAGGATAAGGGGTGTTGTATTTTGAAAGGGTTAGACGATTAGGGATAATCATTTGGACAGAATTAATATTAGGGATGGGGGTTTATGTGAGTGGGGAGGTTTTGGTTTGGGAAGAAGAAAGTCACTGCTATCAATTGAGAACAGATCTGAAAACACAGACCAAATTACCATAGTAAAGGTGACAGTAGAATATAACAGCACATTAATGGTCAAATGAGCAGATAAATGAGTATGACTTGGACATTTTATTATCATCATAAAGTTATAGCACTGACATATTTTGTAATGCCTTACAGAGTATATAGTCTCTGACTGTCCTTCAGAGGAGCTCACATTCTAATTCCTACCTTAGGCCCAGTGCACACCAAAAACCTCTAGCAGATCCGCAAAACACAAGAGGTTTTTGAAGCAGATTTTCTGAGCGATTCTAGGCATATTTAGAGAGGTTTTCTAAACATGCCTAGCATTTTTTGGAGTGTTTTTGTGTAGCAGATTTCATAAATTGTTACAGTAAAGCTGTTACTGAGCAGCTTCTGTAACAAAAGCGCCTGGAAAACCGCTCTGATCTAGCATTTTTCTAAGCCTTTTGAGCTTTTCCTATATTTTACATTGAGGCAGAAACGCATCTGTAAACCGCAAAAATGCTGCAGGAGCCACGTTTGCAGTTTGCTAACAACCTCAAACCGCTGGTGTGCACCATCCCATTGAGATACATTAGCCAAGCGTTTTCACAGGCTGCAGCGGTTTTGAAAACGCTACCAAAAACGCTTGGTGTGCACCAGCCCATAGTCATAGTCCAGTATTTTTATCATAGACTAAGGAAAATTATTTTGGGGAAGCCACTTAACTGATGTGTTTTGAGATGTCAGCCAAATTACCTGGAGGAAACCCATGTAAAAAACAGAAAGAACAAACAAGTTCTATGCAAATAGTGTTCTGGTCCAGATTAAAACCTGAGACCCCAGCACTGTAAAGTGAGTGCTATACACTACATCACTGTGCCACCATACTCATTGTTAATATATTAACTACTTGCCAACCACCCCATGCCAATGGGCGTGGCCACGGCGGCAGCCCCAGGACCGCCTATTGCCAATTGGCGTCAAGTCCTGGGGCTCTGTTTTGCAGGAGATCTTCTGCTCGTTGGGCGGAGCCTTCAGCCTCCGAGTGGCGATTGCCACTACGAAGACTGTTAGACGGCATAACCATATTTACATGTACAGCGCTGCGATCTACAGCAGCTCTGTACTGGGGACAGCCGTGTGACACGGCTGTCCCCCTGGGGCACCAGAGAGCGATCGGCACTCATAGGCTGAAGCCTATGACAGCCGATCGCTGTGATTGGCTGGCGGGGGGTGGGTGGGATAGTAAAAAAAAAATATATATATATACACATTTATTTAATAAAAAAATATAAATATTTATAAAAAAACTCCCAAACAACTGGGGGGCGATCAGACCCCACCAACAGAGAGCTCTGTTGGTGGGGAGAAAAGGGGGGGGGGGGATAACTCGTGTGCTGTGGCAATTTTCTGGCACTGTAAATACTGCTAAGAGATGGGATGTGGATGGGAGGTGTCTCTTAGAGCAACCCATGGGCTTACAGGTGTGCCTGTGCCATGGAGCCAGCATATAAAAAAAGAGAAAGGATGAAGAAGGAAGAAATGGAGTAGCAGCCACAGAATGAGTACTATGGGAGCTGCTACAGTGCTTCTCTGTTGCTTAATACAAAAATCTGCTGTTGCTGTATTGGGTAGAAAAAGAGGGGGAACAGTCAAAAGTTCAATTTTGGCTCTTTTTCACTTTAGAATTTAAAGTTTAGGTGTTCTTTAAAGCGTACCTTAAGTGAAAATAAACTAACAAGATAAACAGTTGCATCTATCTGCTTCCAAAAATAAATGTAGCTATCCCACAGTTTGTTATGTTTAAATTGTTTTTTTAAAAAGATTTGTTGTCTCAATGGAACAATCTTATCTAAAATATATGACTACAATATTGACTTTTTAATCTTTCCCCTGTACTTAGAAGTCCAGTTATCTTCCAGGAAAGTGTTTTATGGTTGTAATTCTTTATCAGTGAGAGAGGCTTCACTGTACATAAACATGTACTGTACGTAAACACGTTATCTCATCATGTCACATAGGCACGGTTCACACTGGCAGGTAAAACTGTCTGTTTAGCAAACTGTACTGGAACGAATCCTAATGGATGTGAACGGATCCAATGTTAACCAATGGGTTAATTTACATTTCTCTGTTAGAACACATCCGTTTGCCGCGTTCTACCAAACTGACTACAAGTTTAGGGAGACTGTGCTAATGGAACGGATCAAAAACTGATGCCAAATAAAGACTGATCTGTTTAACGGATCAGTTTTAAATCCATCCAGTGGGAATCAGGCCTTTCAGTGGTTTGTCCTGCCATGGAAAGCCCCTTCAGCTTAGGACCCGATCCAAAGTGGAGATAACAGTATATTTTGTTTATATTACTCAGTTGTTGCATTGTGTTTAACGATGAAAAATGAGCACTCTGTCAAGATCTCTCTGCTTTAAAGCCAATGGGTACCGGATTAAAAAAAGAAAAAAAGTCAGATACTCACCTAAGGAGAGGGAAAGCTCAGTCCTAATGAGCCTTCCCTCTCCTCTCCCGGTGCCCTCGGTGCTGTGCTGGCTCCCCCGTTCACGTCCGCCACCGCAGAGACTTCGGAGGTCTTCGGGAGCACTCGGGCTTCCGAAGATGGGCCGCTCCATACTACGTACGCGCGAGTGCGTCATAGAGGGCGCTCGCGCATGCGTAGTATGGAGCGGCCGCGTCATCGGGAGCCCAAGTGCTCCCGAAGGCTTCCAAAAGCTCCCTTCGGCATGCGGAAGTGGCAGTATTTGACCGAACTGGTCGAATACTGCCACGGGGGATCCTGCGCGGGACCGGGCACCGGGAGAGGAGGGGGAAGGCTCATTAGGACCGAGCCTTCCCTCTCCTTAGGTGAGTATCTGACTTTTTCTTTTTTAATCTGGTAAACATTCACTTTAAGCATGCACACCGTTCAGAACAGCTCATTAGAAGATTTTAATACAGTATATGTAATAAAAAGTCGCTTGAATAAAATGCAATGGCAGCTTGCAGGGCAAATTAAATGCACTTTGGAAACTTGTAATTTGTAAACAGACAATATTTTGTGTGCACAAAAGCAAATATGGCAACTTTGAGTTGAGTAATAAAAAGTAGGAAAACACATTTGTATTGAATGTTATGTCAGAGTTCAAGACTACAGGTTTCCTTTAACCACTTGAGGACCGCAGTCTTTTCACCCCTTAAGGACCAGAGCCTTTTTTTCCAATCAGACCACTGCAGCTTTAATGGTTTATTGCTCGGTCATACAACCTACTATCTAAATGAATTTTACTTCCTTTTCTTGTCACTAATACAGCTTTCTTTTGGTGCTATTTGATTGCTGCTGCGATTTTTAGCTTTTATTATATTCGTCAAAAAAGACACAAATTTTGTCAAAACATTTTTTTTTTACTTTCTGTGCTGACATTTTTCAAATAAAGTGAAATTTCTATATACATTTTTGTCCAAATTTATTGTGCTACATGTCTTTGATAAAAAACAAAACCATTCAGTGTATATTTATTGGTTTGGGTAGAAGTTATAGTGTTAACAAACTATAACAGAAATATAGATCAATATACACAGATATGGATCTTTATATTATATACTGTATACACGCAGATATATAGATCTATATAAACAGATATATAGATCTATATATTATACTATATATTATATATGTACAGAAAATATAAAGATCTATGTACAGATATATAGATCTATTGTTCACAAAGATATATATATATATATATATATATATATATATATATATATATATATATATATATCACTAAGGGGTCACTGGGGAAGGGATCAAAGGTTTAATAATAGTGTATAAAAGTGTCAGGGAGAGGCAGGCAGACCAGTTGCTTGTAAGAGTGATCGCTGTGATTGGCTCACAGCGATCACATGTACAGGAGCCAGGCTCCTGGTTGTTACTTAATAACAAAGCTGTCTAATGACAACTTTGTTACATTAATCAGATGCCCGCAGTGCTTCTGAGAGCCCTGAAAGGGATTGACGTAGAAGATACGTTGAGTCAGAACGGTGCTGCCACCTGCTGGACGTAGAATTAAACTACGTCGGTCGGTGGTTAAGCAACTATATTCAACGCCAGGCAGCAGCAGATAAAGTAAATAAGATTCTAGGATCCATAAAACAGGAAACAAAAATGGAAGATCGTAGTATACTGCTCCCTTTGAATCACATTTTGGACAAATCAAAAGTATGGCACCACACTGTAAGAAAGATATTTTTTATAAGAAATGTTTTGGAACAGGTACATAAATGAGCAACTAAATTAATAAAAGTGATCGAAGGTCTGAATTACCAAGAAAGAACAGACAAACTGGACTGACTACTGGTTCCCATGCCCAGCAAATGAGAATGGATCAACCCAGCTCTGATCCCGATCCTCCCTTACAGGCACCTACTGTCACAAACCCTCATAAGGTGATCACTTATGGCAGCTTGCCAATTCCCCATACATAGGAGAATAAAGCAACTCGCCACTCAAAATCTCCAAGCTAGATCATAGCTACATGGACCACAGCAAGCTTCCTCCTGGCTACCATCTCCTCTTTTGTGCCAGCGGCTCTGCCACCCATCTTCGGCTCTGTAGACACCACGGAGAAGGGGACATCTGCCTCTAGGTACACCATGGCATCTCCCTACCGATTGAGGAAGAAAGTGGATTTCTCTTTCCCAACAATCCATTTCAAGCGACAACAACACAGACCTTCTGATCACCATCTTCTCTCCCTGAACTGCAGGTCAGACACTCCAGTACATCTCAACACAGCGGGGGACCCCAGATAGCCATGTAGATTCAAGGTATATCACAATGGTACATGCTAGGCAGTGTTGGTGGTATAATGGTGAGCACAGCTGCCTTGAGTGCCTTTCAAGCAGTTGACCTGGGTTTGATTCCTGGCCATGCCAATGTATGTGAGCTGGATTTTTACAGCTCTGCACCCGGCATGTGTCTCATATGACTGTCTATAAGTAAGCTTTAGGTTAGCAGGAATGGTTGCATGGCCACCTAGCTTTTCATCCTTCCCACCCTTGCCCTGGAATCTTCTAGACTTCAAAGTGCTGTCCTTTGCTTTGTGTGTGGTTGTTGGTATAGTGGTGAGCATAGCTGCCCTCCATGCAGTGGACCTGGGTTCAATTCCCTGAGCTTGCTTTTGACATACGAGAGAGAGAGAGAGAGAGAGAGAGAGAGAGAGAGAGAGAGAGAGAGAGAGAGAGAGATAGAGAGATTTTTTTTCAATAAAAACACATCCGAATTCCCGAATACGAATTTTTGGCCGAATTATGCGGCTGAATTTGAGAAACAGTATTTGGGTAGATTCGAATTCGAATCATCAAAATTCGGATTCGAATTCGGCAACCATGAAAAGCGACCCGAATTTTCGGGTACATAATATATTCGGGAGTTTGGAGAGCAACTCTGTTCACTACAACTTTTTAGGTTGCCACTGGAATCCTCAACTCCTTCATGATGACATTACTAAGCTGGTGGACCTTGTGCTCTTCCACCTTCTGTTTGAGGATGACCCACAAATACTCAACTGGGTTCAGGTCTCGAGACATGCTTGGCCAAACTAGCACCTTTCTCTTCAGTTTCTTTAGCAAGATAGTGGTCATCTTTGAGGAGTGTTTGGGATCATCATGTTGGAATGAGGCCACAAATGCTTGGTGCCATCTGAACCAAATAAATATCTTGATCTCACCAAACCACAGCATATCGTTTCAGTTATCCATATCCTTAGTTTGCTTGTCTTCAGCAAATTGTTTGTGGGCTTTCTTGTGCGCCATCTTTAGAAGAGGCTTCTTTCTGGAATGACAACCATGCAGATCAATTTGATGCAGTGTTCAGTGTAGGGTCTGAGAACTGCCAGGATGACACCCACCCCCCCCTTCTTCCTCTGCAGCAATAATGCCAGCACTCTTATATGTCTAATTGCAAAAGAAAACCTCTGCAGATGACTCTGAGATTGTGTACTCAACTTCTTTGGTCAAAGAGGCCTGTTCTGAGTGGTATATGTCCTGGTAAATCACTGTAATGGTCTTAGCCACAGGGCCGCATCTCAGTTTCAAGGTGCTAGCACAATCTTCTTATAGCCATCTTTATGTAGCACAACTATTTTTTCTTAAGATCCTCAGAGAGTTTTCTGTCATGAGGTGCTAAGTTAAACTTCCAGTGACCAGAGTGAGATTGTTTGAGAGTGATCATGTCAAATTTAACACACCTGCTTTCCTTTCACACCAAATGCCGGGCATACATGGCACGTTTTATGCGGCGGATCGAGCCAGCGGCTCAATGCTGGCACATCCCCGCTCTTCCGCGTGTGCGCGCGGATCGATTGCCGCTCGTCCCCGCAGGAGCGGCTAATTAGCCACTCGTTTCTGCCTATTGTTCTGCCCGCCGGTATCGAGCGCACTATCGATCCAGCGGGGTATTGGACAGGTTGGATCTTATCAATCGAGCCATCAGGCTCGATTGATAAGCCTCCCTCCTGTCCGTGTATGCCCAGCATAAGACCTTAAATCACTAACAAGTAACATTAGCGCAGGGAGTATAGCCCCTAATAAAGAATGTCTAAATTTAGACATTCTTTATTAGGGGGTATACTCACTTTTGTTGACAGCTTTTTAGGCATTAATGGCAGGGTGTCAAGTTATTTGAATGGGGCAGCAAATTTACACTGTTATATAATCTGTACACTGACTACTTTACAATGTATCAAATGCCCATATCTTTAGAATTGTCCCATTAAAAGATATAATAAAATAGTTTTGAAATTGTGAGAGTTGTACTCCCTTTTGTGAGCTTTACAAAAAGGTTAAGTTGGAATAGCAAAAATGCAATCTAATGTTGGTGCCATTTTTCTTAATAAGTTAATGAGGAAGCAGGCATAACACACCCAGCTTTGGCTTAGCATGACATTGTCTGTGGAGCATCATTAGAGATTTATATCATCATGAAGCAGGATTTCTTGGGAAAGCTCTAATTCAACAAGTAGATACTCATGCACTTTGCACGATACTCTTTTAAGTGCTGACTGACAATGCTTTCATGACAATGTACATACAGAAAAAAATAATTTTTGCTCTATTCAGTACAACAGGACCAACTGTTTGACAGGTTTGACAAAAAAAAGTCAAACTGAAAAAAAATAAAAAAAAACTGCTACGTTTTTATGAAAAGGTACCTTTATAAAAAATCATATGTGTGATAAGGATTGTACTCCTAATAGGATAACACTTGGGTCCAAATGCAATTCATTTGTTCTCCTGAGTCTTAACCTAGGTAATATTTTCACACAAGAAAATAACAAAAATAATTTTAATTGTAGGTTTTCTTTTTTTTTTTTTTTTTACTTTGGGGTACCTTTTCAATTGTAAATAGCTGAAAAGCTATTTTAAAGAGATGATGCAAAATGTCTCCTAGGAGATAACTCAGGAGAAAAAGTTAATTGCATTGTAACATATGCTGAAAAGGCAGCTGCGGTGAACAGCGCTATCACCGCAGCTGCCTCCAGCGCTCTGAACAGCAGCGTTTCCGGGCCTCAGGCGTCTAGCACGCCGAGGACAGAACTGTCAGTTGCACATAGGGTTGCCCTGTCACGCGCGCGTAGACAGGACCTTTATGCGGGAAGGAGGCGCGTCAGCTGACCGGCTGGTCGGCTGATGTCAGAGGGGACGCTCGTCGCTCCCCATTTGTTGATCACTGGGGGCGTGCCTGAGGGTCTCCCTCTGCTTCATAAGCCTTGACATCTCACTCGCAACTTGTCTGCTGTTGCGAATACTTCGTGTTAGCGCTCAGACCCTTAGATAGTTCCGGTGTGCTTTGATCCGGGAGGAAGCCGGGGATTTCACACAAGATAGGAATTGTTTGATACCCTTAAGCATTACCTTACTGTTTATCATTTATTTAGGACTCTGGCTCATTCTGACTACTCTCTTGCTAAGTGATTCTGTACCTTTGCACATCTGATCTTGTTGCCTACCCTGCCTGTTTATATCTTCCTGACTCTGCCTTCCGATTTTGTACTGCATCTGTCGGTCTGTTGCCGAACCCGATCTGTCTGACTACTCTACTCTCACCAGAGGGCCCTTGTCTCTGGTGAGAGGCTCTCCACTGATAGTACTCACCAGATACTCTGGTGAAGTACAGCTCTTATCAGTATTACTGTTGCACCAAACACTATCTGCATTGTTGTCACATCAGTTTCTGATATACCAGCATTATAGGTGATTCTGCAGACCACCTTATAATCAGGTATAGATCTGCATTATAGGTGATACTGCAGATCACCTAATAATCCGAATTTAGATGATTGCTGACACAAATCGTTACATGCATGCATGACTTGGATTGCCCTATATTAAAAATAACTTTCAGATTTTGTAACGCATTCTGCTGATGAGAATTATTTTAATTCACACTTAACATTTTCACAAGTAGCTATTTCCATATTTCCCTAACACTTTCAGACTTGGAGTTGTAGAAGTTATCTTGTATATTTCTGAGACTATAATTTTTAGCATGTGTGGAAAAAGGGTTCAACCCTGGAGATAAGCAAATCACTTTTATCTAATCCTACATAGGTATGAATAGGAAAATAGGAGACCAAAGAACTGATACCTTTCTGGCATACCAACATAACAAACACTAAATAAGCTAGAAGCATTTTAATCAGAGAAAATCCCCAGGTGTATCCTTGACTAGACAGTTCTAAAGAGCTCATAAGCTCAGATATCACCTTCATTCTCTGTGGAGGAGATGGCAAGACAAATCAGCTTAAGAAAGTCTTGTGTATGCCTAAAAATGCTGTGTATTGTATTCTGTCAAAATAGACAATGCAGCTTTTCTCCTAGTTATTTTATTTAACACACACACACACACACACGCACGCACGCACGCACGCACGCACGCACACACACACACACACACACACAGATTGTGTTTTTCTGTCAAAGATCAGATTAAACAATGGTAAAGAATATCAAGAATAGTATCATCTTTTACAACATTTTATCATCCATATTTAGGGTGATACAGACCTAAACATGGCACTGAATTTATCAGTAATTATTACAAAGTGGGTGTGAAAGGATATACCTTGCATACTTTAAAGTTACAGTATACCTATCATGTTAAGTTAAAAAAAGTTTTAATCTCTCCCCCTCATATTCTGTATGAATATCTGTATTTAACCTATATTAAATTATTCAGAAATGCAGAGAACCCTCTTGGGGCCCGTTCACACCTGTTATTGCAAAACGCAATCTTGCGTTGCAATTTTTTGCAGCAGTTGCATAGCAATTGCGGTTTGTGATTCTTATTCAGGGAAATGAGATTTGCATTGCGATCACTCCAAACATGCTGCATGCAGCACGCTTGCAACTTACGCAAATTGAAAGCACTGAAGTGTAAATGATCCCATAGGGATACATTGTACACAATGCTTTGCTAATCGCTGGTGAACAACAAAGTGTTGGAAAACACCTGCAAAACACCCCAGTGTGATTGGGCTCTTGCAGTGTTTGGAAGCCTGGCTGTCAGGTGGTGCCTACTTTAAAAAGTTCCAAAAGATTTGCAGCACCCAGAATGCTCTTTATTGAGCTAAATGATATGCAATACAACAAAGCGACAATTTGTTATGAGGTAAATGTCCCACCCACACTCATGGTTGCCTGGTGACAGGTCAAACATAAATATATTAATATAGTGAATGGCAAAAATGAGTTGGGATTCCCAGATACCTTGGTTAAGGCTTGAAAGTTTTCACCCACCTGCAGTCTCTCGCTCAGTGGACAAAAGCCAAAGGTTGCGGGTCAACAGGATTGTCACTGACACTAATGTATCAACTGAGATAAAGAGATTCAGAGACAAGGGTTAGCCATCAGATCTTCTGGCTGGGATGGAGAGGATGACCAGTGCTGAGTCGCCACCCACTTCTAACCAGAGATCTGGTGAGGGCAATAGGATACTTTTTGTATGCCAATTTCATTTCCAATTAGAAAATATATAGGCTTGTACCTGAAGAAGAAATTGGCATTTTTTGAGTAATACCTCGTCACGATTCCTGCTAGCAGGGTATTTGCTGATCACATTTAGTAGCATATACAAAAGGTCAGGACACAGATATGCAATAAATTAGTGTTTAATATGAACAGTGCTAAATACATATCCAAACACAGTCCAAGATCAAATATACACTAAGATCAGAACCCCTACGATATACATACATAAAATACACTCTAGCTAATCTGGGACACAGAGAAGCGACAGAGCAGGGCAAGATAGGCCGCAAGCCAAAGGCTCACACCGACAGACAGAAAGACTGGAAACACGGAGCAAGGCACGATAATATGTAAGCCAGAGGCTTACACAGGCAGTCAGACAAGCTGGAAACACAGAGCAGAACAAAGAAGTGGACCAGCAAAACAGAAGTCACACTGACACAAAGATCTGCGTAGTGTGAAGGGAGTGGCCAGCTTAAATAGGAACTAGCAGCCTGGGCGGACACCTGTGGAACAGAGACATGTATAACCCATGATACTCCATCTAGTGGTAAACCTGTAAACTGCAGGCAACCATGAAAAGCAAACAGAGCCACCTGCTGGTGACTTGTGATGACACCAGCAGGCAGGGGCGTCTCTAGCCATTTTGTCACTCCAGGCGAGAAAACCTGTGGCGCCCCCCCTCCCCCCGTGTGGTGCCCCCCTGATGAAAATAATTGTAATGCAGCAATGTTTCACCATAAGATAAACGTAATGTGGCAATCTTTCACCATAAAATAATCATAACGCAGTAATGATTCATCATAAAATAATCATAACGCAGTAATGATTCATCATAAAATAATTATAACGCAGCAATGATTCACCATAAAATAATTATAACGCAGCAATGATTCACCATAAAATAATTATAATGCAGCAATGATTCACCATAAAATAATTATAACGCAGCAATGATTCACCATAAAATATTTATAACGCAGCAATGATTCACCATAAAATAATTATAACGCAGCAATGATTCACCATAAAATAATGGTAATGTGGCCAGCGTTCCTCATAAAATAATCGTAATGCGGCAGCATTCCCGATAAAATAATCGTAATGTGGCCAGCGTTCCCCAGGAAATAATCGTAATGTGGCCAGCGTTCCCCAGTAAATAATCATAATGTGGCCAGCGTTCACCAGGAAATAATGTGGGCAGCATTCACCAGGAAATAATCATATGTGGCCAGCGTTTACCAGGAAAGAATCGTAATGTGGCCAGCGTTCCCCAGGAAATAATCGTAATGTGGCCAGCATTCCCCAGGAAATAATCGTAATGTGGCCAGCGTTCACCAGGAAATAATCGTAATGTGGCCAGCATTCACCAGGAAATAATCGTAATGTGGCCAGCGTTCACCAGGAAATAATTGTATGTGGCCAGCGTTCACCAGGAAATAATCGTTATGTGGCCAGTGTTCAGCAGGAAATAATCGTAATGTGTCCAGCTTTCCCCAGGAAATAATCGTAATGTGGCCAGCGTTCCCCAGGAAATAATCGTATGTGGCCAGCGTTCACCAGGAAATAATCGTATGTGGCCAGCATTCACCCGGGAAATAATCGTAATGTGGCCAGCGTATGCCGCCTAGAGGAGCCACTGCCTGCCAAGTGTTATGGGTGGTGGTGGGGGGGGGGGGGACTCAGGGCCAACAAGCGGGGCATATAAATAATCGTATGTGGCCAGCGTTCACCAGGAAATAATCGTAATGTGGCCAGCGTTCCCCAGGAAATAATCGTAATGTGGCCAGCGTTCACCAGGAAATAATTGTATGTGGCCAGCGTTCACCAGGAAATAATCGTAATGTGGCCAGCGTTCAGCAGGAAATAATCGTAATGTGGCCAGCTTTCCCCAGGAAATAATCGTAATGTGGCCAGCGTTCCCCAGGAAATAATCGTATGTGGCCAGCGTTCACCAGGAAATAATCGTAATGTGGCCAGCATTCACCAGGAAATAATCGTATGTGGCCAGTGTTCACCGGGGAAATAATCGTATGTGGCCAGCGTTCACCAGGAAATAATCGTATGTGGCCAGCGTTCACCAGGAAATAATCGTAATGTGGCCAGCATTCACCAGTAAATAATAATCGTATGTGGCCAGCGTTCACCGGGGAAATAATCGTATGTGGCCAGCGTTTACAAGGAAATAATCGTATGTGGCAGCGTTCCCCAGGAAATAATCATATGTGGCCAGCGTTCACCCGGGAAATAATCGTAATGTGGCCAGCTTATGCAGCCTAGAGGAGCCACTGCCTGCCAAGTGTTATGGGCGGTGGTGGGGGGGGGGGGCTCAGGGCCAACCAGGGGGGCATATAAGACATTATCAAGAGCAAAGGGCACTCACTGTGAGGTGTCGCCTCTGCAGATAGTGTGTTTGCACAGTGTAGCGCAGCCGGCGGTGGCACTGGTCCTGGTGCGCCGTCACACACACTTGCATACTCTCGGTCACACGATGCGTTCCAGCGTATGTGACAGGCGGGGGGCGGAGTTAGGGGCGGCGCCGCACGTATAAACAAACTAGCGTGCGGCCGCTCGCTCTGCACGGAGAGGAAGAGGGGGCGGACCAGTAGGCGGCGGCACCGCACGTAAAAGCTGACTAGCGTGCGGCTGCTCGCTCTGGAAGAGGGAGGGGGCGGATCAGTAGGTGGGATAGGCTGAGCTGCCTGTCACAGCCAGCTGCGCGACCTGATAATTAAAAAAAAAAAAAAAATAACACACACAACGCGGTGAGAGAGCGCCCACGGCCACACACGGCGCTCTAGGCCAAAATTTATTGTTGCCTAGTGACAGCGACGCCACTGCCAGCAGGTAAAGCAGGAAGCAACAGCGTTTCTGACATACCTATGCTGAAATTCATAAATTTGCCCTTCCACCTGTCGTGGGATGTAGAAAGAATCCCACCATTGAGAAAAACTGGTCAGATCAGATTTCCTTTCAGAAAAGAGGAGTAACATTACATTTCTTGAAGCGTCCCTGTCTGGGCTGTTTTCCTTGTCTAACTTGCAGTGAATGCATTAATTTAGCTAAGGGTCAGTGGTTTGAGGAGAGACCGGGAGGAAGAAGGTACAAGATCAGTCATTTCCACACTTGCCAGAGCACTTATGTTGTGTATTTTTTATGGTGACCATGTGGGGTGTATTATATTAGCAAGACAACACAAAGTATGCAATCGCATTGCACAACATAGTTGCTCTGTGTGAGGAGAGCAGAGTTACCTGCTGGTGCCACAACACTCTAAAGAAATGGGACACAGGAACAGCGAGTTGAAATTCATGGTCATTGACCATGTACCTAAATTGAGGAGAGATGGGGACATGAGGTATTTTGGACCTTGTTCCCTTTTGGACAGAATATGGATTTTGATCTGCAGTTGTTTCTATGACTTAGTATTACGAAAAAATCTCAATTAAAAAAAATCCTCTTTGCCATTTCATGTCAACACTGGCTTTAACTATCAAAATGTATTTCAAATTAGAAATGGGATATAAGGGTTTGAAGGTTTGCTAATCTCCATGAGGGGCTTCAGACAAAAGTAAGAAACAAAAGATACATTTGGCATTTAGGCAGCACTAACCAGTAGAACAGCTTGAGCTACAAGTAAATTTCATGTCTAAGGGTTGATTTTTGATCAAGCATCCAGGCCTTCACGTAGAAGTTACTGGGGTTATTAAGATTTAACCCACACTGCACTTAAAGGGAAACCGAGGTGAGAGGGATTTGGAGGCTGCCATATTTATTTCTTTGTAAAGCATGCCAGTTGCCTGGCAGCCCTGTTGATCTTCTGAGATAAGTATTGTCTGAGTCAAAACCCTGGAACAAGCATATAGCTAATGCAGTAAAACCTGAGTCAGCTAAGTCTGAGTACCTGCTCTTCTACATTCCTTTCTATGGTTAAAAGTATTAGAGACACATGGTCAGGAGGACTGCCAGGCAACTGGTATTGTTTAAAAGGAAATAAATATAGCAGCCACCATATCCCTCTCACCTTGGGTATCCTTTAATGATGATATTATAATTCTTAATGTGGTACACAATGAAGCTTCCTCTTCTGTGATCCTATACAATGAAATTCCTGTGTCGCTGCATTCAGCTGTCCCTGTGTCTTGCTAATGCGCATGTGCGCAGTAACGGACAGCTGGACGGGACCAGGGAGTGAGGCGGGCGAGCGAGGTGGGCAAGGCGGGCGGGTGCGTGCAGTGGCGGCAGCAGAAAAAAAGACCTAGAGCCCGTTTTTAAACTGGCTTGGGTCTACTACTATATAATATCTCTGAACCAAACAACAATAACATAGAAAATACGACATATGTAATTTGTTGCCGAGTAGCAGACTGCCTTCTGTAGTCCTTCAGAAAAAAAAACGACTGATTAAAATAGTGTACGTCTCCAGAAGAGCTTTAGACAGAAAGACTATTTATAACATAAAACTGGAAAAGGCACAAACACTGACTGATGTTTATTTTAGTACATCAGATTTTACGACCTAAGATAGATATTATTTAAAGAGAGTCTGAAGCGAAAATAAATCTCGCTTCAGACCTCATAGATAGCAGGGGCATGTGTGCCCCTGCTAAAACGCCGCTAAATCCCCTCGGTGCAGCGGGGGATCTCTTCCTGATTGGGGCAGGGCTAACCGCCGCAGCCCTGCCTCACACGCGTCTGTCAGCGCGTATCTCCGCCTCTCCCCCGCCCCTCTCAGTCTTCCATCACTGAGAGGGGCGGGGGAGAGGCGGCGATGCGCCGCTGATAGACGCGACTGGAGGCAGGGCTGCAGCCGTTAGCCCTGCCTCCAGGAAAAGAAAACTCATGACCAAGTTTGCGACCAATGCTTGCGGGGGTGGGTTTGGGGGTGAAGGGACCCCCGTTTAGCCGCGCGATAGCGGCGTTTTAGCAGGGGCACACATGCCCCTGCTAACTATGAGCTCTGAAGCGAGATTTATTCTCGCTTCAGAGTCTCTTTAAATGTATATACAGGGTGGGCCATTTATATGGATACACCTTAATAAAATGGGAATGTTTGGTGATATTACCTTGCCGGTAATCCCGAGCTGAGCCCGGGCTATGCCGCCGCAGAGGATTGCTCAGGCCCTGCTGGGCTGATTTGCATAATTTCTTTTTTTTCAGCGGCGATCAGAAAAAAACACGCAGCTAGCTGCGTGTTTGTTCCAATCGCCGCTGCTTGCTGCTGATCTGCCGTGAAAGAGGGCCCCCCCCCCGCAGACCCCTTGCGCAGCCTGGCCAATCACGGCCAGGCTGCACTATGGGAAGGATCGGGACTCCCCCTGACGTCACGAGGTCAATGACGTCATCGCGATCGTTGCCATGGTGACGAGGGAAGGCCATACAGGAAATCCCATTCAGAACGGGATTTCCTGTTGGGATTATGCGCCGGCGGCGATCGGAGGGGCTGGGCGGACGCCGCAGGGAGGGGGGTAGCATGTAGCTAGCGCTAGGCTAGCTACATGTAAAAAAAAGAAAAAATAGGCAAAAAAAACTCCCGCGGCCGTGCGCCAAAATTAATCATTATTTTTTTTTCTTTTTTTCTCTTTTTTTCTTTTTTTTCGCAAACAGTCAGCAACTTTATAAAAGCCATGTCCCAACCTGTTAACTTGGCTTCATCAGTGCCCTCCTGTAGTTGGGAGTAATTTGCATCATAGTTTGCGTTGGTCTCTGAACATCTTTATTATATAATATAAAAAACTAGGACAAACACTAGATCCTCAAAACCAGTCGGGATAAACGACCCCCCCCCTCTACTACCCGAAACCTATTTAGTCACACCACCCTTCCCCCTTCCGCTCCCCATTACTAGCTACAAGGGTCCATTACTTCCTTTACCATAAAGAAAATCAAAAGAGAAAGCAGAGAGCAGAAAGAGAGAAACACACGGCAGTAAGCAACTCCCTTCCGTTCCCCCACACCCTTCATTGAACCACATACCACTTTCATTCAATCCACCTGACCCCACACTCACACCATCCAACCGTCCATTCGCTCCGGGATTGGCCTCTATCACCATTAGGTTCAAATTATAACCTGCTAATCCATAATGTATACATTTCTTTCCCCATTCTACGGGTGAGTTGTATTCTGTCTTCTACTTCTTCTACCGCCTCATCATCTCCTATTTCATCCTCCAAAATTGCCGTCATTTCAGTTACCCATTCCTGAACAGATGGTGCTCCTTGTGCTTTCCATAACTTTATAATAAGTTTCCTCGCAACCGCTGTTCCTAAGATTAGCAATGACTCCCATGACTGACCCAATCCCTGAGCCCCGTCCAATACTCCAAACAAAGCCCCCATAATATCTATGGTTAGTTGCCTAGTAAATTTAATTATTAAGAAATTTTCCACCTCCCCCCAAAATTCCTTACTACAGGGCACTCCCACATCATATGTGCCAATGTACCACATTGATTAGTGCATTTCCAACATAGATCATTTACTATTAGTCCATTACTTGCCATCCTTGCTGGGGTGAGGTACCATCTCGTTATTAATTTATATTGCGTTAACTGAGTACTTGTGTCTGAAGTAATCCAAATTGATTGGAAGATCTTATCCCATAACCTCTCATCCAATTTTAAACCAACTCCTTTTCCCATTTGGTCACATATGCGGGCAGTGCCCTGTGTGAGATCTCATCCAGTAAATTATAGATCTTTGACAGTGCCTTTCCCCAAAAACCACTGTTCGTATGGGTTTATATCATATCTTATTGCTACATTTTTTCTTATATACTTTCTCCAAAAACTAAGAAGTTGTACTTTGTTAAATGCTGATAAGTCTCCCCTGTCTAAGACCAATGTGATATTTAATTTTTTACAACCCATAATATGGATAAGTCGTATATCTCCGTCAATTTTGTTAGCCCTGCACCAAGCTCTATCCCTGGCTGGAGCAAAATCGGGGTCAGCCGCGAGAGTCATCATTGGGGAAAGACCTTCACTAAGGTTCCACTGCTTAATTATCTTAGACAAAATTTCTAATGAAGGTGTCAACAATGGATGTGGGAAAGATAAAACAGCTTGTTTGATTTTTTGTGGTACCCATGATTCAAATGATTCTCGGCGCAGATCGTCACCCTCCAGTCTTACCCAGGTTCTACTATTATCATCAATTCTTAGTTCTAGTATCCGTAACAGGTGAATACCCACATAGTATCTATAGATATCCGGAGCAGCCATACCCCCGTACCTCTTACCTCTCGAGATCGTGGAGTACGACTACGTACGAGTACGAGTTCTAGACCAGATGAATTTTTGTAATATAACACTCCATTCCTTAAACCACTTATCCGGGAGGGATACAGGTACACACTGCAATCGAAACAGTATCTTAGGTAAAATCAGCATCTTAATAATCGCGATCCTTCCTAATATATTAAAAATTGAGCGATCCCAATTTTGTAATACCACTTTACTCTCACTCAAAATACTTCTAAAATAACAATTGTACAGGTCTTGCGAGTGTGCGCATATATTCACCCCCAGATACTTGATTGTTCTTTTTTCCCATTTGAACCCGGAATGTTCCATTATGCTTTCTTTTGTTTGTGGCGAGCAACCTAAATCCAGTACATATGTTTTTTGTTGGTTCAGTTTGTAGTTAGTTTCTTTACTATACTCGGTAAACAGACTTAGACATTTTTCCAATGAGCTTTTAGGTTCAGACAGAGTTAGGAGTATATCATCCGCATATGCTATAATTTTAACCTCTTCATTTCTAACTTTAATACCTTTTATCCGAGAATCCGATTGTATGGCTCTGATTAATGACTCTAAGCAAAGATTGAACAGCATCGGGGAGAGGGGACAGCCCTGTCGCACCCCATTCGTTATTTTGAATGGTTCTGAAACATAGCCATTTACTTTTATTCTGGCTGATTGATTACTATATAATTAGGCTATTTTTGATATAAATACTGGCCCTAGACCGATCTTCTTTAATGTATTTATCAAAAAAGATCTTGACAATATATCGAATGCTTTTTCTGCATCTATTGCTACAAGTATTGCTTCTTTTTTACTGGCTCTACATCTATGTGCGACATCAATGGCTGTGTAAATATTGTCTTTCATATGCCTATGTTTCC
The DNA here is from genome assembly GCF_040937935.1 of Hyperolius riggenbachi. NCBI lineage: Eukaryota > Metazoa > Chordata > Amphibia > Anura > Hyperoliidae > Hyperolius > Hyperolius riggenbachi. The sequence continues at coordinate 427,364,175 of NC_090647.1, read as the reverse complement.
TAAATCCCGACTGTTGTTCCCCCAGGACCAACTCCGCCACCTCTTCCAATCTATTTGTCAATATCTTAGAGTAAATCTTAATATCGCAGTTAATGATGGAGATCGGGTGAAAATCCGCACAACTCAAGAGCGATTTGCCCTCCTTTGGTATTAAAGAGATTATAGCCTCGTTTGTCCTATCAGAAAATATCAACTCTTGACCACCCTCATTAACCATTGCACAAAACAACGGAGCCAAGGACTCTGAAAATTGTTCAAAGAATTCTAATAGGAATCCATCCGGCCCCAGACATTTCCCTTTAGCAGAAACCTTAACTGCTCTCAGGAATTCCCCTTTCTCTATTGGTGCCTCTAGTGATTCTTTTAACTCTTTGCTGATATGTGGCATGTCAGTTTTATCCAAAAAAGGACACTCATTTTCTTTTCTTGAACTACTATTTAAGTTATATAGTTTTTGATAGTAGTGTACAAAAGCTGTACCTATTTTTTGCGTTGCAAATTGAAGATGACCTCTCTCATCCTCTATCTTTTCAATAAACACTGTACTTTTTTCTTTTTTTTTTTAGTAAGGATGCCATAATTTTTCCTGATCTATTTCTTCCAATTCGGTATTTTTTCCTAGTATCCTTATAATATTTTAGGCATTGATCATCTAATAATTTATTAATCTGAGTTCTAACAGTATTCCATTTTGACCAGACAGGCTCTCCCAGACTTTGTTTAAGAATTCCCTCTAGTTTACTGTACTCATCTAACAACTTATTAAGTTCACTTTTCTTTTCCCTTGTTTTCCTCGCATTTAATTTAATAAATATGCCTCTTAATACACATTTTAGCGTGTCCCATACTAAACTGTGTGACATACTAGGGGAGCAGTTAAACTCAAAAAAATCCTTTATGGTATTATGCATCTCTCCTATAACTTCTTTATCTTTTAATAATTCTGTCTGCAAACACCAGCGTTTGGGGCTATTAATTTCACTAAATCCATTGATGGATAGTCTTATTGGCGCGTGATCAGAAAAGGATCTATTACCAATACTTATATCTATTATATCCTGGAGTTGGTCCTGGGGGATCAAAAAATAGTCAAGTCGTGAGAACATAAAGGGCTTGATTTACTAAGAGGTGCTAACCTACTTAGCACGTCTAAAGTCTTAAGGCGCGCTAACCAGGGTGCTAAGTAGGTTAGCACCAGTTTTCTCAATCAGATCGTGCGCTAAGTACAGCGCGCAAAGTCCTATGCGCGCGCAATGTCCTATGCGCGCGCTAAGTCCCATAGGCTTTAGTGGGCACTTCGCGCGGAGCGTCCTGTGCTCTGTGCAGTGCGCGCGCAAAACTTTGCGCGCGGTACTTTGCACACGATCACTACTTCTCACATTTCAACTGAGTTTAGACGTGCTAAGGGCCAGTGCTAAAGTTAGCACTGTTTTGTAAATCAAGCCCATTGTGTGTTTCAGAGTAATAGGTATAGTCCTTTATTCCCAAATTAAATATACGCCAAGCATCAATCAATTTGTGAGATTTTATTAAATCCAGACACATTTCTCTTTCTTTCTTTGAAATATTCCCAACCCCCCTGGTGCTGTCCAAACTCATAGCCATTATCATGTTAAAATCACCTCCTATAATGATTTTCCCTTTCCCCTTCTGTTTTACCTCACATAGGATTTTTTTTTTATAAATTTTGTTTGTCCTTTATTTGGGGCATAAATATTAGCTAATGTTACTACATGCCCCTCAATTTTACCCAATACTATCAAATATCTTGCCTCCCCATCCTTGTATATCTCCTCTGTCACAAAATTTAATTTCTTATGGAGAATGATCGAAACTCCTCTGTTTTTTTTAGCTGAATTTGCGTTATTTATGCAGGTCGTGTATTTTTTTATTTAATAAGCATGGGATCTTCCCCTCTTTAAAATGTGTCTCTTGTAAAAAGCCTATATCAATATTGTTTCTGTTTAATTCTTCAAAAATTCTACTCCTTTTTAATGGTGAATTTGCACCCCTAACATTCAATGACTCAATTCTTAGAATATTCATCTTTATTTATTATAGAAAAATTAAAAACCGATAGTATAGAGGCAAAACCCGGATCTCATATACTAAGCATTCTTACTTCATGCAACCAACAACAAAGTCGTTATCAAATGATCGACCACACCAGATTTTCTTAAGACACTCTTGCCCGCGCATTGATCTCGTTGATCTCAATGCGTTGGCGATAGCTAGGATTGCTACTACCATGGAGTGGTGGGGTATACTTCTATGCGCTCTTAGCATATACAAAGAAATAGCACAGTTATTAATCATTAACTTTAACTTCCTGTTTGTGGCACATTAGTATATGTGAGGGGGGAAACTTTTCAAGATGGGTGGTGACTAGAGATGGCCCGAACTGTTTGCCGGCGAACGGGAACCGGCGAACTTCCGGGGTTCCGCAAACTTTTCAGGAAGTTCGATTCGCCCCATAGTGCATCATGAGGGTCAACTTTGACCCTCTACATCACAGTCAGCAGGCACATTGCAGCCAATCAGGCTACACTCCCTCCTAGAGCCCCACCCCCCTTATAAAAGGCAGGCAGCATCAGGCTTTTCACTCACTCGTGTGCCTGCAGTAATTAGAGAAGGGAGAGCTGCTGCAGACTCACATAGGGAAAGCTTTGTTAGGCTCTTGTAGGCTTGTTAGCTTGCTGATTCTTATTGCTAAAAAAGCACCCCTCAACAGCTCTTTTGAGAGCTAATCTTGTTCTTGTGATCAATTGTTTTTTGCGTGGCCCACTTGCATTATATACAGCCCTGTCAGTCAGTCGCAGCTGGCCTTTGGCCCCTTGGTGGTAAAATTTCTACTGTGCCAGGTGCAGATTTTTAATACTCATCACTGCATATACCTACCTGTTGTTCACTTCAGTGCACCCACCTACCTACGTGAGCGCATGCAGTGTCACTGTGCCTGTCAGGTACCTGTGTGTGTGTGTGACAGGTGCACATGTGTGTGCTCTGTTTGAGGTCATGCTGATGTGATTTCATGTGGCCCTGGCCCAAAGTGCAGTGCTCAGAAGAAGGTACGTCCCATCAACTCCCAAGATTGTCAGGACGTGGTTGACTATTTAATACAGAACACCTCATCTAATCTTGTTCTTGTGATCAATTGTTTTTTGCGTGGCCCACTTGCATTATATACAGCCCTGTCAGTCAGTCGCAGCTGGCCTTTGGCCCCTTGGTGGTAAAATTTCTACTGTGCCAGGTGCAGATTTTTAATACTCATCACTGCATATACCTACCTGTTGTTCACTTCAGTGCACCCACCTACCTACGTGAGCGCATGCAGTGTCACTGTGCCTGTCAGGTACCTGTGTGTGTGTGTGACAGGTGCACATGTGTGTGCTCTGTTTGAGGTCATGCTGATGTGATTTCATGTGGCCCTGGCCCAAAGTGCAGTGCTCAGAAGAAGGTACGTCCCATCAACTCCCAAGATTGTCAGGACGTGGTTGACTATTTAATACAGAACACCTCATCTTCCGCAGCCACCAGAACTACTACTAGCACCATATCCGCTGCATTTGACACTTTGCAGGAGTTATTTGGTGGGGAAATGACTGATGCACAGCCATTCTTGTTACAACAAGATGAAGGCGCTAAGCAAGTTACACCACCTCATATGTCTGAGTTAGGCGACACTATGGACGTAGCGTGTGAGGAGGACGATGATGAAGTACCTGCTGTTGGTGCAGTTTATGAGGTGTCTGAGGCAAGCAAAGCTGGGGAGGATGAGTATGATGATATGGATGCCACGTGGGTGGGAGGGGGACAGTTCAGAGGGGGAGTCAGAGAGGAGTAGGAGGAGATGAGTTGCTGAAAGAAGCAGGGGGAGCTCGTTGTCAGAAACAGCTGGTGGCAGTGTCCGGCGCCATGTATCACCACCTATGTATAGCCAGCCAACATGCCCTTCAATGTCAGCTGCTGGTGCCACCATAGTGCCCACATCCCACCTGCCACCTCCTCTCCTCCTGCTACATCCTCTTCACTGTCGTCCTCCTCCTTGGCTGAGTGGCAGTTCAACTCTACTGGTGCTGCGATCTCCTCTCCAGCTACCCAGCCCCAGCTCCCCAGGGCCTATGCTGCATGCCAGGTACGATGGTATCACGCCATATTAGACATGTCTTGCTTCAAAGCGGAGAGTCACACTGGATCAACTCTCCTGGCTGCTCTTAACAAACAGGTGGATCAGTGGCTGACCCCGCACCAACTGGACAACGGCAACGTGGTGTGTGACAATGGCAGCAATCTCATTTCGACTTTGAATTTGGGAAAGTTGACACATGTACCCTGCATGGCACATGTGCTCAATCTCGTAAATCAGAGATTTGTGTCTAAGTACCCAGGCTTACAGGACGTCCTAAAGCAGTCCAGGAAGGTGTGGGCACGCTCTGCCGATATTCTGCGTAGAAACAACTTGCCGGTGAGACGCTTGATTTGCGATATCCTGTTTCGCTGGAATTCAACCCTCCTTCTGTTCTCTCACCTGCTACAACAGGAGAAATCTGTCAAACAGTATCTCTACAACTACAGTCAAAGGACACAGTTTGGGGAGATGGGGATGTTCTGGCTGAATTACTGGACACTGATGCAAAATGCCTGCAGGCTCATGCGGCTGTTTGAGGAGGTGACAAACCTGGTGAGTCGCATTGAAGGCGCCATCAGCAACTTGATCCCATATGCCTTCTTACTGGAGCGTGCCATGCGTAGAGTGGTGGATCAAGCTGTGGCGGAGCGTGGACAGAAAGAGGAATGGGAGTTAGAATTGTGGGATCAATTCTCAGCAGAAGCAGATCAACACCTGCAGTAGCACAGAGGGGGAGGAGGAGGAGGAAGAGTCATTTGGGTAAGAGGAGTCAGATGATGAGGTGTTGTTTTGGAGGAGGAGGATGAGGCGGAAGAACAACCGCAGCGGGTGTCACTGGGGTCTTGTGCTGCTCAACTTTCCCGTGGTATTGTTTATGGCTGGGGGGAGGAGGAGAACTTAGCTGACATCACTTAGGAAGAGCAAGAGGAGATGGATAGTATGTCTGCATCCAACTTTGTGCAGATGGCGTCTTTCATGCTGTCCAGCCTGTTGAGGCACCACCTCAAGGGGAATGAGCTGTACTTGGTGGCCATGCTACTAGACCCTTGGTATAGGCAAAAAGTGGCGGAGATGTTTCCAAATCACCAGAAGGCAGAAAGGATGCAGCACTTGCAGAACAAGCTGGCAACTATGCTTTACAATGCGTTTAAGGGTGATGTCACAGCACAACACAATAAAGGTACCACTGCCAGTAATCCTTCTCCCATGTCCACGCAGGCAAGGACAGGACGCTCCAGCAATCTCATGGTGATGTCGGACATGCGGACATTCTTTAGTCCAACGCTTCGCCTTAGCGCTTCCGGATCCACTCTCCACCAACGCCTCGACCGGCAGGTAGCTGACTACCTGGCCTTAACTGTGGCTGTAGACACTGTGAGCAGCGATGAACCCTTGGACTACCGGGTGCGCAGGCTTGACCTGTGGCCAGAGTTGTCACAATTTGCCATCCAACTTCTGTCTTGCACTGCCTCAAACGTCCTGTCAGAATGGACCTTCAGCGCAGTTGGAGGCATTGTCACTGAGAAGAGAAGTCGCCTAAGTCAAAAAAGTGTTCAGTACCTCACCTTTATCAAAATGAATTAGGCATGGATCCCGGAGGGCTACTGCCTGCCCGTAGACTAAGTCAGTGCCTGCACACAGCATCTCTGCCTGCACGCCGTGTGACTGCCTGCTCCATGACTAAGTCGGTCCCCACACAGCATCTCTGCCTGCAGGCTGCTTGACTGCCTTCTCCGCCACCACCAACAGGGTCCAGGACTCCAGGCGGATTCCTGAATTTTTAAGGTTGCTGCTAGCAGCGGCCGCTATAATAATTTTTCTGCTGCATGTCCATGCCTGCCTAATTTTTCTGGCTGCACTGCGGCTGCAACAACATAACAAAAGTCATGTACACATGATAATTCCCCTTCATGATCGTTACCTTGCCGCGGTGAAGGGGCTTGCGTATCACAATGAAGCAATAACCGCCAGCTATATGAGTGTCTCGGGGGGTGGCACACCAAAGATAATAAGGTCGTTGCTTCATTGTGGACAGACCAAATGCGATCAGCTTGACAATCACTATTGTTCTGTCATTGAGCTACCTCAGCCAGGCCACCATATGGGCTTGAAAACCGCTATCGCCTGGACTCTCACCACGGTGCGCACCAGTCCAGCATGTCCGTCACAACACAAACAGCTGTTTGTGGTGCGTTACACAGCGAGTTTGGTGTGTCAGTGTGAAGCAGTACTCTAATTACACTTCCTGATTGATGTATACACATGCAAGATGTTTTAAAGCACTTTAGGCCTCCAATTTAGCATGCAATCTGATTTCTGCCCTTAAAATGCTGCTTTGCGTCAAATCCAGATTTTTCCCCGGGACTTTTGGCATCTATTGCACTCATCCATGCAAAAACTCAGATGTTAGACCCCTTGAAACATCTTTTCCATCACTTTTGTGGCCTGCTTACACACTAAGACGTTACAGGCGCACGTTAGTGCGCCTGTAACGCTTCCCCGACGCACAGCAATGTAACACAAGTGGGCTGTTCACACAGCCCACGTTGCGTTACATGCAACGCTGCATGTTGTTCGGAAAGTGCAGCATGCTACGGCGTTAGAGCGGCTATAGCCGCGTTAGACTGTTTGCACATGCTCAGTGGGGGGCGGGGAGATGCAGCTACAGTAGCCGCGCACATGGCTACTTAATATTCACTACACTGGCGGCCGCTGATTGGCCGGCGATCCCGCCAGCCAATCAGCGCCACTCTGGGAGACCTTATACGGATAGAGCCTCCTAACGCGGCTCACTCTACCGTTCTCTCCCGCACCACCATACGTTGCATTAGGTGCACGTTATGCGACCTTAACGTAGCACCTAATGCAACGTCTTGGTGTGCAAGTAGCCTAAATGTTTCTAGTTATCAAAGTGTGCCTCCCCATTGACAGACTGTAACAGAGGCGCTTTACCACTATTGGACCTTTTTGAGGTAAGATGGAATTCCCTATTCATTTAAAGAGCTATACTTCACTTTTATAGATGACACTTTTGCGGCTATGTAGATAGTTATTACACCACTATGGATACACGGGTATTGTCACTATATAATAACTTGCGCTGATATATTGAATGAAAAGTTATTTATGTGCTGCTTCATGATAGATTTTTGTACTACTTTGGTCGCATTCCTCATTACACATGGTGCCTGATTTACTAAGGCTTGGCGCGATTCTTGGCGCACTAAGCGGTTTTTGCACGCGCATACATTTGCGCACGCTGCATTTGCGCGGGGTGCATCTTTTTGGACGCGCGGAGCCCAAAACGGGTTTATGGGCTTTGCGCGTCCGGGGCGGCACATTGCGTCCGGGCGTCCGCGATAGCTCTCGCGTATGTTTGGAGGAGCAAACAAACAATTAGACATGCAAAGGGGCTTATCGCCCTTTTGTACATCAGGCCCTTGGTGTTTGCATGTCTCCTGTCACAGCAGATCGCCCCTTCTGTGACAGATATAATATGCCATTTTGCATTTTGTATTATGATGGCAAACTCTTAGGGTCGTGTTTTGTTTATTGTATATTGTTTATGGTTTGTATGCTTGATTTTCAGCTTGCACTCCTTGCCTGATGAAGCGGGTTATACCTGCGAAACGCGTTGCGGAGTGCTAAAATAAATTGTTATTTGCGATTTGAACAATCTCGATTGTCCATCATTTCAGGAGGTAAGTCCACCTGTACTCCTCCTTTTTAGTTGTTTTTAGATCATTTTAACCTGCCGGGCGCCTCTGTCCAAATTTGCACAATCTAGGAATGCTCGGACCTGACACCCATAATGTGGTGGTGCACCATTGTGCTGGAAAAACTCTGGAACTTGCTGGAACATAACAGCTTCAGTGCATAAAGAGGGAAACACATCATCATGTAGCAATTTTGCATATCCGGTGGCCTTGAGGTTTCCATTGATGAAGAATGGCCCCACTATCTTTGTATCCCATATACCACACCATACCATCAATTTTTTTGTTCCAACAGTCTTGGAGGGATCTATCCAATGTGTGTTAGTGTCAGACCAATAGCGGTGGTTTTGTTTGTTAACTTCACCATTTACCATTTACATAAAAGTTTGCCTCATCACTGAACAAAATCTTCTGCCTAAACTGAGGGTCCTGTTCCAATTTTTGTTTTGCCCATTCTGCAAATTCAGTGCGCCAATTTGGGTCATCCTTGTTGAGATGCTGCAGTAGCTAGAGTTTGTACGGGTGCCATTTGTGAGTAGCTAATATCCGCTGAAGGGATGTTCAACTAATGGCCCTCTCCAGTGACATGCGACGAGTGCTACGCTGTGGGCTCTTGCTGAATGAAGCTAAGACAGCCACTGATGTTTCTTCATTAGTGACAGATTTCATGCATCCACATTTTGGCAAATCCAACACTGAACCAGTTTCACAAAACTTAGCAAGCAGTTTGCATAATGTAGCATGGGAGATGGGTGGTCTAGTAGGGTGTCTTGCATTGAAATCTGTTGCAATGACCCGAGTTTTATTCACCTGGGGCTTCCCTCAGCCCCCTGCAGCTGTCCGGTGCCCTCGCAGCCTCGATTCAATCCTCCTATCCAACCCGGCGGCTACTTCCGGTTTTGGCGACAGGCGCCGACAGGCTGGGAACGTAAGTGATTCTTTGCGTTCCCGGCCACAATAGCGCCCTCTATACTGCTATTGCAGCAAGGAAGGCAACAGGAAGTTAATATAACCAACCATTCCCATTTTATTAAGGTGTATCCATATAAATGGCCCACCCTGTACTGTATGGACCATTGTCTCAAACCTGCTAGACCTCCTGCTGCCTTCCTATACAAGAAATATAGGCAAATAGAGAATTTCTAAGATATATATATATATATATATATATATATATATATATATCCATACACAGTATATATCTTGTTTGTTTTACCTTGAAAAGAAAGAGAGCATCAGGAGCAAAGTGGCAGAGTCTTTCTCTAATATATCAGTATTGGTCTTTAATGAGAACCATCACATCCTTGAAGAAGACGGAATGTCAAAACTTGGTTTGTATTATATTGCATTTCATTCTCTTCTAAAGGAAATTATCCTGTGAGTGCAATTAATAAGGCCGAAGGCAATCTTTACGTTGCTGGGTTACACTGTGTCTTAACTTCTATAGTACTGCTGCATCGAGACACAGACGATTTATCAAGTGTGTTAAGCTGAAGCCATGGATGAAAAAAAGGCAGAAACAGATGGGACCAGCCAAAGATATTCATGTGTGGGTTATCAGGAGAAAAGGAATACAATTACATACTGCTATGTAGATTCTAGTACTTCCTCACCAGTCTTTCCCCTTTTCCCAGAGATCCCAAATATTCATCTAAAATAATACAAAATAGAGATGAAAAACATGCTATTGTGACACAGGAAGGTCTCTACCTTGTTAGCAGAAATATTTACTTATGATACATACATACAGTATATATATATATATATATATATATATATATATATATATATATATATATATATATATATATATATATATATATATATATACATATATACAGTATATATACAGTATAACATAAAACAGAACATAACTGAATTTTTTTAACTGCACTCACTACAGATAATGCTTAGTACATGAGTAAATTTTCTGATATATTATTCACACTTTAAGAGCCTTTTTTTTTATTTTTGGTAAGAAAAATTTATCTAGTTCACCGCTTAAAATAAAAAACGAGGAAGGACTAAATTTGCTTCACATAATGTGTAATTTTTTTAAACATCTTAATTGCTTATCTCTAAGCTCAAAATACTGAGTGAAATGTTTTCTACTTGTTCTGCCAACAATTCTGACACTTAATTAAGTGAATATTTACATGTATTTTATCTGTTTAGAAAGAATAGATTTAATAAAATGGCAAAAGAATGATCTAGTCATAAAATCTTCCTTAAAGGAAAATTATGGGTCAAGCAAATTTGATTTTTACTCACCTTGTTTATTTTTTATTTATTCACATATTCAAGAGCACAGTCTTAACTAGGACACTCTAACCAGTTTACAATTACCACACTATCACCATTTACTCCACTTCCTTCACCGTAGGCCTCTCTTTCTCCTAGTTTTTCCCTTGCAGATGTGTACTAAGTGGACACATTTTACCCTATATGTACATTCTGCAAGCTAATTTGATTGTGTGTTCTGTATAATTTAGACGTCTTTACTTGATTGTGTATGTTCTGCATTCTTTTATTGTTCATGCAACTCTGTGCAATATGTTTTTTTTTTTAGTACAACACCTGGTAGATGAGAACACTATTAATCCACGATAAAGATACAATTTGTTTATTGTGGTTTGCAGTAAAAATAAATACTAAAACTTTACAAGCATTTTTCATTTGAAACATATAGATGGGATATTACAACTATTGCTTGTAATATAATTATTTGTAAAATACAAATGTATTATGTGAATCCTACACCTTCCACTAGAAGGGCAATAAGTCAAAAGCTTAACATACATGGATAATACTGTCAAATTCATATAGTGGAAGAAGGAGTCAGCATGCCAAGGATCATCTTCAATGTATATTATATAATTCTGACATTTCCCAACTTGGTGAATAAACACTGATGGTGATTGTTGGTGTCCTATCACCTTTTTCTACCATGCTTTTCTTTATATCTCTGCACCAGTTATCTTGAAACTGGACTTTTGGGGGTGAGTCTCCATTTCAAGTTTATAGGAAATGGATTGGGAAGACATTTGTAGGTATTATGTTTTATACTGTGCAAGTTTTGTCCATTGGTGCATCTTAACCACTTCCCCTCCCAAGTAACTACATCCCTGCAAACGTCCTCTTCACCTCTCAGGAACATAGCTACTATGTCCCTTGACGCATCGCACTCCCGCTTGTTCCCCCACACTCGTTATCATCGCTGATCGTTAGACGGGAGATGAATGAATGGGAACGCAGTTCCCATTCACTAACCTCTGTCCCAGTGTGAATGATCATAGGCATAGGTATGCAATAGGAAGTAATGCATGAGGACATCTTGTAGCCAAATAGTAAAATAACAACCCCCCACCCATGTTTATTTTTTTTCATAAATATATATTTTGTTTTTACTGCGCTGCTGTAGATCGCAGCGCTGTACTAACTTAATAGACGGTGACTTCACCTTTTTAAAGGCTCCGAGCGGCAATCGCTGCTACCAAGCAGGAGATGCACACGCAACCTGCGCACAATCTCCTGCAAAAGCCGGCCACAGGACTTGACGCAAATTGGCGTTAGGCAGTCCTGGGGCTGCCGCTGCGGTCACGGCCATTGGCGTGATGCAATCATTTAGTAGTTAAAGTACCTGATACTTAAAGGGAACCCTTTAAGTATCCGATGCGAAAGTGAATTGAGGAGATGGGGACACGGCTGTAGACAGATGCGGTCATGTGAGAATCTGCAGTATGCTGCAGATGCTCGGATCGTTACACACCACTCCGCACAACATGCACGCAATGGAAACTATTCCATTGCCATGCATTGGGATCCGGACAACTGCAGTGCGATGCGGCTATAAAGCCGTATCACACCACATACTTTTATTTGCCTTATAAAAATGAACTTCTTTGAAAAGAGATAACAGAAAGTTGCAGTGCCAAAGGGCCTGTTGCGTGAAATGCTGGCAATTTTTCTGTGCACAGGGAGTGCATGGCAATTTCACTGGTCCTAACACCAGGGGAGGTCAACTCATTACTCTATTAGTGCTGCGCATATTGCCATGAAAATACAGGCTCAGCTAATAGAATAACAGGCTGTTAGAACCAGTGAAATTGCCATGCGATACTTGTGCACAGCAAAATTACCAAGCTTTTAGCACCCCCCCCCCCCAAAAAAAAAACAATGTGAAAGTGTCACTTTTTCTGTGTAATAAAGAATGGCACTCATAGCAGTAGCTGCTACACAGATCTTAAAGTTCATTATGCTGGTAGAACAGTGGCGGCTCCAGGATTTTTTTGGGGGGGTGGTGCTATGCAGGTGCTGGACCAACTTCTGGGGTAGCTGATGGGCTAAAAATGGGTGTGGCTATACCCTGCGACATGCAAAATGGGCGTGGTCATGTCCATATGAGGGCGGAGCTTACAGTAATTTAAAGTGAACCCAAGGTAAGAGTGATATGGAGGCTGCCATATTTATTTCCTTTTAAACAATATTAGTTGCCTGGCAGCCCTGCTGATCTATTTGGTTGCAGTAGTGAACGGAATTACACCAGAAACAAGCATGCAGCTAATCTTCTCAGTTCTGACAACATTGTCAGAAACTCCTGAGCTTCTGCATGCTTGTTCAGGGTCTGTGGCTGAAAGAATTAGAGGCAGAGGACCAGCACAGCAGCCAGGCAATTGGTATTGCTTAAAAGGAGGTAAATATGGCAGCCTCAATATTATTCTCACCTCGGGTTCCCTTTAAAAGTGCAATGCAAAGACAATGGGCCCAAGTTTTGGTGACCCTTTCCCCAGAAAATGTACATAATGGTGCAGGTTTTTTTGAAGAAAATACACGTAATGTGAGCAGATTTGCCCAGAAAATACGTTCAACCATGTTGCAGATTTGACCAGAAAATACGTTCAATCACGTTGGCAGATTGGACCAGAAAATACGTTCAATCACTTTGGCAAATTTGACCAGAAAATATGTTCAATCACATCGGCAGATTGAACCAGAAAATACGTTCAAGCAAGTCGGCAGACTTGATCAGAAAACACTTCAATCATGTGGCAGATTTATCCAGAAAACACTTCAATCATATGTGGCAGACTTGATCAGAAAACACTTCAATCACATGTGGCAGACTTGATCAGAAAACACTTCAATCACATGTGGCAGACTTGATCAGAAAACACTTCAATCATATATGGCAGACTTGATCAGAAAACTCTTCAATCATGTGTGGCAGACTTGACCAGAAAACACTTCAATCATGTGGCAGACTTGTCCAGAAAATACACCTGTTAATAAATAAAAAAAAAATCATTTACTCACCTGCTGAAGACCTCCTGTCCCGGCCTCCGTCCGGCGCGCAGCTCCCACGATCCTCTGCAGCCAGCAACTGAAACTCCCACGCTGAGAGCAGGGCTACGGTAAAATCGTGCCCGAAGCCCTGCACTGCAGGCTCGAAGTCTCCAGAGCAGGGCTTCAGATGCCATTTTACTGTAGCCCTGCTCTGCCGCTGCCGGAGCTGCAGGCTGCTGCTGCCGGTGAACTGACACAGCGTCCATTAGATGCCGAAAGTCAGTTCACGCTGGAGGGTGCTTTAGGGGTGCTTTAAGAATTTTTGGGGGCGCTTCAGCACCCCAAAGCACCCCCCTGGCGCTGCCACTGTGGTAGTACAAACATTCAGTGTAATCCTCCAAATGTTATACCCTACATTCACGTTGCTCGCAGGTGATGCACCAAAAATCAGTTGCTTCATATCTAGCACTTTCACTTGATATTTTGCACAGATATACAGTACATATATGTGTGTGTGAGTGTGTGCATATCTATGTGTGTGCGTTTGCGTGTGCGTGTGTGTACTCCCCCTGCAGGACTCCTGAACCAGAAATAACTATGAGCAGTATGGAAATATACCTAAGCTACATGTTCTGTCATTTTACCGATCATGTTATATGTTTAAAATTTGGCAACTTTGTGACCAATGTGATTATACTATAAAGGAGAAATTATTTTAATTAACCATTATCTATTTTCCTGATTACATATTACTATGAATATATTTACATAATGAATATTAAAATACTAATCGAATATTCTTCATGTAATTGTGTTCCATGTCACAATAATTAAAAATACTAAAAAAAATAATCTGGGGTTTAAAACACTAATGAGATATCTTATAAAAATAGCAGTTAGTGATATCAGCCTTAAATTAATGCATAAAATAAATTAATGAAATAGCTCTTTCCGTCACATTTTCCTTTGTGCTACTTTAAAATATGTTCTTTTATTATAGCTCTATAATATGTAACTAATTAAGGCTGTTATTGTAATAATAGCTGTAACTTAAGGGACCATAAAGAAGCCACAGTGTTACCACCCTAAATATTTGTGTCATTTTGTACCTGTTAAAAACAAACCTGCATTAGTGACTTCATACAGTTACATAAGGTGAAAACAAATGTAAAATGTATAGCTACCTGCTTATTCTTAGTGTTATAAGACACTTGGTAGACCCCTAATTTAGCCGTCCTCATCTCGGTTCTCCTGCTTAGCCACCATTTACATCCTCCACTGTAGATATGTAGTTGTAACAGAGGTGCCAAGTTAAAATGAATAAAATGAGGGGAAGCAACAATTACCTCCACTTCATCAGACAGTAAAATAGGACCAGCTCTTTAAAGGGACTCTGTAACAAAAATGTAATTGTGTTTTCTACCATCCTACAGGTTCCTAAACCTATTATAATATGCTCTGGCTTACTGCAGCACTTTATACTATCACCATCTCTGTAATAAATCAGCTTATCTTTCCCCTGTCGGACTTGTCATCCTGTGTCTGGAAGGCTGCCAACTCTTCAGTGTGATCTGCTATGCATGCCCCCTCTATGCACACTCCCCTGTGTGTGTGTATTATTTACATTAGCCAGCTTTTCTCTGCTCTCTTATCTTTTACAAGCTGGATAAATCCTCTGTTCACATACTGATGAGTCACATACTGCAGAATTACAGACAACCAGGCAGAGCTGTTTGCAAGAGAAAACAAACAATCAGCTTGTAACTCTTCAGTGAGATGGAGGGGGAAAGAAACAGACAAATGATCTCTTGAGATTCAAAAGCAAGGCTGTATACAGCCTGATTGTGTATGGATGTATTTTCTATGTGTGGACATACTGTACATCAACCTACTTCCTGTTTTGGTGGCCATTTTGTTTGTTTACAAACAAACTTTTTAAAACTGGTTTTTGACTACTTTTAATGCGGCGGGGAGCGGCGAAATTGTGACAGAGGGTAATAGGAGATGTCCCCTAACACACTGGTATGTTTACTTTTGTGTGGTTTTAACAATACAGATTCCTCCCTGGCGGTGCATTCCTGTATGGAATTATGAGTCAAAAGCGGTACATTTTTTTCAAGAATTTTAGGCCTCCAATTCTTAAGTCATAGCTCACCAAAATATATCAGAATAAAATCTTGGTAGACATTCTGCATATAAATAAAAGACTGGAACACAAAATTGTTGAATTAATTACATTTATGAATAAACTTAAAACATAGTGAAACTGTACAAATAAGGCAGGCAGAGAGTAGTCAAAATACAGGCAGATGTCGGAGCAGGCGGCAGGCATACAGTAGTCAAAACCTAGCCAGACGTCGGTGCAGGAGGCAGGCAGAGGGTATTCCAGTACCTATATACAATGGCTTGCAAAAGTATTTGGCCCCCTTGAATTTTTCCACATTTTGTCACATTACTGCCACAAACATGAATCCATTTTATTGGAATTCCATGTGAAAGACCAATACAAAGTGCTGTACACGTGAGAAGTGGAACGAAAATCACACATGATTCCAAATATTTTTTACAAATCAATAACTGCAAAATGGGGTGTGCGTAATTATTCAGCCCCCTGAGTCAATACTTTGTAGAACCACCTTTTGCTGCAATTACAGCTGCCAGTCTTTTAGGGTATGTCTCTACCAGCTTTGCACATCTAGAGACTGAAATCCTTGCCCATTCTTCTTTGCAAAACAGCTCTAACTCAGTCAGATTAGATGGACAGCGTTTGTGAACAGCAGTTTTCAGATCTTGCCACAGATTCTCGATTGGATTTAGATCTGGACTTTGACTGGGCCATTCTAACACATAGTTATGTTTTGTTTTAAACCATTCCATTGTTGCCCTGGCTTTATGTTTAGGGTCGTTGTCCTGCTGGTAGGTGAACCATCGCCCCAGTCTCAAGTTTTTTGAAGACTCCAAGAGGTTTTCTTCCAAGATTGCCCTGTATTTGGCTCCATAAATCTTACCATCAACTCTGACCAGCTTACCTGTCCCTGCTGAAGAGAAGCACCCCCAGAGCATGATGCTGGCACCACCATATTTGACAGTGGGGATGGTGTCGGTGTTCTGAGTGATGTGCAGTGTTAGTTTACTGCCACACATAGCGTTTTTTGCTTTTTGGCCAAAAAGTTCTATTTTGGTCTCATCTGACCAAAGCACCTTCTTCCACATGTTTGCTGTGTCCCCCACATGGCTTGTGGCAAACTGCAAATGGGATTTCCTATGCTTTTCTGTTCACAATTGCTTTTTTCTTGCCACTCTTCCATAAAGGCCAACTGTGTACAGTGCATGACTAATAGTTGTCCTATGGACAGAGTCTCCCACCTGAGCTGTAGATCTCTGCAGCTCGTCCAGAGTCACCATGGGCCTCTTGATTGCATTTCTGATCAGTGCTCTTCTTGTTCGGCCTGTGAGTTATGTAATTAAAGCGGTATAAAACCCTGACATAATATTCAATAAAAACATGTTTTCCCACTTTTTATATGCCATACGGTTATCATATTTGCTTTTGTGCATAAGTATTATTATTCATTAAGAAATTACAAGTTCCCAAAGTACATTTGTTTTTGTTCTGAGAGCTGCTTTTGCATTTTATTCATAACTGGTTTATTCCTCTTTTAATCCAAGCAGAAATGCTTTCTGAGTGTCTGACTGTGTTCAGGAGTGTCTGCACAGTCAGAGAATTGTTTACTTAATTTTATCAAGTAAGGAATGTAAGCAATAGATAACATTATATCCAGTTTGGATGCATCCAGCTTTCCCTGCAGGGAACTTGTCAGTCCTGTGTTTAACTAGTTGAACGCTGTTCTAGTAAAAAAAACAAATGGTGGTAGTATATGATATGCTGTATAATAATATTTTAGAGCAAAGAAGAAATGCTGGGTTTCATTCCACTTTAAGATAAGAAAAGTAATTTTGAATGAAGCTAATCAGGAACAACTTACTTCGAGTGATTATTTTGCTTGTAAATGTGCTGAAAGATAATTTTTTATGAATTAGGTGAAAAATAAGTCATTTATGAGAAGTTTTGTGAATGCACTCAGTTGTGATTAGGATTCAGCACACTAGTTTTTCTATTGTGAGAGAGTGACAGATGCCACCTATTTACCCAGGCCTGGATTTACATCACAGGAGCCTATAGGTGCAAAACCCTAGACTCCAACGCGAATGCTCACGGGAATACCGACCAAACCATATTGCAAGTGTGCTGGCTGACATAGCTGTCATCTTTCCCCATAGTTAGCCAGATGCCCTCCCCAATGTAAGTAACAGATGTGCCTCCACTGCTCTTGGCATTCCATCACTGGGATGGATCTCTCCAGCTGCACATCCAGTGCCGACTCTCTGGATATATGGTGTTGCTCTTCATGTGACCAATAAGAGACATGCCACTAAAGCCATGGAGAAGGGACACTGCATATGCGGCTGATGAAATCCTGGAGAAAGGAGAATGCGGAGAAACTATTTCTCCTTTATGCTCCACTCCCGACTCTTTATAGAAGGGAGAGGAGAGGGACACTCAGAGAGGGGAGTGAGCCACCTTATATTGAAAAAACAGAAGCTGTGCTCTCATAACCATCTCGACTCTACAGATAGACAATTACATCCTCATTAACCCCTAATAAAAACCCTCATACAAATAAATGTTAAATGCACAGCCAGCTCTGTCATTCACACTTATATAGACTGTCTGCACACTTTACGCTCAAACTTTACTTGTCTGTTTGCTTAATGACATGATTGTCTTGTAAATGGATCAATAAGGACTTTCAATGAGGCCAACTAAGTTCAAAAAAGCAGAAACTTCTGCATGAATGTGAAACTCTTCACAGGTTCCTGTATAAATACCAAATAGCTGAACTTAAATAGAAACCGTGACCAAGAATTGAACTTCATCCCAATCAGTAGCTGATACCCCCTTCTACATGAGAAATCTATTCCTTTTCACAAACGGATCATCAGGGGGCGCTGTATGGCTAATAATGTGGTGAAACCACTCCCACAAGAAACTCTGAGGACCATGGTCCTGGCAGTTTCCACTCTGTGAACTTTGTTGCATTTTAAGAAATAGCTGTTTACAGCTGTTCCAACAGCCAAAAAAACAAGCAGCATCTACTGTCACTAACATCACCTGCCAGCAGTAAAAATGTCACCATGTGATAAATGTCAGAATGTAAATCAGGTAGTGGAAAGATTTTACAGCGGGCAAACACTGACTAAATAATTTATACATAATTATTGTAAAAAATGAAGCATTTGTTTTATTACATTATTTTTTACTGGAGTTCCTCTTTAAGTGCAGTGATACACACCATAAATCACAGAGGCTGCCACTAGGGATGCTCATTCAGATTTTGCAGAATTAAAATTTCCACAATGCTGATTGGAAATCGGGATTTCCCATCAGAATTTGGAATTTGGGATTCCATGGAAATCCAATTTACCACAACTCAGTAATTTTAGCCTAAACACAGAACTCTGAATCAATGGACCAATCAGAGAATGCAGATTTTTTTCTGCAAAAATCGGATCACCAAAGTAATTTTAGATCAATCACAAGACAAGATTTTCAGATTTTTGTTTCATTTTTGCATTCTCTGATGTATAAAATGCCTAATAAAATACTCCTCAAAAATCAGAAAAAGGGAAAATCGCATTGGCGGAAATCGGAATTTCCACGGAATCGGAAATGGGCATTACTGACCATCCCTAGCTGCCGACTCATAACTAATCACTAATGAAGTTCTCACCCTTCCGAGTCTTTGCGGCTGTTTTGCTGGCGTTAGTTTTCCTCTGCCTTGCACAATAGGAGCCATCTACTGCTGGAGGAGTCCTCTAACCTGCCATTATGTATACGTGTATCTAATACCAGGGCAATGAAACCTCTGGACTTTGTCAGATGGGGCTGCCTCTCCACTGGTGCTTGTAGGCTCGAGCCTCTGTGCTTTAACCACCCTGGCGTTCTGATAAGATCGCCAGGGAGGCTGCGGGAGGGTTTTTTTTAAATTAAAAAAAAACTATTTCATGCAGCCAACTGAAAGTTGGCTGCATGAAAGCCCACTAGAGGGCGCTCCGGAGGCGTTCTTCCGATCGCCTCCGGCGCCCAGAATAAACAAGGAAGGCCGCAATGAGCGGCCTTCCTTGTTTTGCTTACACCGTCGCCATAGCGACGAGCGGAGTGACGTCATGGACGTCAGCCGACGTCCTGACGTCAGACGCCTCCGATCCAGCCCTTAGCGCTGGCCGGAACTTTTTGTTCCGGCTGCGCAGGGCTCAGGCGGCTGGGGGGACCCTCTTTCGCCGCTGCTCGCGGCGAATCGACGCAGAGCGGCGGCGATCGGGCAGCACACGCGGCTGGCAAAGTGCCGGCTGCGTGTGCTGCTCTTTATTTGGCGCAAATCGGCCCAGCAGGGCCTGAGCGGCAGCCTCCCACGTCAAATTCCTCTCGAGCTGAGCTCGTCCATACCGCCCAGGTGGTTAATGGTAAATCCTGCCCTGTATTTACCCTTGGCCTTCACTGTGTATATTGTGTTCATCATTCTTTGTTGTCTAAGAAGACCTTGTTCTGAGCATATCAGCTCATATACTGCACATGTGTATCTTTTTGATGGTACTGAATACAAATGACCAAATAAACCCAAACAGTGTTATTAAGAGAGGTGAGATTAACCTCTCTAGTGATAATCCTGCGTCAGGCTCGGGACAGAAATCTGCAATTTAGAGCAGTAATCTCGTGCCTGAGTGCGTTATATGCAGGAGCTGCTGCAGATCTCTCTGCGGTATGTTTTTTTCTTGTTTTTAGGATCTAAAAGCTTGCGAAAAAATTGCATGGCTTTTAGGCTCTACATCTGTAAATAATCATAACACCAGGGAGGTGAACTACCAGGCAGCCATGTCGCAACAGCCTTCAAGGGGCGATTTGTGGTGGAATCTGGAAGTCCCCTTTCGTTTTTAACGTTTATTCTGTTAATGATCCCACACTATATCCTCTAAAATAACGATCCAATGCCAATAACCTTAGATCTATAGTCCAAATGTGGAAAAATCAAGTTATTAGTGATGATTGTAATGTGCTAATTACGATTACGCAAAATTTTGTGTACATTTTCTCAATTGTGGCCATACGTAATAAGGATTTTAAAATTCAGATGGTCTTGTGTAATCCATTTGTAATTTTTTCTTAATTTTGTGCAACTTTAGGAGTCAACAGCAAAGCCACCATACATGGTAGCATCACCACATTGTATACATGTTTTAAAGCAAGAAAGTTGCATACAGGAAATAAGTTAGGAACCTGACTGCATGGTGTGACTTTAACAACCTGCTATTAAATACAAAAAAAAAAAAAAGACCAAAGAACATATTCTGGACTTTAGAACCACAAAAAAGACCAATCACATACCAATAATGATAAATGCAGAAGCTGTGGAGAGAGCGTTAAGGTTTTGGGAGTCACTATCGCAGAGGACCTGTCCTGGGCTGACAATGTTTTAGCTGTATTTGGCATGAACACAGTGGATCCAGCGCAGGAGACTTGTGCACACAGGGAGTAACTTTGGCGCCGTCAGAAGACGGAGCTGAAATTACTTTTAAAACACAATAATTCAGCTTCCTGCGCCCAAGTCTCCCACGTCAAATTCCTCTCGTATGCATTTGACACAGCACAACAACTCCTCTACTTTTTAAGAAAGCTAAGGAGTGCTAACCTTCCACAGAAGCTGCAGGATAATTTCTACAGATGCACAATAGAAAGCATCTCGACCAACTGCATGATGGCCTGGTACAACAGCTACACCAAGGCTGGTAGAGAAGCCCTGCAGCAAGTTGTAATAACAGCAGAGGTCATTATCCACACTGAACTACCTTCACTTGAACTCTTGTATAATACTCGCTTTTGTGAGAAGAGCCAAATAATGATCAAGGACAACACTTTCTTTCGAAACACATTGTTTGAGCTTCTTCCTTCAGGTAGACGTTTTAGGGCAATTTGCATACACACAAACACTGAAAAGCAGCTTTTACCATCTGCCATAAGCTTGTTAAACTCTGAATCTTCTCTGAAATAGTGAACACTGTGTGCAAATTTTAAAATATTTGAAATACCCGGCATACTTGTATAATTCCTCTATTTCTACCTTTGTTACTATCACTATGTTCCTTATAGGCAATGTGAGGTAGTCCTAAAAAATTATTTTGTTGTGTTACACAAAGACTATAAAGTGCTTGAATATGGAATCCAGTGGTAACAAATATAAAATAAATAATTCTTCAAAAAGACCTTGTAGTTTTTGAGAAAATTGATTTTGAAAATGAAAAAGGGGTTTTTAAATTGCCATTTTTCGGAGCTTAAAAAACATTTTTCCTTTGCATATTTAAAATTGTTTTTTTTTTCTAATTTTGTCACTTGTTCCCACTATTCTGCTTAACCTACTGTACATACCAGTTTTGGTGACAATAGCATGTATGGGGACTTTGCTATTAACCGCTTAAGTCGGCAAAAAATTATTCAAAAATTACTCAAACATAGAATGATGGTTCCTGATTATGGTTACAAACAAAATGAGTTACATTTTTTTACTGTTAACTTCTGTTTTCACTAGAATAGGTTTCTCTTTTAGTACACCCCTTTTGTTTGGCTAAAAAATGCTTATTGCCAACGGTCACTGTCTTGGATGTGGCTACCTCAGCTTCTGTAATCTGCATAGCAAGGGTGGGAGGGGGCTGTGCAAGAATTATGTATGGGCAGCACGGTGGCATAGTGGTTAGCTCTCTCGCCTTGCAGCACTTTTTCCTTGTAGTGCTAAAATCTTCCATGTTAACCACTTGAGGACCGCGGGCTTTACCCCCCTTAAGGACCAGACCCTTTTTTTCCATTCAGACCACTGCAGCTTTCACGGTTTATTGCTCGCTCATACAACCTACCACCTAAATGAATTTTGGCTCCTTTTTTTGTCACTAATAAAGCTTTCTTTTGATGCTATTTGATTGCTGCTGCAATTTTTACTTTTTATTATATTCATCAAAAAAGACATGAATTTTGTCAAAAAATGATTTTTTTAACTTTCTGTGCTGACATTTTTCAAATAAAGTAAAATTTCTGTATACATGCAGCACGAAAAATGTGGACAAACATGTTTTTGATTAAAAAAAACCCCATTTAGCCTATATTTATTGGTTTGGGTAAAAGTTATAGCGTTTACAAACTATGGTGCAAAAAGTGAATTTTGCAATTTGAATCAAAGAAGCAGGCCAGTGTGGCACTCCCTGAATGATATGACCAGTATGCAGGAGAGAGCAAATGAACGCAGCGTGACCAAGCGTCCTGTTGGACGCGAAACGGCCGTCGCCGATCCCTTCACACCCTAGGCACCCACCAGACCACTGCTACCAGCACCAGTATGTATATGCAACTATACTAATGTATGCACTGATGTTAACCCCGTTTGTATGGAACTAATCTGAAGGATTAAAAGGCGAAATTTATCAGAGGACATTGGTGCACGCTTCTGCTTCTTTTTACACATTGCAGAAAGTTAATTTTCCCATTTTGTAGCATCTATGACTTTTCTGACCCCCTGTCATGTTTCATGAGGGGCTAGAATTCCAGGATAGTAAAAATACCCCCCAAATGACCCCATTTTGGAAAGAAGACATCCCAAAGTATTTACTGAGAGGCATAGTGAGTTCATAGAAGATATTATTTTTTGTCACAAGTTAGCGGAAAATGACAGTTTGTGACAAGAAAAAAAAAAAAGTTTTCATTTCTGCTAACTTGTGACAAAAAAAAAAATGAAATCTGCCACGGACTCACCATGCCCCTCTCTGAATACCTTGAAGTGTCTACTTTCCAAAATGGGGTCATTTGTGGGGTGTGTTTACTGTCCTGGCATTTTGGGGGGTGCTAATTTGTAAGCACCCCTGTAAAGCCTAAAGGTGCTAATTGGACTTTGGGCCCCTTAGCGCAGTTAGGCTGCAAAAAAGTGCCACACATGTGGTATTGCCATACTCAAGAGAAGTAGTATAATGTGTTTTGGGTTGTATTTTTACACATACCCATGCTGGGTGGGAGAAATATCTCTGTAAATGACAATTGTTTGTTTGTTTTTTTTACACACAATTGTCCATTTACAGAGATATTTCTCCCACTCAGCATGGGTATGTGTAAAAATACACCCCAAAACACATTATACTACTTCTCCTGAGTACAGCGGTACCACATGTGTGGCTCTTTTTTGCACCCTAACTGCGCTAAGGGGCCCAAAGTCCAATGAGTACCTTTAGGATTTCACAGGTCATTTTTGTTTCAAGACTACTCCTCACGGTTTAGGGCCCCTAAAATGCCAGGGCAGTATAGGAACCCCACTACTGACCCCATTTTAGAAAGAAGACACCCTAAGGTGTTCCGTTAGGAGTATGACGAGTTCATGGAAGATTTTATTTTTTGTCGCAAGTTAGCGGAAATTGATTTTAATTGTTTTTTTTTCACAAAGTGTCATTTTCCGCTAATTTGTGACAAAAAATAAAATCTTCTATGAACTCACCATACTCCTAACGGAATACCTTTGGGTGTCTTCTTTCTAGAATGGGGTCATTTGTGGGGTTCCTATACTGCCCTGGCATTTTAGGGGCCCTAAACCGTGAGGAGTAGTCTTGAAACCAAATGTCGCAAAATGACCTGTGAAATCCTAAAGGTACTCATTGGACTTTGGGCCCCTTAGCGCACTTAGGGTGTAAAAAAGTGCCACACATGTGGTACCGCCGTACTCAGGAGAAGTAGTATAATGTGTTTTGTGGTGTATTTTTACACATACCCATGCTGGGTGGGAGAAATATTTCTGTAAATGACAATTGTTTGATTTTTTTTACACACAATTGTCCATTTACAGAGAGATTTCTCCCACCCAGCATGGGTATGTGTAAAAATACACCCCAAAACACATTATACTACTTCTCCTGGGTACGGCGATACCACATGTGTGACACTTTTTTGCAGCCTAGGTGCGCTAAGGGGCCCAACGTCCTATTCACAGGTCATTTTGAGGCATTTGTTTTCTAGACTACTCCTCAGGGTTTAGGGCCCCTAAAATGCCAGGGCAGTATAGGAACCCCACAAGTGACCCCATTTTAGAAAGAAGACACCCCAAGGTATTCCGTTAGGTGTATGGCGAGTTTATAGAAGATTTTATTTTTTGTCACAAGTTAGTGAAAAATGACACTGTGAAAAATAAAAAAAAATCAATTTCCGCTAACTTTTGACAAAAAATAAAATCTATGAACTCGTCATACACCGAACAGAATACCTTGGGGTGTATTTTTTCTAAAATGGGGTCACTTGTGGGGTTCCTATACCGCCCTGGCATTTTACGGGCCCAAAACCGTGAGTAGTCTGGAAACCAAATGTCTCAAAATGACTGTTCAGGAGTATAAGCATCTGCAAATTTTGATGACAGGTGGTCTATGAGGGGGCGAATGTTGTGGAACCGGTCATAAGCAGGGTGGCCTTTTAGATGACAGGTTGTATTGGGCCTGATCTGATGGATAGGAGTGCTAGGGGGGTGACAGGAGGTGATTGATGGGTGTCTCAGGGGGTGGTTAGAGGGGAAAATAGATGCAATCAATGCACTGGGGAGGAGATCGGAAGGGGGTCTGAGGGGGATCTGAGGGTTTGGCCGAGTGATCAGGAGCCCACAAGGGGCAAATTAGGGCCTGATCTGATGGGTAGGTGTGCTAGGGGGTGACAGGAGGTGATTGATGGGTGTATCAAGGTGTGATTAGAGGGGGGAATAGATGCAAGCAATGCACTGGCGAGGTGATCAAGGCTGGGGTCTGAGGGCGTTCTGAGGGTGTGGGCGTGTGATTGAGTGCCCTAGGGGCAGATAGGGGTCTAATCTGATGGGTAGCCGTGACAGGGGGTGATTGATGGGTAATTAGTGGGTGTTTAGGGTAGAGAACAGATGTAAACAATGCACTTGGGAGGTGATCTGACGTCGGATCTGCGGGCGATCTATTGGTGTGATTGGGTGATCAGATTGCCTGCAAGGGGCAGGTTAGGGGCTGATTGATGGGTGGCAGTGACAGGGAGTGATTGATGGGTGGCAGTGACAGGGGGTGATTGATGGGTGATTGACAGGTGATCAGTGGGTTATTACAGGGAAGAACAGATGTAAATAATGCACTGGCGAATTGATAAGGGGGGTCTGAGGGCAATCTGAGCATGTAGGCGGGTGATTGGGTGCCCGCAAGGGGCATATTAGGGTCTGATCTGATGGGTAACAGTGACAGGTGGTGATAGCGGGTGATTGATGGGTAATTAGTGGGTGTTTAGGGTAGAGAACAGATGTAAACAATGCACTTGGGAGGTGATCTGACGTCGGATCTGCGGGCGATCTATTGGTGTGGGTGGGTGATCAGATTTCCCGCAAGGGGCAGGTTAGGGGCTGATTGATGGGTGGCAGTGACAGGTGGTGATTGATGGGTGATTGATGGGTGATTGACAGGTGATTGACAGGTGATCAGGGGGATAGATGCATACAGTACACAGGGCGGGGGTCTGGGGGGGGGGTCTGGGGAGAATCTGAGGGGTGGGGGTGATCAGGAGGGAGCAGGGGGCAGTTTAGATCATAAAATAATCGAATGACGCGATCGCTCCGCCCATGCCCGTACAAGGTCCGCCGCCAATTGTACATGCGGCGGTCCTTGCGGCATCCACTTTCCAGCCGCCCCTGTGCAGTGGGCGGTCGATAAGTGGTTAAACTAGGCCAGGACAATGTCACTATAGAGTTTGTATTTTTTTCCAGCGTTGGCATTGTTTTCCTCTGAGCATTCTGGTTTCCTATCGCATCCTAAAAACAGGTAGCTGTGTGGCGTAAAGGAAAAAAAACACAGGAACACCGGGAGCCCTTGTGGTGTATTATCACAAGATAAAATGATCTAAAAAATAATAAGAGTAGTACTACTCACAAACATAGGTTGCTTAAGGAGGCAACCACTCGATCATGCATGTGGGAAAGTCCCGTCCCCACTCTGTCTTTTCTTAAGGATGGTCGCTGCTCCTTGAAAAAAAAAAATTCTCACTCCCAATAGGTCGTGAAGGCCCCACGTAGTGGGGTGGTTGACTAGATCATGGTAACAGTAGGAGGCGCCCTTTGTATTTTAAGTTGTTTTGCGATAAAATATATGTACATATGAATAATGTTGTTCGCCTACCTTATTTAAGGAGACTTCCACTTTTTTAAAAGGTATATTTATTTTAGTGGTAACAAGCACTGTAGACAACGCGTTTCGTGGCTCAAACCGCTTCCTCGGGTCAAATAGGGTGCTTTCTAACCTAACAGAGCTTCTGGGCGCCAAAAAAAATAATTTGTTACTACTAAAATAAATATACCTTTTAAAAAGTGGAAGTCTCCTTAAATAAGGTAGACGAACAACGTTATTCATATGTACATATATTTTATCACAAAACAACTTAAAATACAAAGGGCGCCTCCTACTGTTACCACATCCTAAAAACACACTGGTTGATTAACTCAGTTAACACCAAAATATGCCTTAGACTATAGTAGGTACATTACATCTATGGCAGGGATTACACTGTAGGCTCAGCTTAGTGACAATTAGTGACATGACTGTATTATGGTATGTTTATCTTATTGCAAGGGTGTAACTAGAAATGAATGCCCCCCGCAGCAAAATTTTGGATAGGTGCCAGCTCCCACCCCTCCCTCCAGTACATTACTAGTATTAGGTTGCACGCATCTCATTTATCTGTATAACTAATAACAAATATGAAGATAGTAGTAATTCACTTGCCAGCAAACTGACTGGCTCAAGTCTTTCATCTTCCATAAACACTTAATTGCTCACCTGGATATAAGTTAGGATAGTTGTTTACTAAAATGTAATTCCATCACTTAATTTCAAGGATGAAAAGGGAATAAATGTTAGCTGTCTGACACTCAACTGCCTGGGTCAACACGCTCTCAGATTGTGCCTTGCAGAATCCTGATGTAACTGATGTGCTTTTGGCAGAATTAACATGAAAAAAGAAAAAATGATGTCTACAGTAGTTCCTATCAGAGTAATAACTGACTTTATGAGACAGTGTTGGCTGGCTGCTGTAGCTTTTTTTTTTTTTTTTTTTTACTGCTAAGACGTTTAAATCTTCTCATGAGAAAGCATTTATTTTATCTATGGAGCATAAGGCAAGTCTGGTGGAAGACCAAATCGAGGAATTTGTTTCAGGTTTATTGTAGGCTTGAAAACCTGAGATTAAGTTATTATTACACTCCCTTAAAGGACTACTATCAACAAAAAATGTAAAAGTTAAAATACATATAAACGCATACAAATAAGATGTACAGTATGTTTCATCCAGAGTAAAATGAGCCATAAACTACTTTTGCTGTCATTTACAGTAGTTAGTAAAAATCTGGCAGAACTTACTGGTTTTTGACTAGTCCATCTCTTCATGGGGGATTCTCAGTATTTAATTTATTGTTCACAACAGGCATGGGCTTAAATTCAGATTTGGGTGATCCGGATAGTTAATATGCGGATTTCACCCAATAATGCTGTGCGGGCTGAGCGTGGGGGTCAAGCTTACCTATCTGATGTCTTCTTCGCTCGTCCCTCGGCGTCTCCCACGATGCGTTCCAATCTGCCATCACATGATTACAAACACTTCCTCCTTCAACCCGGAAGGCGGAAGTGTTTTTAGTCACGTGACGGCGTATTGGAACGCATCGTGGGAGGCGCCGAGGGATGAGCGAAGAAGACGTCAGATAGGTAAGCTTGACCCCCTCGCCTGCACAGCATTACTGGGTGAAATCCGGATAGTAACTATCCGGATCACCCGAATCCGAATTTAAGCCCATGCCTGGTTTACAAAAGCCCTCCCTGGAAAGGATCTATACAAAGATTGTATACAAAGATGCACATCAAGAGGTGGGATGTAGCTGGCTATGTGCTTCATATGAGGGTGATAAAGAGCCACTTCACGTGTAGGGATCTCGTCTCACTTGCAATGGCCCAAATGATGCCCCTCATGCACGGAGATTGGACCTTGGATGGGTTATAATAGGAGACCTTTTCTTAAATAGCTTTCAAGAGTCCGAGGATGTGACCTCATGCAAAGCCATCATCGAGGAAACTGAATGCACCTTAAACTCACTTAAACATCCTTTTAACTTTCAATTTAAGGAAAATTTCAGTTTAAAGACTTCATGCAGTGCACAACTCCGTTGTAAGATTACTTCTTATTCAGACTCTCATTAGAGTGGGGCCGAACCTCCGATTTTAGGTTCGCGAACCGGGTTCGCGAACTTTCGCGGAAGGTTCGGTTCGCGTAAAAGTTCGCGAACCGCAATAGACTTCAATGGGGATGCGAACTTTGAAAAAAAAAATTATGCTGGCCACAAAAGTGATGGAAAAGATGTTTCAAGGGGTCTAACACCTGGACCCCCAGGTGGAGGAGTGGGATACATGGCAAAAGTCCCCGGGAAAAATCTGGATTTGACGCAAAGCAGCGTTTTAAGGGCAGAAATCACATTGAATGCTAAATGACAGGCCTAAAGTGCTTTAAAACATCTTGCATGTGTATACATCAATCAGGTAGTGTAATTAAGGTACTGCTTCACACTGACACACCAAACTCACCGTGTAACGCACCGCAAACAGCTGTTTGTGTAGTGACGGCCGTGCTGGACTGGTGCGCACCATGGCGAGAATAGGTATGCAGTGGCGGGTTCACTGAACAGAACAGGTATGCAGTGGCGGGTTCACTGAACAGAACAGGTATACAGTGGCGGGTTCACAGAACAGGTATGCAGTGGCAGGTTCACTGAACAGGTATACAGTGGCGGGTTCACTGAACACAACAGGTATGCAGTGGCGGGTTCACTGAACAGGAATACAGTGGCGGGTTCACTGAACAGAACAGGTATGCAGTGGCGGGTTCACTGAACAGTACAGGTATGCAGTGGCAGGTTCACTGAACAGGTATGCAGTGGTGTGTTCACTGAACAGGTATGCAGTGGTGGGTTCACAGAACAGGTATGCAGTGGTGGGTTCACAGAACAGGTATGCAGTGGTGGGTTCACTGAACAGGTATGCAGTGGTGGGTTCACTGAACAGGTATGCAGTGGTGGGTTCACTGAACAGGTATGCAGTGGTGGGTTCACTGAACAGGTATGCAGTGGTGGGTTCACTGAACAGGTATGCAGTGGTGGGTTCCCTGAACAGGTATGCAGTGGTGGGTTCACTGAACAGGTATGCAGTGGTGGGTTCACTGAACAGGTATGCAGTGGTGGGTTCACAGTACAGGTATGCAGTGGTGGGTTCACAGAACAGGTATGCAGCCAGGAACAAGCTAAGCCTAACTAATCTTTCCCTATGAGAGACAGTCTGCAGCAGCTCGCCCTACTCTCACTAACGCAGGCACACGAGTGAGCGTAATGGCCGCCGCTGCCTGCCTTTTATTAGGGGGGGGGAGTGGCTCCAGGGGCTAGTGTAGCCTAATTGGCTACACTGGGCCTGCTGACTGTGATGTAGAGGGTCAAAGTTGACCCTCATGGTGCATTATGGGGCGAACCGAACTTCCGCAAAAGTTCGCCTGCGGGACGCGAATGCGAACAACTGAAGTTCGCATGGAACCGTTCGCAGGCGAACCGTTCGGCCCAACTCTAACGCTCATCAGATTTAAGCAGAGAAACCTTTCACTACTACTAGATGCAGTGTTCTCTCGGTCAAACACAGTCTGTATGAACCTTTCGGCTTTGTGACACCGGTTACTACACAAGGAAGACTTATACTCCGACAACTAACAGAGAGAGTCACTGATTGGGATGCTCCACTACTAGCTGATCTTCATCCAAAGTGGATAAAATGGAAAGAAACTACCTAAAGGTTCCAGAAGATGTTGAGGTTTCATACAGACTTACTCCTGCCTTTACGTGAAGAGGTCTTTTCTACCTGAACTAAGGAAGCAGCCTGATATGGCTTTGAGACTAATGAGTTGCCTCCTCTTTTCAGTGATGGAAGATTCATCAGAGATCTAAATCAAGACTTAATGTTATTGTTTTATGTTATCTCTCTTTTTTTCTTGTTGCAGACAAGTCTTCAATTATATGTATGTTTTAATGTTTATGCTTAAGTTGTAAAATATATAGTGGTATCTACCAATACCAGGCAGGGAGTGTGCTGTCACAACAGCCTCTCTTTATGTTATTTAATATTGTTTATATTTTCTACAATAGTATATTCCAGTTCCCCTGCTAGATTTAGCTAGTTAGGTTATCCCAGTTGTCACTTCCTGCTCAGCAGCCACTTTCTAGATCATTCTGTTATAGACTGGAGTCAGTTGGTGAGATAATCCTCTATGCACCTTGCAATTGCATCGTCTTTTACCTATGAAAAAGCTCTGAAAAACATACCTGTATGCTTTAAACGCAAGTAAAGATACTTCGGATTACACTTGGAGTTTTATTTCATCGAGTTAAACTGTCTGTGGAGGTTTCTGAATCAGTGTGGAGTCATATTCCTATACAGACTGGGTCTTCTGGAGTGTGCCTCACACATAAAGCAGGAATCGAAACAGAACAGTGGTGTAAATCTGTGCACTACTTTGATGACAATTTTACCATGGTTTTGTGAATCAAATGCATTGTTGGGATGTGTCTATACATTCACTAAATTATTACTTAAAGGAATACTTAAGTAAAAAAAAAAATGACATTTACTCACCTGGGGCATCCCTCAGCACCCCGAAGCTGGATGGTGCCCTCGCAGCCCCGCTCCGATCGCCCTGTCCCCGCCGGTGGCTACTTCCGGTTCGGCGACAGCCGCCGACAGGCTGGGAACGCGGCTGATTTTCTGCGTTCCCAGCCGCTGCTATCACCCTCTATGCTGCTATAGCGTATATATATATACGCTATAGCAGCATAGAGGGTGATAGCAGCGGCTGGGAACGCGGAAAATCAGCCGCGTTCCCAGCCTGTCGGCGGCTGTCGCCGAACCGGAAGTAGCCGCCGGCGGGGACAGGACGATCGGAGCGGGGCTGCGAGGGCACCATCCAGCTTCGGGGTGCTGAGGGATGCCCCAGGTGAGTAAATGTCATTTTTTTTTTTGACTTAAGTATTCCTTTAATCATGTTCTGAGTAAAAATTTCTTAACAAGCTAGTCGTCCAGATTTAAGTCATCTGCTTCCTTAGTCCTCACACTGGAGCAGTTGAAGGATTCATATGTCCATATTAACTATATCAAAAATAGAAAAAACACAAACACTTTGGCATTTTACAAGGTTTCCCTTTCTTTATCTTGATGGCTACTTGGGCTAAGGTATATGGGGCTGGCACATTCAGGTGCATTGTACCATGTATCATCAGTACCATGAAATTGGAAAGTAGCCAATTATTGCTTAAGATCCACAAATACAACAATATTATTTGTTCAAAACAATTCCGTAGCATTGGATCTGGCCTGAAACTTCAAATGACTGATACATTTATCTAATGAGATTTTGTGCTACCCATGTTAGTGCTAGTTCTCCTAATGTTTCTGAAATATGATTTATTCTACAGGGTGGGAAATTTATATGGATACACTTTAATAAAATGGGAATGATTGGTGATATTAATACATAGCAAGGAAATGAGCAGCGCTACTTAAAAACAGACTAGTGCCTACCTGCAAAAGAGTGCAAGCCCCACTTGTGGGGTCGAATACACACCGAGCATACACATGACCTGTCTACCACTAGAGGAGGATGTTGGTTTCCATTAACAGCTTGCATGCAACCTATTAAGTACTCGTCCCTCCCACTGCGAAGAAGTCAATCCTCCATGGGAGGGGCCTAACACTAACTAAATCCTAACCTATGTATATGCATAGCCTGGGTGCGGCTAATCAAATAAAATCGAAAATTGAAAATTGCGCAAAAGGTGGATCAGCGCAACACCAGGCCGCCTCCGAATGGCCTCCATCAGAGATGCGCTGAGCCCCCCCAGGAACTACAAACGCACCTTGAACCCAAACAGAAGCTCTGCAGGTAGGCACTAGTCTGTTTTTAAGTAGCGCTGCTCATTTCCTTGCTATGTACTAATGTAATTCGTTTTTGGTCAGCTGCTCCCACTTAACAGCCATGCTTTTGGTGTATGTGCAGAGCTTCTGTTTGGGTTCAAGGTGCGTTTGTAGTTCCTGGGGGGGCTCAGCGCATCTCTGATGGAGGCCATTCGGAGGCCTGGTGTTGCGCTGATCCACCTTTTGCGCAATTTTCAATTGGTGATATTAACTTCCTGTTTGTGGCACATTACCATATGTGAGGGGGGAAACTTTTCAAGATGGGTGGTGACCATGGTGGCCATTTTGAATCCAATTTTTGTTTTTTCAATAGGAAGAGGGTCATGTGACACATCAAACTTATTGGGAATTTCCCAAGAAAAACAATGGTGTGCTTGGTTTTAACATAACTTTAAACTTTCATGAGTTATTTACAAGTTTCTGACCACTTATAAATTGTGTTCAATGTGCTGCCCATTGTGTTCGATTGTCAATGCAACCCTCTTCTCCCTCCCTTCACACACTGACAGCAACACCGCAGGAGAAATGCAAGCACAGGCTTCCAAAATCCATAGTTTCAGGTGCTGCACATCTTGTATTTTCACAGCATAGACAACTGCCTGTAGATGACCCCAAAGATAAAAGTCTAAGGAGGTCAGATCGGGATACATTGGGGGCCATTCAACTGGCCCACGATGACCAATCCACTTTCCAGGAAACTGTTCATCTAGGAATGCTCGGACCTGACACCCATAATGTGATGGTGCACCATCTTGCTGGAAAAACTCAGGGAACGTGCCAGCTTGAGTGCATAAAGAGGGAAACACATCATCATGTAGCAATTTCACATATCCACTGGCCTTGAGATTTCCAGTGATGAAGAATAGCCCCACTATCTTGGTACCCCATATACCACACCATACCATCATTTTTGTTTTGCTCCATGTCTTAGAGGGATCTATCCGATGTGGGTTAGTGTCAGACCAATAGCGGTGGTTTTGTTTGTTAAGTTCATCATTCACATAAAAGTTTGCCTCATCACTGAACAAAATCTTCTGAGGGTCCTGTTCCAATTTTTGTTTTGCCCGTTCTGCAAATTCAGTGCGCTACTGCGTTCACCAGACATCAACACAATTTCTATCCGCGCCTCATGTGTTAATGTCAATGGCTGTAAACAAACAGAAGCTTGTAAATAACTCATGAAAGAATAAAGTTACGTTAAAACCAAGCACACCATTGTTTTTCTTGTGAAATTCCCAATAAGTTTGATGTGTCACATGACCCTCTTCCTATTGAAAAAGGTTGGATTCAAAATGTCTCAATTCAAAATGGCCAGCATGGTCACCACCCATCTTCAAAAGTTTCCCCTATCACATATACTAATGTGCCACAAACAGGAAATTAATATCACCAACCATTCCCATTTTATTAAGGTGTATCCATATAAATGGTCCACCCTGTACTTCATCTAATTTGGGGGGCAATGGGAAGCCTCCCCGAGGCGCTCCTGGATAGTGCTGTATAGCATGAACTAATTCCCGCAGGGCAACCGCTTCGCGGTATTGGTTTTTGACCCTGCAAAGTTTCGCATGCGAAAGCAGATGCATTTCTGCGTGAGCATGTCTCATGGTAAGCCATTTTAGCCAGATTTGCACAGCTAGACTTGAAAGGGTTAAGCTTGGTGTAGAGCACGCATACATTTTCTTGTGATTGACTTCATCTAATTTGTCTGAAATATGACCGTTATCTACATTGGAGTTTCCCTTATTCTGCTTTTTACCTAATGTTATCTTTTTACGATCTTCAATCTGTGTATGGAGGAGACTTGGAGACCATATACACTCCCTTCATCTATAAACTCTTCTACACATCTAAGCCAATAGAGATTATTTATTTTCTCTATACTCATTATACAATATTTTAATTACAATCTATAGGTAATTACTTACATAAATAGGTATATACACATTTCTCTATTCATGCACACAGTTAGTCTGCATCTTCCTTGTTAAGTGGTCTTTGGGATCCACATGATTGAGAATTCATATTCTTGAAGTTGTTTTCTAACTAACTTGATTATTGTCTTTAGTATTTGCTCTAGGTTGTGGAAAACAAAAAATTGCTATCTTAAAACAGAAAGTATTTGCAATAATTCAGGTTGAAGTGAGCTCCGAGACTTCTCCCAGTGCATCACTGCTGAAATATGCAAATTACCCACTGTTGTCCCCATGGGCTAAACACACCTCCAGATCTACTGGAATGCAATGATGTGTAAACTTTTTAATATTACAGAACGACACTAACCCAACATGCCCACAGACTGTTTCGAATTGATTGATCCTCATCAGTGCATGACATGTATTAATGTGGCTCTATGGATTAGGACTTGAAACACCCAGAGTTACAGACTACCCAGCAAGCAATTTTAGGTTTTCCATAGCATTTTTAGTTAGAGGACTTTTTGGTCCATTGCAGCCCCTTACACACTCCAACGAGTTCTGGTTCACCATGAGCTTGCTGGGTGATCAGGAATTTGGCAAGTTGGTGATCAGCATATTGAGGAGATTTACCAAAATGCTGCAGCTGTTTGTAAATGAGCAGCAATTCAGTTTGGTGAGCGCTTTGATTTATCAGTGGTCCTCACAGGGTGAGGTGCTTGAGTGTCGTGCTAACAGAGGGATTTGGTGAAGGTGTACATAGCTACAAAGATACTGCACTATGTTGTATATTTTCCACCATGTATATGAGGTAAAGACTGGATCAACATCAGAAGCTACTGCAGCCAAGGGACAAGGTGCCAGACCGTGTAGCTATACAAATCAAGCGAAAAGTGCTGTTTTTAACTGAGTAGCCACCCCATCTGGTGAGCGCAATATTGTTTCAAAGTGTGCCACACAAGGGTGTGGGTGAGGTGCACTAGGGCTGTATTAGTAAAAGGAGGCGGTGGAGGTGTAGAAAGTCATAGAGATACTGCACTATGTTGTGTTATTTTTTCTCCATACATACGAGGTAAAGGCAAGACCAGGATCAGAAGCTACTGCAGCCAAGGAATAACAAGGTTGATCGTGTGGTCACACAGATTAGGTGCATATTGCTGTTTGGAACCGAGCAGATAACCCATCTGGTGAGCGAAATATTTGTCCCTTTTAGTGTGCTGCACTAAGTGGAGGTGTGTTGTGCACGGAAGGTGGAGGCCATAGAAAGTTCCTGGCAATATTACACTATATATTTTTTTCTGTTGTTTTTTTTTCTATAGATGGATCTTCCCTGAGGGCTGTTCACACACAGACAATCGGGATTGGTTGGACTGGCTTACAAGCAGGAAGAGTGTGTGGGGTAATTCCCCAGGATACCATATGAGCGCTGACACTACTGAACTATTCCTCACATCAATAACCTTGCCTGGGATCCTATTGGTTAAAGAGAGCTGGAACCATAGCGGACTGCACTGTCTATGCATGTCCACACTGCCAGCCAGCAAAGTAATTTAAAATGTTTTCAAAAAAATGGATCCAACTGCCATAAGGCATAAGTATTATGGCGCCACCCCTGAATTGGGTGCAGGGTGAGCCAAATTACGGCTTACCCTGCTGCCGCGCAAATTTCTGGCGGCTTTCAAAATGATTCCCCTTCAAATTGTTCCAGTTCCTTGTTTTCCAGACTAGCAAAATGACATGACACACAGGTTGATTCACAAAAGGCTGGTAATATTGCCCACCCTGCAGCAATGTTCCCGGCCTGTACTAAAAATAGTAACGCTCGTTGCGTCAATAGCGTGGCGAGCATTACCGTAGCAATGAATATAAAAGTGTGCCCCACATTATTAAGTAGCATAGCATGAGCTACGCTACGTCCGTACTGCGTGTACACGGTGTACGCATGTTGCTACGGTAATGCTCGTCATGCTATCGGCGCAATGAGCGTAACTATTTTTAGTACAGGCCGCGTGGTGGGCAATGTTACTGGCCTTTTGTGAATCAACCCCACTAAGTGCGTATCAGGAATTCGTACAATTTTTATTTCTTCTGCAATTAGGCTGCAGTTAAGAGTGCATGTAAATATATATATACCGTATATTTTTTTTTTTTTGTGCAGATTGTAAAGTACTGTCTGGCAAGTCCTGTGAGTGAACTATTTGCTCTAATGTGACTACTGCATAGCCTGTTATATGGTTGTCCTCATCTGTGTAATACCTTGAACAATCTACTAACAACTTAATCAATGTCTACATCTGTCAATGGAAAAACCCAAATGTTATTGTTAGCAGATAATGTACTGGTTACTCACAGTTATGTGTATCTTTTTCAACTATTAACAGCAAACGTACATGTAAAAATAGCACTTGGAAATTTCCACAAGATAAAGCTGACATTTTGTTTTGTACCTTGGATGTAGTAGAGTATCATTAGAATTACCTAGCACTGCCTATTATAACTTAACTCTCACATTAACCCTCCTCTAACTCTGTTTAACACTAACCCCTCTACCAATGCCTAACACTAGCTAGCCCCCTCCCCTACTTGCAGATGATTGAAACCGCAGATAAATCCCGCCGCTTAGTCCCATGACCCATAATTACACAGCTGGCACTGCCATGTAATGATTATCCTCTATAGGATGCCAACATTATCAGGTGCAAGTGTATGCTAGAATTACCTGTCTCGAACAACAATACAGCATGGTTTAGTACAGTGTGTCTGGATAGAATAACAGTTTTATTTAGTCAATTACACTGAAGACAAAAACTTAATTGTCAATCGTTTAAGTTCAGCATGCTTGCTGTTTAAGGAACTTGTAAAGTAAGTGGATGGCTTAGAACTAAATCTGCTATTAGAGGTACAGCTGCAGCTACACAAGGGAGCAGATAAAATCACAGTATCCAGTTTGGGAAAGAAATATCACATAGACCTTTGTTTGTATTCATGTTTCTGATACACATCCCTGCAGCAATTTCTTGTTCTTATGACAGAACAATGTAAGAAAGACTTATGATAATCAAGAGACGGTAAGCTTAAATATCTACTGTGTTTAACTTCTCTGTTTCATTTTCATTTTTATGTTTTCCTACAAGGAAATTGACTCTTGTCTACACAGTAGGCCAGCATTTAAAGCCTACATCCATACATCATAGTTTAGCTTTTAAATTACAAGTTATAGCCACATTGATTCTGTATATATCACCCCAGGTAGCCTCCCAGGTAATATCAATAGTTTAACTCCCGAATAAGCCTATTTGGATTCTCTGCATTTTTTTTATTCCTTTCCATCAGATTTCATAGTCTATATTGTTTGCAGGTTAGCCTTTCTGATCTATTACTATATGTGTGTTGTGACAGAATGCATCGGTACTACTAAAATAATATGGTAAGGGACACAAGGTCACAGAAATGCTAGACTACGCACTCTCTCATAAACAGATGTTTAGCCAGACTGGAGGTGGCGATTTGGGGAGGTAGCAGTGTTCCGAGAACAGCATGCCACTGTATTTGTTGGACTATTAAACAACCAATGCAATGTTAAGAAAAGTTTGGGCAACTGTTGTACTAATACCCTAATAGTTACTTGTAATTATATGTTTAGTACCAATAACCATTATCCCATCTGTTACCTTTCCTGTTCTATGAGTCCCTGCGCATGGGATAAAAGGTATAATAATATTGAGATGAATAATGTCTCTCTAAATATGCATACAATACATTTTTATTTTTATATGCATCACCATCTGTATATTGTGCACCTGCCCAACTATTTGCACATCAAGATATGGAATAATTATGATGAAATGGTAATAAAAGAATTAGGTTATGCTCTATTGCCATAATTCTAGCTTATACAATTGCAGGGTGATAAGCTAAAACATTTAAAAAACATTCAGAAGACATTACATAACTTAAATGTTGTTAGCGACATTCATATTTCTCATACCATTCTAACATATCACATTTACATATTATCTCAGTCATATTACTCTCATATTAACATACTTCTCTCGAAACATTGTGCAACTTACCCTTTTTTTCTCTGTGTGTGTAGCAGCTACTGACCTACCTACTTCTTAGATATAACACACAACAAATGGGAAGGCTTTTTGTGACCACTATAAATTGCTCTTGGGTGGGTGGGTGTTTCCCAGAAGGAATCGGTCTACATCCCACACCTGAGGTGGTTGGATCCATCTCATTTTTTGTAAAGAAAAACACTTAGGCCCAAAGAAGCTGTTCCTTTGGGGGAAGGGGCAACCAGCATAATGGGCAAAATATGCATTAGCATGAACACTCACAACTGATGACCCATTCTCCGCCTCCTTCCAGGGAACCTTCTCACCTGGCTGCCGATGCTTACCTCTGTGTAGAGATGGCCCAAACTTCGGTGGTTGACGTTAGCAGTGAATTATATGCGAGTTCAACCGACCCCCTATACTACATCATTAGGGTCAACTTTGACCCTTTACATCACAGTCAGCAGACACAATGTAGCCAATTAGGCTACAATCCCTCCTGGAGCCTCCCCCCCCCTTATAAAACGCAGGCAGCATCAGCCATTTCACTCACTCATGTGGTTGCAGTAATTAGGGAAGGGAGAGAACCTGGCTGCTGACACAAGGGAAAGCTTAGTTACGCTCTTGTGTAAGGCTTGTTAGGTTGCACCTTCTTGCTGATCTTATTGCTAAAAAGCACTCCTCATCCTCAACAGTTCTTTTGAGAGTGAATGTTGTTCTTGTGATCTATTTTTTGTTTTTTTCGTGTGTGTCCCACAGACACTTGTGTTGCATATACAGCCCTCTCAGTCAGTCGCAGCTGCTGGTGGGACCTTGGCCCCTTGGTAATTACTACTGTGCCACTGCCAGGCCCAGCACATTAAGTGACTACCTGTGTGTGTGACAGCTGCACATTTGTAATACCAATCACTGCATACTCACCTGTTCAGTGCACCTACCTACGTGACCACAAGCAGTGTTATATACCAGTCACTGCACCTGTTCATGGTACCTGTGTGTGTGTGTGTGTGTGTGTGTGTGTGTGTGTGTGTGTGTGTGTGTGTGTGTGTGTGTGTGTGTGTGTGTGACAGCTGCACATTTGTAATACCAATCACTAAATACCTACCTGTTCAGTGCACCTACATGACCGCAAGCAGTGTTATATACCTGTCACTGCACCTGTTCACGGTACCTGTGTGTGTGACAGCTGCACATTTGTAATACCATTCCCTGTATACCCACCTGTTCAGTGCACCTACCTACCTATGTGACCGCAAGCAGTGTTATACATCAGTCACTGCACTTGTTCATGGTACCTGTGTGTGTGACAGCTGCACATTTGTAATACCAATCACTGCATACCCACCTGTTCAGTGCACCTACCTACCTCCGTGAGCGCACGCAGTGTCACTGCACCTGTTCATGGTACCTGTGTGTGTGACGGCTGCACATTTGTAATACCAATCACTGCATACCCACCTGTTCAGTGCGCCTGCCTACCTACGTGACCACAAGCAGTGCTATATACCAGTCATTGCACCTGTTCACGGTACCTGTGTGTGTGAGACAGCTGCAAATTTGTAATACTAGTCATTGCGTAATTGTTCACAGTACCTGTGTGACCACACGCTGTGTAATATACCAGTCTGTGCAAACCTGTTAACTGCACCTGTGTGACAGCTCCACATTGTATTGTAATACCAGTCACTGCATACCTTTCACTGCACCTGTGTGACTGCACATTGTATTAGTCAAGTCAGTGCATACCTTTCACCTCCCCCCCCTCCCACCGATATGGACAAAACAACAGGCAGAGGCAGAGCCAGAGGCAGACCCAGAGGCAGGCCACCCGGCAGGTCTGTTCAAGGTCGTACTGACGTGATTTTGTGCGACCCTGGCCCAAAGTACAGTGCTCAGAAGACGGCACATCCCACCAACTCTCAAGATTGTCAGGACGTGGTTGACTATTTAACACAGAGCACCTCATCTTCCGCAGCCACCAGCGCTACTACAAGCACCACATCCGCTGCATTTGACACTTTGCAGGAGTTATTTGGTGGGGAATTAACTGATTCACAGACATTATTGTTACAACAAGATGAAGGCGCTAAGCAAGTTACACCACCTCATATTTCTGAGTTAGACGACACTATGGACGTAACCTGTGAGGAGGAGGAGGATGATGAAGTACCTGCTGTTGGTGCAGTTTATGAGGTGTCTGAGTAAAGCAAATCTGGGAAGGATGATTATGATGATACGGATGCCACGTGGGATCCTAAGAGACAAGATGGCCAAGGGGACAGTTCAGAGAGGGAGTCAGAGAAAGAAGCAGGGGGAGCTCGTCTTCAAAAACAGCTGGTGGCAGTGTCTGGCGCCATGTATCGCCACCTATGGACAGCCAGCCAACATGTCCTTCAACGTCAGCTGCTGATGCAACCATAGTGCCCACACCCCAGGGTAACTCAGCAGTGCCCAAGTCCGCACCTACTGGACTTGGGCTTGAATCTGGAGGGCCTAATGAACTCTTTGTAACATATCCCGGATTCATTAAAGTTTTCTTCACTCAGTTCAATGAGGTTTGTTAGGGCTTCCAAGTCCGCTTCTGTGAGTGCCTCTTCCGTTGTCGTGACTCCAAAAGCTTTAGGTGAAATTGTTTTGGCCTTTTTATCTTTCATAGCATAAAACCTCTTCAAAGTTAGTGTCCCGATAAATCTATGTAAGTCTTTAAATCGTTGGAAAGAATTTGGCCTAGAGGTGGGTGCAAAATTCAACCCGCATATTTGCACCCACCTCTAGGCCAAATTCTTTCCAATTAAAGCCCCCAGCTTCACAAACCTGTACATGTCGTACTAGGAACAGCACTATATCTGGTCCAATCACCCCTACAAACAGAACTTAGTTCTGTACACTTGCTATATAGACGACATGCTGATAATATGGGACGGCACAAAGAGAAGATAGTATTCCTAGATCTGGAAATATCAACTGATGAACAGCTTCAAATCTGCACAAAAACACACTTTAAGCCGACTTCCGGGAACTCTTATTTACATGCAGCGAGTTGCCATCATCCTAAATGGATTAGTAATATTCCAAGGAGCCAACTCTGCAGACTTAGAAGAAACTACACCAAGAATCAGGACTATGCAGATCAAGCGGAAGCACTGGC
The DNA here is from genome assembly GCF_040937935.1 of Hyperolius riggenbachi. Lineage (NCBI taxonomy): Eukaryota > Metazoa > Chordata > Amphibia > Anura > Hyperoliidae > Hyperolius > Hyperolius riggenbachi. The sequence continues at coordinate 427,322,806 of NC_090647.1, read as the reverse complement.
ACATAAGTTCAGAGAAAAGGGATACAGGGAGGAGACTATTACCATAGCTATCGATGAATTTTACAAATAAAGACAGGATTGGGCCACAAAAGACATCGACAGAAAACACCCATATGCCTGTATTTATAGCAAACCACACAATTGCTTCCCGACGCATCCAGAGTGTTATAAGGAAAAAACGGGCCATAATTCTGCAAGATCCTCTCCTCAAAGACTCCGTTCCAGAGAAACCTACAATCATTTTCAAAAAAGCCCGCTCACTCAAAAACCAGATTGCGCCAAGTAATAGAAGCTGTGTTCCTCCTCAAACTTGGTTAAAGAGTAACATAGTGGGCAGTTACAGGTGTAACAGTTCTCATTGCGGGTGCCACTCCTTCATAAACCATGGAGCCAAAGTTGTACAGCACCCATATGGAAGTCTAATACCGTTGAAACACTTTACCAACTGTTCCACCGAATTTGTCATCTATCTGCTGAAATGTAGTTGTAACAAACTCTATGTAGGAAGAACTACCAGACCCCTAAGGAAGAGACTAAGTAATCACAAGTGCAAAATTTTATCTAAATCAGAGAAGCACTGCGTTCCCATACATTATGCCAGATACCACCAGTCCGATCCAAGCTGCTTGAAAATCCTTGGCTTAGAGAGCATCTCTGCACCCCTACCTAGGGGATTAAGATACAAGAAACTTTGTGAACAAGAAGTTTATTAGCTTTTTAGACTAAATACATTATCCCCAGAGGGACTAAATAAAGACCTAGAAGTCCGGAGCTTTCTACATTGAAGCTCGCTATCACAAGTTGGAGTTTCATTCCACTTGTCTCTGGGGTACACATCGACCCCCCATATACAGTTGTTAACACTGTCCCCTCCGTGGTTTCCCCCTCACCCCTTTGCATCTCACCCCTCCCCCGTATCCATTTTTGTGTGTTACACATGATTTTAAATTCCCAAAATACATTTTATATTTTCTCTACAAAACACAATTTGTTTACACACTTCCCCGAACCTGTATCGTGTACATATGACCCTGTGAACTCAGTGCTTGTAACACTCCATACACGCATATAATTATATATGTTTCTATGGTAGTTTCCCCTTTTTCTTATATTTGTATGGTTGAATATTATTTTTTGTATTTTACATAACCTTGCATCCGCTTTGGATGTTAGTAAAACAATTTATTTGCACATAGCATATATGATCTTAATTCATGTTGTTTTATAAATGTAAACACTATTCTATGTATTTTACATAGCCTTGAATCCGCTCTGGATGTTAGTTAATTAATTAATGTAATTGCATGCAGCATAAGCATATATGATTTTAATTCATGTTTTATAAATTCATGTTGCTGGCAAGTCCTCACTCCGCCGGGTATACCATCGACTCATCACTTCAGCTGCGCTCTAATATACAACTAAAACATTGCGCCAGTTCAAGCTCTCACACTAAATTTTGTCCGTATTATTGAGGACAATTTTTTTCTTTTTAATTAATTTGTTATTAAAGTTTGATTTTAATTAGAGGCGATGACCCTTCTGTCACGCCCTCCACCCACCCCCCACTGGGAGCAAAATATCCTAGCCATCTCCGCCATCGCGTCACCTGATGAAGGCGTGGTCTAACGTTGAAATGCGTTGTGACGTCAGACGGCTCCAGCGTGACCAGGCCCCGCCCACCGCACCTCACTCCATGCTGAACATCGCCCCTGCAGCTCTGGCCAAGCGCAGGAGAGGGGAGAGGAATTCCGGCAGGCTTACGATGCACCTTTAACACCGCATGAACAATGTAAGTGTAACAAAGCGCTATTGCTGAAACGAAACAAAGTTAATGCACAAAGAGTAGCGCTCCTTTTCTCTTTCTGTTTACGTAATAAAAGCTATACTAAATATGAATTTGCCATCTTAAAGCAGAAGGCATTTGTAATTACTATGGTAACTGTGAAATAAGGCAAAGTTTTTGTTATAGCATGCCTATGCAACTCAGAGTGGGATGAAACTGAAAGTTGAGACGTTTTGTACTTATTGCTGGGTTCAACAGTATTAAAGAGTAACTGTCAGGCTGCAGAAGCTAATTTAAACCTCTATTCTCCTGTGTTAAACAGTTTAGAAGGAAGCCATAAAGCCATTAGTGAAGATAAAAATCTCAGTTACCTTTGATGTGTGCTTATCAGCAAGGCTGTTATAGACCCATAAGGACGCAAGCCGCATACTAAACTGCAAAGCATTCTGGGGCCCTCCCCTCGGCTGCTAATGAGACGTTACAGCAGCTTGTAATCAGTCCAGCGCGTAGCACTGATAAATCTCCGGGCAGAGTACACTGCAGGAGTCAGCTATTGTTCCTAGCCACATGGCTCATTAATATTCACTGCACACTGTGTTGTTCAAGTACGAGCTTATCTGTGATCAGGAAGCAGGCAGGACATGACGACACATTTGACAGAAAAACATGGAGCCTGCCATGAGCTGTCAGGAGCATCTATCTCTGCATATACTATATACAAATTCTGTGAAATCCAAACGTGGACAGTGAAATGCATATGTAATGTAAGTACAGCCAATCTTTAGCTACTGATATATGTGTTTATTTTCTCTGAGACCTTATACCTAACAGCTCCTCTTTAAGGTAACATAATTCTCAACCGACATTTTTATATAGACACATTTACACATTACTTGTGTCTTTGCAGTGACCAGTATACTAGAAGGTCCAGATCAGAAGTATATAACTCCCTTGCCCTGCCTCCTCCCTTGTGGAGATGCGGTGCTTTGGTAACAGTTGATGCAACGCTTGGAAATGGGCTTGAACAGCGCAGCTTTCCACTAGGTTGATACTGTAACACAGCATTGTGTCTCTACAAGGGCGAATGTGGGATGTTACAGAGTGGAAAAGGACATTTCAGTTTGAACTAAAACAAAAAAAAAATAATTTGGTGAAGAAAGAAAGAAAGAAAGAAAGAAAGAAAGAAAGAAAGAAAGAAAGAAAGAAAGAAAGAAAGAAAGAAAGAAAGGTCATCCTCTATCGTATCTGCATTACACTTACAAAGCAGATCTGTAGGTTCACTTCAAACTATACAGCATGCAGTAATTTTGCCACTAACACAGAGCAGTAGAGTGAAGAAAAGGCATTCTGAAGCACTATTTTTGCTTTATTGTCTGTGTCATCAAACTCTAAAACATATTACATAATCCATTTGGGAAAACAAAAAGAGCGATATTGCATCCCAGTGCACATGCTGTACCTGTTGTTACAAGGTAAATGTGTTAACGTAGCTTGACTGAAAAGTGAATCTATTACCTACATGATCTAGTAGCATAGTAGTTTCTAGTCACCTCTGACATGCTCTACAATTATTACTTTTAGAATTCATCTTATTTTTAAGCTGCACATGACCTGATTTACCAAGATTCTCCTAGACATGAGATGATTGCAGAACAATGAACCTGAAAACCAGGTCTGTAAAATAAGTTCTTGTGAATGATTGCATGCAGGCTGTAAATATGCAATCATACAACTGCTAATTTATCAGATGATGAAAGGTAGGTGCATAGGCCTTAAGTGGGGAAAAAGAGATATCTTTATGTAGTGTGCAACTGATCTTATTGTAAATATACAAATGTTGCAAAAATGCACCACTAATATATGTCAAACTTTACTAACAATCTTTAGTCAACATTTAATTATACATATACTTAATCACAAATCCACTCAAGAAAACAAAAACAAATGCAAAAATCTCCACTAGAGGGCACACTGCCTTAAGTATAATACAAATAATGATATACCGTATATACTCGGCTATAAGTCGAGAAATTTAGGACTGACTCAAAGTATAAAAGTGGGGGGGGGGGACTTATATACGAGTAGTCCTAAATTTCCCAACTTATAGCCAATATACCAGTGTCTTTTTAACTCCCCCCTCCCTCCCACCCACCATCATCCAGAGGGAGCCGTCTGTATCAATTTCCTACTTGCGCGGTTTAAACATGTACAAAGCGATTTCCGCATCAAAAGCCGTCACCCCCATCAGCGTGCGCTGTGTCCTCTCTTCTCCCTATACTCGCGCTGACCTCCGTGCTGTAGCGTAGCCCCGCCTCCCGATGTCAGAAGACGGAAGTAATGCTAAAGAACGGAGGTCAGCGCGAGTGAAGGGAGAAGAGAGAAAGCAGCACACGTGATGGGGGTGATGGCTTCTGCTGCGGGAATCACTTTGCACGGGATTAAACAGCGCAAGTAGGAAATGGATACAGACGGCTCCTTTTGGATGATGGTGGGTGGGAGGGAGGAGGGAATTATAAATACACCAGATTACACAGCGCAAGTAGGAAATTGATACAGAAGGCTCCCTTTGGGTGATATTGGGTGGGTGGGAGGGAGGGGGAAATAACAGGCAGCAAGTGTTTGGGTGATGGTGGGAGGGAGGGGGGAATTAAGGGCAGCAAGTGTTTGGGTGATGGTGGGAGGGAGGGGAAAATTAAGGGCAGCAAGTGTTTGGATGATGGTGGGGGGGGGGGGGGTGAAATGGAGACAGGTGCTCCCTATGGGTGATGGTGGGTGGGAGAGAGGGGGGAATTACAGGCAGCATGGGTATGGGGGAGTTGCAGGCAGCATGCATTTGGGATATGGAGTTACAGGCAGAAGGTTAATGACTGAATGTGTGCTTGAAGAGTTATTGGCTGTACTTGGGGGTCAGGAGGGAATAATGACTACAATGTTGTATGAAATTCATCCATTTACCCATCCTGATCCTCGAGTGCAGCCATTAACTTTGCTGGATAGACTTATACCTGAGTAATTGAAAAATTCCAGCTTATGAGAGTCAAATATTGGGGTCGACTTATACACTGGGTCGACTTGTATCTGAGTATATACGGTAAATCATTGCACACTATGCCATATTAGGCTCTAGATGGAACATCCAAGATGGAAAAGTCCCCTTTGTTATTCTGTAATATAAATGTGTGTTGTAAAATATCACAAATGTTTCCAAAATATCTCACTACTGCTCTGCAGTCATGGTAATAGGTAACCACTGATTGTCACAATGTACTATACAATATATACTACATGTGGGTCCTAGGCAACAGACAGGCACAAAGAGAAACCACTAATTCATGGTCATAATAAATGATCAGCCTAAAATTGTAGACTTCCACATAAATGTAGTGCATAGTGCATGAGATGTGACTATATACTGAGATGGGAAAACACACACACAGGATTTAAACTGGAAAACCCAGTGGTGCTCTCCAGTATTGTCAATGTGTGTATATAAGGTAGTGATGCTCATCCGAGCTCGGATATCCGAGATACTTGGATATCCTAGCTCTTTTTTCACTATTCAAGCGCGAATACCGAGCTCGAACAGTATTAGCTATTCGGGCTGTGCTATCCGAGCGCACTCGGATAGCAATCAGCTATCCGGAGATATCCTAGCTATCTGAGATCGAATAGCGTCATCCGCTCGGATAGCGTCACGTCACTTCGAGTCCTCACAAGCGAATCAGAGGGCTCCCAGCCCTCTGACTGCAGCCAATCACAGAGGGGGAGCCTGGCCAAGCCCCCCACTATAAATAGCGGGCGCCATGTTGCCTCACTCGTCCTGCTTGCGACTTACTGACTGACTGTACTGAGAGATTGCTCCAGTCCAGTGCTTTTTGTCTGTGCAAGTGCATTTATTGTTCAATACACCTAGCGTTTTTACACTCCAACACTTGATATTCACCTGTACTGCTTTGTATTGTAGATAGATTGTATTTTAGGCAGTTTAGTTTGTGTGATTAGGGACTAGGGAGGGAGACTGTCACTGGTGCCGCTGCAGCTGCAGCTAGGCCCTGTGCCTAGGCAAGGCAGCCTGCCCTGCTCTGTGCTCTAGTTACCTGTGCTCTCACCTGTCCTACTCTACTGTACTACTGTGTTAGATAGATTATTGTACTATTTTGTAGTTACAGAGAGCAGATACAGGACAGGTATAGCAGTAAAGCTGGTACTGCTATACCTGTCCTGTATCTGCTCTCTGTAATCTAGTCACGCCTGTTCTATTGTTTAGCTAGATTCTTCTATTGTTTAGTTAGTACTGTAGTACTGCAGTCAGTGCTAGTAGTTGTTAGAGTAGTAGTACTACTGTGTTAGCTTTCTACAGAACTGCTGTGCTGTGAGCAGTGCCAGTGTGACAGTTAGTGTGCACTAGTGTTTTCTCCTCTGCTGTCTGACTGGCACTTGGCACGTGCCACATCCGGCATGCTCCTGGGACACGTTACACCTGCTGCTGCTGCATTGCCCTGCTACTGCTGCCTGTGCAGCTCCCACCGCCAGGGTGCCACAGGCCACTGATACCACCTATATTTAACCCAAAACACAATTGCTGCGTAATTTGTTGAAAGTGTCTGGGGTGAAAACTGTCATGTCCCAGTTGTGCGGTTAGACTTTGGACACAATGTGGGCTGCACGACTGCTGTCTGGAACCTAGGGCCTGATGTTAATTTACAGCTATTTTTTTTTTGGGGGGGGGGGGAATTTAAGTCCCCACATCATAAATTAGTGTTCCTCTTTACAAAATAATGATGCTACATGTCTCATATACCCTAAAAACGTTTTTAAAGTGATTTAAAGGCTACTTCCGGTTTTTCTATCCAGATATCCGAATTTGCCCGGATAGCCCAGATACTGTGGTCGGATATCCGATTTGCATTCGGATCGGAAAATTTTGAACTCGGATATCCGACCCGGATCGGATATCGGGGTATCCGGATCCGAATCGGATCCGGATTTTGAAAAGGGGTATCCGAGCACTAATATAAGGTGTAAATATGAATTGATCAGTGCCACCACAGGAGGGAAAATTAGACTGCAGCTATGAATTTGTGCATCTGTGCAGATAACAATACATTTGTAGCCTTTCTGACATCAATAAAGCCAGAGCCCCTACACTTGGCACAGTCGGTCACCGAGGTGAAAAATTCAGGGAAAGTGGGCGGAGCATAAAAACTGAATCAGATTTCAGCAATTCATTTTCAATGGGAAAATGTACACTGCAGCCATTCTTACATTGTTTATGGCAAGGTTCTCAAACTTGCCACAGTTGGTCACTGGGTGACTGGAATTAATATTCAGGAAAGTGGGTGGAGCCTACAACAGCCAATCTAAATTCACCTATTGATTTTCAAATGGAAAATTTAAACTGCTGCCATTCTTACACTGTGAAAGGCAGAGGATTCAAACCTGCAAGACGGTTATTGGATGACTGAGGTTCAAATTCAGAAAAGGGGGCAGAGCCATACAATCACATTTGTTTGATTAATAAACTGCTGCCATTCTCACATTATTGATATCAAGAACCCCAAAGCTCACAAACATGGTCATTGAGTGACTGTGTGTCACGGTTACAAAACCAACAACCAAAATTAAAAAAAGGGGACATTTAAACTGCAGCTTTTTTTATACTGTTAATAGTAGGGTTCTCAAACTTGGCACAGTTGGACACTGGATGACTGCCATTAATATACAGGGAAGTGGGGGGAGCCTATAAGAGCCAATCAAAATTTACCTATTGATTTTCAAGGGATATATTTAAATTGCTCTCATTCTTACATTGTTCATAGCAGAGACCTCAGTCGAACATTGGGTTTAATTTCTTAAAAGAGGCAGAGCCACAGACAGTCAATAAGATTTGTTTGAAAATTTCAACTGCTTCCAGTCTCACATTATTGATGCCAAGGACCGCAAATCTCACAAACTTGTATGTTCTAGTAAACAAACAAAGGGAGGGAGCACCCATGAACAAAGGTTATGTGGTGTGCCACTGCCCAGGCCCACAGTACCATGTGGCCTATAAGCAATAAAGTCCACGGAGGCAGGCACCACCAATAGTAAAATATAGCTACAGCCTCCGTTTCAAGCTTCTATGCTCTTTCTCAAGCAGTTATGCCATATTTTACCATTGGTGGTGCCTGCCTTCGTGGACTTTGTCTCCTAGTAAACATGCAGATATGTCTGTAGATATGTAAATGTAACACTGAGGAAGCTGGGCTTTGGTAGATCAGTATTTTACAATTGTGAAAAAACGGCAATTGCAAAACTCACAATATGCATACTTCTATCAATAAATATATCATCAATGAAAATAAAGATTATAAGCATCAAAAATAAACATCAAAATATATTTAGAAGTGGTGTACAGTATATGTATATACTCTATTTGATATAAGACTATTACAGGAACATGCATCCACCAAACAACATGTTGAGAAAGTGGCCCAACCAAGACTGATTGGTAAATGTAAGCTTTGCATAAGTGAGTGGGAAAAGCTGAAGGGGACAAAATAGATCAGGGCAAAAGGGAGAAAAAAAGTAAAAATAATCATATAAAAGTGAAAGTAGTGGGGCAAAATACAAATATTTTTACAAATGAGTGATTAATTGAATCAATTCTTCCAATAAAGTGCAAAAAAAAAAAAAAAAAAAACAGGCAGCACAGATATATGTGTAATAGCACTGTTATGATCCCAGAATTTATTACAGGTTATGCAGCAAAAATTGACCTGTCAAGAAATAGAGAAACCCATATAACAATAAGTCATCACCACATTTTCCAAAGATACTGTTATAATGTGATAATGCAGTTTACTAACTGCAGACACAAAAATCCAAAGTATGTAAGAAGGATAAACATGACGATATGAAGATATCCCATGATAAAATGCATAGTGCATTGCAGCCACTGCCTGTTTTCAGTCATTCTAATCTTTCCTCAGAAGATAGACCCCACCTTATTTTTCTTAAACAAAGAAATAAAAGACAACTTCACTGTGACTAATGATTCCTGTGCAAAGTACTTTGCAAGGAAAAAACAGCTTCCACTTTAAATGAAGGCACTAAAAATTAGCTTTGGGAAAGAAAATAGAAGTCTTGATCTGATGTAATTTCTGACACCGTCTAACAGGCTGATACAAATGATATGATTTTATTTTATTATTATTAGTTTTTATTGATAAAGCACTATCATCAGAGCACATACAGACAAAACTTGGAAGCATAAATACATAGTCCAGCAAAAAGTAGGACTACAGGATAGCTATAAACAATCTTAACCTCTAAGATGAGAGGCAACTTTCGCACAAATGACCCATGAGCTGTCTGGAAAGGGCTCAAGGACACCACCAACTACAAGCCCTCCTCTCAACATGCAACGCCTAGAGCTGAGCGAGCCAAGGAGCTCAGCAGTTTCTACTGTAGTTTTAAAACCAGGGGGCAAAAGGAGGGTCTCTGACATCACCTGCCCACCATTCAGCCACTGATGATGATGCCTCTAGTCTGAGCCCCCTTCCAGCTATATGCAAGGCCAATGTTCTGCATCACCTTCCAACAATGAACGCCAGGAAAGCATCTGATCCTTACAGCGTGCCACTTGCCTGCCTGAAATCCTGCTCACAGCAGCGCACTCCTATCCTCACCTCCATCTTAACCAAATCTCTACAGGAGGGCAAAGTTCCTGAGTGTTTCAAGAGATCCACCACAATCCCCATCCCAAAAAAGCTGGAAATCCCAGATTTCAGCAACTACAAGTCTGTGGCTCTAACATCTGTTGTCATGAAGACCCTTGAAAGAATAGTCCTGTCCCTCATTAAGCTTTCTACCTTACCCCTACTCGACCCGTTTCAGTTTGCGTACAGAGCAAACAGGTCCACTGATGACCCGATCAATATCTGCCTGGTGCTGATCAGCGACCACCTGGACAACCCAGACACGTTTGCCACTATCCTCCTTCTGGATTGAGGATTGCCAATGACCTCTCACACCCAGACCACCACTTCTTCAGTGACTGGATTGTGTACTGTTTAAGGGCTCTGCCTCTGACACAGGAGACCTGGGTTTGAATCTTGGCTGTTCCTGTTTAGTAAGCCCGCACCTCTTCACTAGGAGACTGTGGCCAAGACTCCCTAACACTGCTACTGCCTATAGAGCAAGTCCTAGTGGCCGCAGCTCTGGGGCTTCGAGTCCACCAGGAGAAAATGGTGTTTGTCTTTGTCTAACTCCCTTCAGGCCGAAGGTTTCGAGTCATCTCCACCAAGCTATCTAGACACTGGAACTCCTTCTTCCCTTCTGCTGTCATCCTCCTGAACTCCCTTCCTGCCCTCTCCCCTCCAGTGCCCCCTTTATCATTCCCCCCCTCAGTTTCGCTTGCTGGCTGTAGCTATGGTAGGACTGTCAAGTCCAGCTAGAGGAACACTACCTAAATATATCTTGCTGCCTTATTATTGCTGCTGTTGAAGTTTGTTGATGTTGTATCATCTATTTGTTACCACTATTTAGCTCTGAGCCTGTACACTCACCTAAACGTTTATTAGGAACACCTGTTCAATTTCTCATTAATGCAATTATCTAATCAACCAATCACATGGCAGTTGATTCAATGCATTTAGAGGTGTGGTCCTGGTCAGGACAATCTCCTGAACTCCACACTAAATGTCAAAACTGAAAAAGATAGATTTAAGCAATTTTGAGCGTGGCATGGTTGTTGGTGCCAGACGCCGGTCTGAGTATTTCACAAACTGCTCAGTTACTGGTATTTTCACGCACAAACATTTATAGGGTTTACAAAGAATGGTGTGAAAAGGGAAAAACATCCAGTATGCGGGCAGTCCTGTGGGCGAAAATGCCTTGTTGATGCTAGAGGTCAGAGGAGAATGGGCCGACTGATTCAAGCTGATAGAAGAGCAACGTTGACTGAAATAACCACTCATTACAACTTAGGTATGCAGCAAAGCATTTGTGAAGCCACAACACGCACAACCTTGAGGCGGGTGGGCTACAACAGCAGAAGACCCCATCGGGTACCACTCATCTCCACTAGAGATGGGCCGAACGGTTCGCCGGCAAACGGTTCCAGGCGAACTTTGGTGGTCCGCGTTCGCCTGGAGTAGGCGAACTTTTGCGGAAGTTCGATTCGCCCCATAATGCACTATTAGGGTCAACTTTGACCCTCTGCATCACAGTCAGCAGGCACATTGTAGCCATTGAGGCAACACTAAGCCCTGGAGCCCCCCCCCCTTATATAAGGCAGGCTCGCTGGCCATGACACTCACTCGTGTGCCTGCTGCAAATAGACAGACTAGGGAGAGCTGCTGCAGATTTTTTCTCCTAGGGAAAGATTAGTTAGGCTCTTGGCTTGCTCCTGGCTGATTGTTATTGCTAAAATAGCACCCCTCAACAGCTCTTTTGAGAGCTAATGTTTTCCTGATGTGTTTTTTGTGTGTGTGTTGCTCAGGGGCGCCGCGAGGCATAAAGCGAACCAAGCGGTCGCTTGGGGCCTCAAGATCTTAGGGGCCTCGGCGGCTCCGTCGGCGTGACGTCACTTTTTTCCCCCAGCCCCGCGGGGCTGGCACTGGCAGAGCAGGGCTACGGGAAGATGGCCGCCGCCGAAGCCCTGCTCTGGAGACTATGTCTCCAGGACAGGGCTTCGGGTGGCCATCTTCCCGTAGCCCTGCATGAATCAGCGCGGGAGATTGGAGGAGGGAGCCAGGGAGGGAGCTCCGTGGGAACTGCGCGCCTGAGGAGCCGGCCGGGAGAGGAGACGGGGAGAGAAGACTTCTGCCAGTGCCAGCCTGCCAGGTGAGTAAATTCTTTTCTTTTTGCAGCCCTAATTGCGATTGATTTCTGCTGAACTGTGCCCTAATTGCGTTTGATATCTGCTGAAAATGTGGCCCTAATTGCGATTGATTTCTGCTGAACTGTGCCCTAATTGCGTTTGATATCTGCTGAAAATGTGGCCCTAATTGCGATTGATTTCTGCTGAACTGTGCCCTAATTGCGTTTGATATCTGCTGAAAATGTGGCCCTAATTGCGATTGATTTCTGCTGAACTGTGCCCTAATTGCGTTTGATATCTGCTGAAAATGTGGCCCTAATTGCGATTGATTTCTGCTGAACTGTGCCCTAATTGCGTTTGATATCTGCTGAAAATGTGGCCCTAATTGCGATTGATTTCTGCTGAACTGTGCCCTAATTGCGTTTGATATCTGCTGAAAATGTGGCCCTAATTGCGATTGATTTCTGCTGAACTGTGCCCTAATTGCGTTTGATATCTGCTGAAAATGTGGCCCTAATTGCGATTGATTTCTGCTGAACTGTGCCCTAATTGCGTTTGATATCTGCTGAAAATGTGGCCCTAATTGCGATTGATTTCTGCTGAACTGTGCCCTAATTGCGTTTGATATCTGCTGAAAATGTGGCCCTAATTGCGATTGATTTCTGCTGAACTGTGCCCTAATTGCGTTTGATATCTGCTGAAAATGTGGCCCTAATTGCGATTGATTTCTGCTGAACTGTGCCCTAATTGCGTTTGATATCTGCTGAAAATGTGGCCCTAATTGCGTTTGATTTCTGCTGAACTGTGCCCTAATTGCAATTTTGAGCGTGGCATGGTTGTTGGTGCCAGACGCCGGTCTGAGTATTTCACAAACTGCTCAGTTACTGGTATTTTCACGCACAAACATTTATAGGGTTTACAAAGAATGGTGTGAAAAGGGAAAAACATCCAGTATGCGGGCAGTCCTGTGGGCGAAAATGCCTTGTTGATGCTAGAGGTCAGAGGAGAATGGGCCGACTGATTCAAGCTGATAGAAGAGCAACGTTGACTGAAATAACCACTCATTACAACTTAGGTATGCAGCAAAGCATTTGTGAAGCCACAACACACACAACCTTGAGGCGGGTGGGCTACAACAGCAGAAGACCCCATCGGGTACCACTCATCTCCACTAGAGATGGGCCGAACGGTTCGCCGGCAAACGGTTCCAGGCAAACTTTGGTGGTCCGCGTTCGCCTGGAGTAGGCGAACTTTTGCGGAAGTTCGATTCGCCCCATAATGCACTATGAGGGTCAACTTTGACCCTCTGCATCACAGTCAGCAGGCACATTGTAGCCATTGAGGCAACACTAAGCCCTGGAGCCCCCCCCCCCTTATATAAGGCAGGCTCGCTGGCCATGACACTCACTCGTGTGCCTGCTGCAAATAGACAGACTAGGGAGAGCTGCTGCAGATTTTTTCTCCTAGGGAAAGATTAGTTAGGCTCTTGGCTTGCTCCTGGCTGATTGTTATTGCTAAAATAGCACCCCTCAACAGCTCTTTTGAGAGCTAATGTTTTCCTGATGTGTTTTTTGTGTGTGTGTTGCTCAGGGGCGCTGCGAGGCATAAAGCAAACCAAGCGGTCGCTTGGGGCCTCAAGATCTTAGGGGCCTCGGCGGCTCCGTGACGTCACTTTTTCCCCGCAGCCCCGCGGGGCTGGCACTGGCAGAGCAGGGCTACGGGAAGATGGCCGCCGCCGAAGCCCTGCTCTGGAGACTATGTCTCCAGGACAGGGCTTCGGGTGGCCATCTTCCCGTAGCCCTGCATGAATCAGCGCGGGAGATTGGAGGAGGGAGCCAGGGAGGGAGCTCCGTGGGAACTGCGCGCCTGAGGAGCCGGCCGGGAGAGGAGACGGGGAGAGAAGACTTCTGCCAGTGCCAGCCTGCCAGGTGAGTAAATTCTTTTCTTTTTGCAGCCCTAATTGCGATTGATTTCTGCTGAACTGTGCCCTAATTGCGTTTGATATCTGCTGAAAATGTGGCCCTAATTGCGATTGATTTCTGCTGAACTGTGCCCTAATTGCGTTTGATATCTGCTGAAAATGTGGCCCTAATTGCGATTGATTTCTGCTGAACTGTGCCCTAATTGCAATAATCAATATAGTGGCAGTGATAATAGAAAGAGCAGGATATATGTTACCCGGGCAGATAGTTAAGTTAATAAATAAACACTAGTTATTACAAACATATGCCAAATGTCATATCAAAATTTATTGAAGAAGATTATTGAAAAAATTAAAAGCACATGGGATGGCCACCCCGTCACAACTCATCCACCCAGGCAGTCCACATGCAATCACATCCGTACGCCGGCATCTAACTCTAAGATGGAAATAACAGTCCAGTTGGCGTCAGCATTGAAAAGAGGCAAAAGTTCTCATAACATCAAAGGACTTGGATACTGGCTGTCATCAGAAAGGAATGAAAAACTGACATGAACGTGCAGGCTGATGGAAATCGATCAAATGTCACTAGCAGACAACAATAGCGTAAGCACATGTAGCACAAAAGGCAGGCACTATTAGCAACAGCTCATACTGTATAAGCGCATGGCAGCGCAGCAAACAAACAGCGTGATCAATGTCAAAGCCAAAGCTTGTCTCACCAACACCTTGAAGGCCCGCTGTGGAGCTACTGTCAGTTCATCTCGATCTCGTGATTGAGAGGGCTCCTGATGATGGCCTGATATATCAATGCTGGATGGTGGTAGTAATCCGCATATGTTTCCTGGAATAACAGGAACTCGGCAGTACTCAGGGTCCAGGCAGTGTGGTTGATGGTAGGCTCACCCGGATAGCATGCATGGCCGGGTGGCTGCCGGACAGAGCTGTGGTAACTGGCTAGGTGAAGATCGGGACGGCGTGGCGTCCCATGCAGGGAAAGTGCGGCTCCCCTGACGTTTCGCCGGCTTCCGGCTTTCTCAAGGGGGCGTGGTTGCCAGCACATTGATTCCAACACTACTTATCTACAATGCTAAGCAGACACACCTCTTACTCCGCCCACTCATAGCGTCATACGCATAGTGTGTGCGATCGCGGCGGAGAGGAAACAGCGCGAGCGGCGGAAAGGCGGCGGACATAATGCTGCGAAAAGGCAGGTACTGTGCCCAGAAAAAGATGACCAACAAACACGCAGAATCAAAAAACTAAATGTAAATATTGAAAAAATGTAAATATTGAAAAAAACAGGAAAAAGAAGAAAAAGGTCCCAGTAAGCATGGCACATAAGTGCCAAGGTTGGCACAATCCATAGCAAAAGTATACGGAGGGGCCAAGAGTGGTCAAAAAACGGGACTAAAAAGGTCCTGCGTGGAGAGCACAGCTCATATGTCGCCTCAACCGCCTGCAAGCGCCGGTTCATCGCGAACGCACACACGTACACAGTCGTCAAGGGATTTCCGCCATGTTAATGACGGTACATACAGTATTATAAATTAGTATTGAATACTCAGAAATAAATGCACTGACCGCAAAATAACTAACCGCCCATAACTATACAGAAAACTAAGACCCGATAATACATCAGGTGAGCTAATAATACCAAAACAAAAAGTGACCAAATGCACCTGCCCTAATCTAAGGAGCACTGTGCAGAAGGGCAAAGGGCTAGCAGATGGGGGGAAGGGGGGGGGGGAAATAGATGCTACAACAGAACACCAGGCCATCACATGAGAGAGGTCGCATACTCAGACCAACACAGAGAGATGCACCTAAAATGGCGCAACACTAATTGCGTTTGATATCTGCTGAAAATGTGGCCCTAATTGCGATTGATTTCTGCTGAACTGTGCCCTAATTGCGTTTGATATCTGCTGAAAATGTGGCCCTAATTGCGATTGATTTCTGCTGAACTGTGCCCTAATTGCGTTTGATATCTGCTGAAAATGTGGCCCTAATTGCGATTGATTTCTGCTGAACTGTGCCCTAATTGCGTTTGATATCTGCTGAAAATGTGGCCCTAATTGCGATTGATTTCTGCTGAACTGTGCCCTAATTGCGTTTGATATCTGCTGAAAATGTGGCCCTAATTGCGATTGATTTCTGCTGAACTGTGCCCTAATTGCGTTTGATATCTGCTGAAAATGTGGCCCTAATTGCGATTGATTTCTGCTGAACTGTGCCCTAATTGCGTTTGATATCTGCTGAAAATGTGGCCCTAATTGCGATAAATTTCTGCTGAACTGTGCCCTAATTGCGTTTGATATCTGCTGAAAATGTGGCCCTAATTGCGTTTGATTTCTGCTGAACTGTGCCCTAATTACGTTTGATTTCTGCTGAAAATGTGGCCCTAATTGCGATAAATTTCTGCTGAACTGTGCCCTAATTGCGTTTGATATCTGCTGAAAATGTGGCCCTAATTGCGTTTGATTTCTGCTGAACTGTGCCCTAATTGCGATTGATTTCTGCTGAACTGTGCCCTAATTGCGTTTGATTTCTGCTGAAAATGTGCCCTAATTGCGTTTGATTTCTGCTGAAAATGTGCCCTAATTGCGTTTGATTTCTGCTGAAAATGTGCCCTAATTGCGTTTGATTTCTGCTGAAAATGTGCCCTAATTGCGTTTGATTTCTGCTGAACTGTGCCCTAATTGCGATTGATTTCTGCTGAACTGTGCCCTAATTGCGTTTGATTTCTGCTGAAAATGTGCCCTAATTGCGTTTGATTTCTGCTGAAAATGTGCCCTAATTGCGTTTGATTTCTGCTGAAAATGTGCCCTAATTGCGTTTGATTTCTGCTGAAAATGTGCCCTAATTGCGTTTGATTTCTGCTGAAAATGTGCCCTAATTGCGTTTGATTTCTGCTGAACTGTGCCCTAATTGCGATTGATTCCTGCTGAACTGTGCCCTAATTGCGTTTGATTTCTGCT
This sequence comes from Hyperolius riggenbachi, assembly GCF_040937935.1. NCBI lineage: Eukaryota > Metazoa > Chordata > Amphibia > Anura > Hyperoliidae > Hyperolius > Hyperolius riggenbachi. The sequence goes on along the minus strand of NC_090647.1, from coordinate 427,306,313 downwards.
GAAAATGTGCCCTAATTGCGTTTGATTTCAGCTGAAAATGTGCCCTAATTGCGTTTGATTTCTGCTGAAAATGTGCCCTAATTGCGTTTGATTTCTGCTGAAAATGTGCCCTAATTGCGTTTGATTTCTGCTGAAATGTGGCCCAAATTGCGTTTTTATTTTCTGGTGTCTGGGGTAACTGTTGCTGCATTTATTATTTAATGGTCATAGTTGGCTATATTTGCTGTGCTACGGTTAAGCTTCGCCCATACAATGTCATGGCCACGCCCATCTTTCGGCGTGCTACGCGCGCCTCAATCACCCCCACATCCATTTTTTCCCCGCAAACAGCCCCGCCCCAATCAGCCATCCTGCTCCACCCACGTCATGGCCACGCCCACTTATGCGGGATAACCACACCCATTTTTTGGCTTCGCGCGCCGCAGGATAGGGCCTCTTGCTACAGTCCGCTTGGGGCCACAAAAACCTTAGCTGCACCCCTGGTGTTGCTCACTGACACTGACATTATACAGCCCTATCTGTTGCAGCTGGACCGTGGTAATTGTTATTACTGTGCCAGCCAGGCCCTGCCTAACTATCTATACTGAGACACCTACCTATGCCTACCTAACTACTGGGGCACCTACTTACCTATACGGGGACACCTACCTACCTACCTACCTATACTAGGGGACCTACCTATGCCTACCTACCTATACTGGGTCTGCTACCTATGCCTAGCTAACTACTGAGGCACCTACCTATGCCTACCTACCTATACTGGGTCTCCTACCTATGCCTAGCTAACTACTGAGGCACCTACCTACCTATACTGGGACTCCTACCTATGCCTACCTACCTATACTGGGACTCCTACCTATGCCTAGCTAACTACTGGGACACCTACCTATGCCTACCTACCTATACTGGGTCTCCTACCTATGCCTAGCTAACTACTGGGACACCTATCTATGCCTACCTACCTATACTGGGACTCCTACCTATGCCTAGTTAGCTACTGGGACACCTACCTATGCCTACCTACCTATACTGGGACTCCTACCTATGCCTACCTACATACAAGAAGATAAGGTTGTTGCTTCATTGTGGACAGACCAAATTTGATCAGCTGGACAGTCACTGTTGTTCTATCATTGAGCTACCACAGCCCGGCGACCATATGGGCTTGAAAACTGCCACGGCCTACACTCTGGCCGCGGTGCGCACCAGTCCAGCACCGCCATCACTACGCAAACAGCTGTTTGCGGTGCGTTACACAGTGAGCTTGGTGTGTCAGTGTGAAGCATAACTCTATTACACTCCCTGATTGATGTATACACATGCAAGATGTTTGAAAGCACTTTAGGCCTGCAATTTCGCATTCAATGTGATTTCTGCCCTTAAAACGCTGCTTTGCGTCACATCCAGATTTTTCCCCGGGACTTTGGCCATGTATCCCACTCTGCCATGCCCCCCTCCAGGTGTTAGACCCCTTGAAACATCTTTTCCATCACTTTTGTGGCCAGCATATTTTTTTCTATTTTTCTAAGTTCGCATCCCCATTGAAGTCTATTGCGGTTCGCGAACTGTTCACGAACCTAAAATTGGAGGTTCGGCCCATCTCTAATCTCCACTACAAATAGGAAAAAAAGGCTACAATTTGCACAAGCTCACCAAAATTGGACAGTTAAAGACTGGAAAAATGTTGCCTGGTCTGATGAGTCTCGATAGAGTCAGAATTTGGCATAAACAGAATGAGAACATGGATCCATCATGCCTTGTTACCACTGTGCAGGCTGGTAGTGGTGGTGTAATGGTGTGGGGGATGTTTTCTTGGGACACTTTAGGCCCCTTAGTGCCAATTGGGCATCACTTAAATGCCACGGGTTACCTGAGCATTGTGTCTGACCCTGTCCATCCCTTCATGACCACCATGTACCCATCCTCTGATGGCTACTTCCAGCAGGATAATGCACCATGTCACAAAGCTCAAATAATTTTAAATTGGTTTCTTGAACATGACAATGAGTTCACTGTACTAAAATGGCCCCCACAGTCGCCAGATCTCAACCCAATAGAGCATCTTTGGGATGTGATGGAACGGGAGCTTCGTGCCCTGGATGTGCATCCCACAAATCTCCATCAACTGCAAGATGCTATCCTATCAATATGGGCCAACATTTCTAAAGAATGCTTTCAGCACCTTGTTGAATCAATGCCCCCTAGAATTAAGGCAGTTCTGAAAGCGAAAGGGGGTCAAACACTGTATTAGTATGGTGTTCCTAATAATCCTTTAGGTGAGTGTATGTGCCAAATGCAATTCCAGGCATGACTCAGTCATGCTTGACGAATAAATCCAATTCTCATTTAGATGTTCAGTACAGTTTGAACATTCAGCAACACAAGTACAAAATACATACATAGGATAAGCGCTTTTGGGAGCATTTGATTAGCGCTTTCTGGACACTTTTTAAAAATCTCTCCCATTCACTTTAATTAAAATCGTGATTTTTTAAAAAACGCTCTGAAAGCGCTAATCAAACGCAAAAGCTCCCAAAAGAGCTTATAGTGTGGATCCAGCCTTAGTGTAAAGAACCTCTTTCTACATAGATGGCCTCCAGATCCGCTGGAATGCAATGATGTGTTAGCTTGTTAATTTGTACAGAGCCATACTAATCCAACAAATTAACAATCTAACACATCATTGCATTCCAGCGGATCTGGAGGTGTGTTTAGCTTCTAAGGGCAACAATGGTTAATTTGCATATATTTAGCAGTGATGCACTGAGAGACATCTCGGAACTCACTGCAACCTGAATGATCGCAAATGCTTTCTGATTTAAGAAAGCAAACTTTTGTTTTCCATAGCATTTTAGTAAGGGGCCTTTTAGGACCATTGTTGCCCCTCACACAATCCAATGAGTTCTGGTTCACCATGAGCTTGCTGTTTAGTCTGTACATAGATGGCAAAAGCTTTTACCCTTCATATGTAGATTATGTCCCCTATGCTTTTGTGCAAGCCTAAAAACAAAAAGCTCATTGCACACTGATGTATATATACACATGTTAATTAGATTGCATCTTACTCATGCATTTGGCTATTTTAACCCTCTGGGTGATACAATTACATCACCCAGGAGGGGGCGCAGCACTTTAATTTTTTTTTTTAAATCATGTAGCTAGCCTAGTGCTAGCTACATGATAGCCACTGTGCAGCAGCATCCCCCCACCCCCTCCGATCGCCTCCGGCGATCAGCGCAAGCAGGAGATTCCGTTCAGAATGGGATCTCCTGCTTGGCTTCCCCCGTTGCCATGGCGAAGCTCGCGATGACGTCACCCACGTCATCGACGTCGTGACATCAGAGGGTGTCCCGAACCACCCCTCAGTACTGCCTGGCACTGATTGGCCAGGCTGCGCAAGGGGTCTGGGGGGGGGGGGCTGTGCGGCACGTGGGTAGCGGCGGATCGCCGGCGAGCGGAAGTTACACGCAGCTAGCAAAGTGCTAGCGGCGTGTAACAAAAAAAATTATGCAAATCGGCCCACCAGGGCCTGAGAAATCCTCCTGCGCGACATACCCCGAGCTCAGCTCGGGATTATCGCCCAGGAGGTTAATGGCTGATAAACCAATAGACAGATCTCTCTCTGAGAGAGATCTGTAGGCTGCCATAAACCGCTGGCCGATTCTCGACCGATTTCAACATGAACTCTTTCGGCAATTGACCTTGTGGCACTACCTTGTTGCTCCTGGCCGCTGTACCTCTAGTGTACATGCAGCCCCCCAGTGCCCCTGCATCAACACCTTATCTGTCCTGTCTCCTCTTCCTCATTCACACCCCACGTTGCTTCCAGTGTATTGCATGCAAGGGGCATGTGTGAAGTCATGCAGTGCGCCAGCAATCAAATGTGGTGTAAACCCAGAAGTGTCGTCCAGACATAGCGGTAGACAGGTAAATTAATAATGCAGGGACATGGGAGGAGGGGGTGTACATATACACTGGGGGGACAGTGGCTGGGGGAATCCCTTGCACTCATCGTTCTCTATTATCGCACGCCATTATCTCCATGCACCCAATCAAGCATGTCGGCCCGAGACTTTCCAACAGGTCTGCCTGAAATTGGTTGCATTATTAATCAGGCATGCCTTTGGCATCACTGATTTTCATCTGATTCGATAATTATTGAATTGAATGGTTGATGGGCCGCCAAATCTACAGATGTATGGCCACCTTAGGGCAACTTCTTTTTCAGGCTAAATTGACCCAGTTTATCTAACCTTTTCTTGTAAGTGTCTCTGCACTTGTTCCAAAACTCTGTTATACTTCCTGTAATAATGACCTTGTGATACATGTATAATACAGATTCCACTGCTTGAAATGAAATGCGGAGGGATTGGTGCCTGGCTACTGGCTAGGCTTGGCATTGGAATTTACCATGAGATCAGCAAGGAACACATTTTTTATAGCATCTAGTGAAAGCACTAAGAAGAACAATTTCTTAAATAGAATTTTCACGTTAATTTTGGAAATAATCCCTATTGCTAACTTTAGATCTAACTTGATGCGAACACTAAATGGGCCTGATCCAATTCAGTTTTTCTCCTACATTTCTCTTGTCCTCTGGTTTAAATAACTTTCAGCACTGAAAATGTACCAAAAAGTACCGGTAGGTTAGCAGTTTCTTGCTTGCTGGTGGCTTAAAAGGCATTTTATTGATAAAATGAGAAATATCATCTAGACAAAAACTTGGGAGAAAAAGTGAATCAGATCAGGCCCAATGCCCTCAAATTAACCCCACTAAAATGGATTCAGCCTTCCAGATCATCCTTACATATACAGTGCTCCCCCCCCCCCAGCATGTTTTGTTGCCTCACAACCTGAAATTAAAATGGATTGTTTGAGAGTTTGCACCGTTTTACTGACAGAACATGCCTACAACTTTAACCACTTAAGCTCTCAGTCGTTTTCACTTTATGCATCCGAGCAATGTTCACCTCCCATTCATTAGTCTATAACTTTATCACTACTTATCACAATGAACTGATCTATATCTTGTTTTTTCCGCCACCAATTAGGCTTTCTTTGGGGGGTACATTTTGCTAAGAGCTACCTTACTGTAAATGCATTTTAACAGTAAGAATAAGAAAAAAAATGAAAAAATTCATTATTTGTCAGTTTTCGGCCATTATAGTTTTAAAATAATACATGCCTCCATAACCAAAACCCACGTATTGTATTTGCCCATTTGTCATGGTTATTTCACCATTTAAATTATGTCCCTATCACAATGTATTGCGACAATATTTTATTTGGAAATAAAAGAGCATTTTTTCCGTTTTGCTTCCATCACTATTTACAAGCTTATAAAAAAAAAATAGAGAGAAATATTTCATCTTTACATAGATATTTAAAAAGTTTAGACCCTTAGGTAAATATTTATGTGGTTTTTTTTTTATAGTAATGTTTTTTTTTTTTTTTTACTAAACATTTTATGTGGGCATTTTTTGGAGGGTGGGATATAAATAGTGTTTTATTTGGGGAAATATTTGTGTATTGTAATGTTTTTTTACTTTTAGATGTAGTTTTACTTTTTGGCCACAAGATGGCAATCTTGCGTTTGTTTACATGACGTCACTCTAAGCGTACAATGTACGCATAGAGGGACATAGCTTCAGAAAAAGCGTAGCTTCCGAGAGAAGCGGTCGCTTTTTCAGCGGGGGAGAGGAATCAGTGATCGGGCACCATAGCCCGATACATTGATTCCTGGGCTACCGAATCTGCGGCCGGGAGTGCGCGTGCGCGATCAGCCCTGGGAGCGCGCATGTCCTCCTTGACGTTTTCATACATCAAGGAGGACAAAGTGGTTAAAGATGTATTATTTGGTTTATTGCAAAAACAACATATAGCACAAAAAACTGAAAAATTCAGCGTGCATACATTTTCAGTTACAAGGGGGTGAATATTTTTGCAAGGCATTATACCTAGAGCTGTGCTATTTTAGTCCCCTTGATCAAAATCAGACTTTTTTTTTTTCATTGCAGGATGATGAGTCAAATTTGCCATAAATGATGATTTGGTTCCGAAAAGTCAGAACCGAATAACAGCAATCAGGGGCGTAACATCAGATCCTGCAAGGGATGCCTCCGCAGGGGGGCCCAGATGCCACAGGGGGGCCGTGGGGGAAAAGTTTGAGAGACTGACAGCTTAAGCATGGAGAAAAAAAGGTATTCTGCTCTCACAGCATTGTTATATTGACTGCATGTGTCCATCACACAGACAACAAATCACACACACTTTGGAATTTGTACACTGTCCCTGCTCCCTAGGGTTCGTAAAAAAACATCTGTCTCACACTGCAGCAAAGTTCTAAAGACTTGTTGTACAACCCTAAAACAAAAACATCACATTTTGAAAAAAAGTTCTAGATGTTTCCTTTTCAGCAAAAGGGATCGTAGATTCTTATCACACAGGCTAATGACTTTATGGCCTCTGAATACTTTTACAACTCAGTGTGGAGATTGATGTCTTACTGTTGCTGCTTCATTGAGAGCTTGTTGTCTCACTTGGAGTCCAAGTTCTGTTGTAATAACAGTATCAATCAGTGACATTCTGAATGCTTTGCCAAAGTTACATTAATACTATATATCTTAGGTTCAGCATGTCATTGTTGTTCCTCTATATAGCATGTGCTCTCATGTAGTAAAATAATACAGCTGTGTGTGTATGTATGTACTGGGAGCAGAGCTGCAATGAGGGACTTGTGGTCTGCTGCAAGGGGCTGGAGGAAGCCCCGTGTAAGTAGATCTGGGGGTAGCATAGATTGCCTGACGTTTTCCTTTAAGTCTAAGTGTTTTTATCTGCATGGGGAAAACACATTGGTCCTCAGTGTTCCTGTGCAGAAAGAGAGGCTGGTGGGGGGGCCCCCCAAGTAAAGATTTGCAGGGGGGCCCAGTGATGTCTAGTTACACCCCTGACAGCAATGTTAATAGGAAATTTGTCAGGTCTTACCAGGGTTTCTTCAAGGCTTGCAGCATTACATATCATCTCAGTACTGCACTCTGTCCAGCTTCTAACCCTAGCAGTGGACATTCTAAGGACTCACAGATAAGAATTTTAAATCTTTTGGCAGGTAATACACTTTTCTTTACTATATTCTATCTTAATATTTAACTGCGTACCTGCCATTCAGTTTTACAACTGAGGATGTTGTTACTCTAAATATTTTTTTTTTTATTAAAACAGGGAACATTGTTGCAAGATAAAGGTGCATCCTGTATTCCTTAGGTGTATCCCTTTATCATTTGTTATTGATGAAGGTATTTTAAAAAGCATTAAGTAGTTCTTTATAGCTGGACTGATAAACAATATGCAATTTCAGTATACACTATGAATTTCATTCTGAAACTCTAAGCAAACCATTGCCGTATTAAGAATAAAAAATGTTATAATCCATCATGAACAAAGTACTTGAACTTTGTTTGAACTGTGCGCACCTCTATATAAAAATTACATACATTTTCAGTGTTTTATATGCGCTGTCACAAATACCACAAGCAAAAATGGTTTGTATCTGTAACTATCACAATTTACCAACAGTTCAATTAAAACTTGTGTAGCATAGTATAGAAGATTTATATTTTAGTTCCTTGTTTTTCTAGGTGAATTCAGAAAACAGGAGGCATTTACCTATCACCAGCTGTTCTTCAACAATATCACTATCCAAAGAATATTTATAACATACTACTTTGAATGTCTGCAGGCCACAGTGTGCCATTTGAAGTATGTATAACAGATGGCCAGCTTCCCAAGGCACAAGTCAGTGTGTTAGCACCATTAGGCTTTCCTTAAGCATTCTTCCCTTATGGAGTTATAAATATGAAAAACAGGTTATACTACCCTTACTATTAAGCAGCAGTAATAAAATGTTTGAAAATCCACTCCACTAGTGACCCACTAAATACAACAGATTAATCCAATGCACAAGGTAGCACATTAAGACACTAAAGATAATTACCCTTCATGTTTTTTTTTTTTTTTTTTTTTTAACCTTTTTAAAGAAGATAAATATTTATTTTCCTGCTGGCCCTCTAGTTCACCTCACCCCCACCCAAAAAAATAAAAAGAACCCTTATACGCATAAAATACAGTTATTACTTAACATGGTATCATTAGCCTCATCTTGACTGGTCCCCAGTGTCTTCATGTAGTGGTTAAGTGCCCTGACCTCACTGAGTGCTTTCTGGGAGAAAGTCTGGTACATATTGCCACTTATCCCTCCTACCCTTCACCTCATTGGAAAATGGCATTTTTGTCACAGTCACTTTTAATCCCAGTGTGATGTGGGAGGCATGGGAATTTGAGGGATGTGGCTTGAACATTTGCGGGATTTAGATTGGGATTTAGAGTGGGGTTCTGTGGAATATAGTGTAAAAGGTTACACAGTTTTCCACCATGTAGGGGGGCCTGGCCTTTGTATGGTCCCTGTGATCATGGTGATTTACACCTAGCTAATACATGGGTGTCAATCATGTAAAGGGCCAAAATCTAAAACACAGTCCAAGTCATGGGCAAAATGGTTTATTAAGATGTAACATTTATTAAACAGTCTAAGATAACGTGGCCTAACTATACCCCCACCAGAGGGGGTGTTCTTCCCCTTCTGCATAGTAATGCATTGGAGAAGTTTAACATTTACCTGCTCAAGTGCTGCTTTTGGTCTCTTCAAATCTTCCTGACAGCCACATGACCTATGTAGCATTCCTCAGGCTCTGAATGCATATAACCGAATGGGGATCTGGAGGTATGAAAGTATAGAGTGTGCAGCTTCTGGGAAGAACAGAAGGGGCACAACACAGCACTGGAGCAGGCGATGTGGGGAGAAGGTGGCTGGGGAAAGGTGTGTAGGTGTGTGTTTTTTACCAAACAAATAGGGTGGATTTGGATCAGAGGAGGAGGCCCTATGCTAATTTTGCAGGGGGGGGGGGGGGGGCACTGCATGCTGCACTCAGGCTCAAACTGACAATGTTTCAACCAGAAATACTGTCATACTCTGGATATGAAGGCAGTGTTTTTGTTCTTTTACTGTTTACAATGATGCACATTTGAAGCTCTTGAGGGCCACATGAAAGTGCAAGGAGAGCTACAACTGGCGCACAGGCCTTGAGTTTGTTTTTTATTTGGTTGTACAAATAAACTGTATGTGATGTTTTTAGTATTTTGTACATGTTGTCAAGAAAAGTATACTAACTTATATGTTTATGTGAAACTGATTTAACCCCCCCCCCCCTCATGGTCTCAAACGCACACACACACAATTCCCTGTATACAGTATGTTCTGTATCTTTTGCAAAAATATTTACTTCCATGCTATATCATAAAATGCAGTCCTACGCAAGACGATTCTAGGCATTTTAAATATGTATTTGCTTTTGTTTCTCTAATTGGTGCATTTTTATAATTTAAATTAAAATATATCTTCTTATAATCACTGTTTACAAGATTTTACATGTTATAACATTGCTAATAATTTTTCTATTGTTTTAAATTAACATATTCAGAACATATTTGGAGCTTTAAGCTGTTTCTTAAAGTTTACATATAGTATGCTTTTACATTTTCTTTCTTTCTTAGTACTTCCATGGATTCAAACCACAGTCCAACCGCCAACCACAGTCCATTTCAGAATACTAGCTACCAAAATAAGAGGATAGTCTTTACTTCAAACCCTTTGCTGCTATTAATCAAAATCAGAGGAATAGAAGTAATGTCTTTAGAAAGTTTTAGGTTCAGGTAGAGGTTGGCAAGAGGCTCAGTACTTAGAGATGGACTCAGATAATCTAGGACAGCAATGGTCAGCACAACAAATTATTATTATTTTGTACTTATACCGCGCTGACATCTTCCGCAGCACTGTACAGAGTATATGGTCTTGTCACTTCACTGTCCCTCAGAGGGGCTCACAATCTAATCCCTACCATAGTCATATGCCTATGTATGTAGTGTATGCATGGTAGTTTAGAGACAATTTTTAGGGGGAAGCCTATTAACTTATCTGTATATTGTTGTGGGAAGAAACCAACGCAGATATGGAGAGAACATATAACCTCTGTGCAGATGGTGCCCTGTTTGGGATTCGGACCAGGGACCCAGCACTGCAAGATGAGAGCACTAACCACTACACCGCTGCGCTGCCCGAAATTTGGGTCAACATCAGTAAACACAGCAAATAAAACAATACTCAGGTTTTAAGGAACTGGTCCTTATCAGTTCCGCTGAGTTCATCTCTTCATCAGAATGTTTTTAGGTTTTAAATAATGTCAGCAAAATGATTAACTCTACCCTATGGCTACTGAATATAAATGCCAGGTAATGAGTTAGCGAAGGTTTGCCATCAGAATCAATAAAACTATTGTAGGGTCTATGAAAGATACATATCGGGTTGCTGGGGCCCCTCTTCAAGTATAAAAAATTAAACTGCCCTCCCCCCAATACCACTAGTTCTGGAGCACCATCTTTAACCGTAGGTAGATGGTTGGCTACCCTAGGATGATGAGTATTCTGTAAACAGTGTGTGAGAACTTAAACAGAGGTAGTGATATATAATAGAATTGTATCTTATACTTAGCTGTTTACAGTGTTACAGGAGCCAACTAGCACTCTCACTAGGGTCTTGTCCAAAATCCAAATCTTTTCCAAAATCACGCTGATAAGTTAATTGGTTCACCATAGTAATTGACCTTAGGCTATGGAAAGTACATTAAACTACAACTATGGTAGGAATTAGACTGTGAGCTCCTCTGCTGGATGAAGTTGTTAGGTGCTGCAGAAGATACCAGTGCTATATAAGTAAATAAATAATTATTGGTTGTCTACAACCATAGCAGATTATTAGATTTTTTTTTATTCTTTTGGTCTACTGCTCTACTACACATACACACACTCCAATCTTATGTATTGTATCACATTTGTAATTTATTGCTCTTATTTATTTATACATTGTGTTTCCCTGACATCTTCACCCAATGCTTTACAAAGTACATACTCATGGCACTAATTGTATTTCAGATTAACTGACCAGGGTTGTTTCTTGGGCAGTGCGGGTAGGGCATCCGCCCTGGGCGCAGATCGGCAAGTAGAAGAAGGGAGGCACAGCAGAAGGACATAACCACTAGGAAGCTGGTGATAACACGCGGTGCAGCCAAATGGAAGAAGAAAGAAGATTACCAGCGCGATCACCTTCCTTGACTCCTCCTGGGCTGCCTGCATCCGACGTCAAGTCATCATCACGTCACCACCACATGATGACACCTGATGTCCTGTAGCAGTACTGCAGGCTGTCAGTGTGCGGTGCCCATGGAGGAGTCAGCTTTCTGGGCTCTCTTCGTCTATGTGTTTCTCAGGTCCCTGCTTCCTCCTGGATAAGCGGCTGGCCACTAGTAAGTACACAGATCTACTTGTGACCTGTGGCTGTGTGACTGTCCCTAAAGATTAAAGAAATACTGTAGGGGGTCGGGGGAAAATGAGTTGAAGTTACCTGGGGCTTCTAATGGTCCCCCGCAGACATCCTGTGCCCACGCAGCCACTCCCCATTGCTCCGGCCCCGCCTCTGGTTTACTTCTGAAAACCACTGCTGCTGCATTGCCGTGTCCTCACTCCCGCTGATGGCACCAGGAGCGTACTGTGCAGGCCCAATATGGTCTGTGCCTGCGCCGTGCGCTCCTGGTGACATCAGGGGAAGTGAGGACACGGCAACGCAGGGGCAGTGGTTTTCAGACTTTAAAGTCTGAAATTGCAGAAGTGAACCGAAGGTGGGGCCGGAGCATCGGTGAGTGGCTACGCGGGCACAGGATGTATGCGGGGGACCATTAGAAGCCCCGGGTAACTTCAACTCATTTTTCCCGACTCCCCTACAGTATTCCTTTAAGGGTTTGTGAGTCCAAGGGGGTGGGGGGAGGGGGGCGGAGGTGGCACAATTTAGCCTAGAAACTGCCCTGTAATTGACAATCTAATCATTAGCACAGTCATAGTCTAATCTCTATACCATAGTTTTAGTCACATTTTAAGGTAATCAGTTAACTTTACAGTATGCTTTTGACTAGACATGATCAAAGAGATGCAAATGATTTCTCACTGCATTCAAATTTCGTGTAAATGATATGCAGTTTGTCAATTTTCATTGGTCCATGTACAAGCTGCATTACGCTTACATACAATTTTAATGCAAGGAGAAATTTATTTATTTATTGTATTTATAAAGCGCTGGATATTAGTTTAGGTTACAGACAATATTTAGGGGTGACATACAGCAAAAGGCCAATACATGAATACAAGAAAGACCAGATCATGCAGCACAGTATGAGTACAAGGTAATGCTTAGTCAGTCACTGGAGGGGAGCATGGAGATTAGGCAAGTTGGGTTCACTCAGATGCATAGCATGGGTGCACAGTAATGGAGGTGCATGATCAGGTAGGACACAAAAGGAGGAGGACTCTGCCCAAAGGCTTACAATCTAGTGTTGGGCGAACAGTGTTCGCCACTGTTCGGGTTCTGCAGAACATCACCCTGTTCGGGTGATGTTCGAGTTCGGCCGAACACCTGACGGTGCTCGGCCAAACCGTTCGGCCATATGGCCGAACTAAGAGCGCATGGCCGAACGTTCCCCGAACGTTCGGCTAGCGCTGTGATTGGCCGAACGGGTCACGTGGTTCGGACCCGAACGCGCTCTGATTGGCCGAACTGTCACGTGGTTCGGGTAAATAAATACCCGAACCACGTCATATCTCCGCCATTTGTCTGTGGGTTTAGCTTTGGGTAGGCAGGCAGGGTAGTTCGCGCTCCAGCCACGCTAGCCAGGGTCCCCCCCAGTCATTGTGTGTCGCTGCTGGGAATAGTAGTACACCGCTCGCTCAGCATTCTGTTTACTGCCACTCTGTGTACCTCGCTCAGCCACACTATATAGCATTCTGTTTACTGCCACTCTGTGTCTGCTGGGAATAGTAGTACACCGCTTGCACAGCCACACTATATAGCATTCTGTTTACTGCCACTCTGTGTACCTCGCTCAGCCACACTATATAGCATTCTGTTTACTGCCACTCTGTGTCTGCTGGGAATAGTGGTACACCGCTCGCTCAGCCACACTATATAGCATTCTGTTCACTGTTCTGTGTCTGCTTGGAATAGTGGTACACCGCTCGTTCAGCCACACTATATAGCATTCTGTGTACTGTTCTGTGTCTGCTGGGAACAGTAGTACACCGCTCGTTCAGCCACACTATATAGCATTCTGTGTACTGTTCTGTGTCTGCTGGGAACAGTAGTACACCGCTCGCTCAGCCACACTATATAGCATTCTGTTCACTGTTCTGTGTCTGCTGGGAATAGTGGTACACCGCTCGCTCAGCCACACTATATAGCATTCTGTTCACTGTTCTGTGTCTGCTGGGAATAGTGGTACACCGCTCGCTCAGCCACACTATATAGCATTCTGTTTACTGTTCTGTGTCTGCTGGGAATAGTGGTACACCGCTCGCTCATCCACACTATATAGCATTCTGTTCACTGTTCTGTGTCTGCTGGGAATAGTGGTACACCGCTCGCTCAGCCACACTATATAGCATTCTGTTCACTGTTCTGTGTCTGCTGGGAATAGTGGTACACCGCTCGCTCAGCCACACTATATAGCATTCTGTTTACTGCCACTCTGTGTACCTCGCTCAGCCACACTATATAGCATTGCGTACTCTGCCAGTCAGTGTGTATATTGCTGGGATCAGTAATACTCCACTCACCGTCAACCACTATATGAGCTCAACATGAGTTCCCCAGAGACCTCCGCTGTGAGCAGCACTCCCAACAACAGCAACAGCCAACGCCCCACGCAAGCTATAACATCCACCCCAGCAGCCAGTGGTCAGCAGCAGCCCTCCCCGGAGGAGAACGTTGTGTCCATCAGTCCGTCGCCAGAGCGATTAATGAGGGCTGCCATTGAGGAGATGATGGGGCCTGATGTGGAGGAGGAGGTCTGGCTCAGGCCAGCATCCCAAGTTAATGTTGAGGACGATGAGGGGTCTGTGTCTGGGGATGTTGGGGTGGCAGAGGTGGTGGGTGGGTCAGACTCAGGAGAAGAGTTGTATGATGAGGATGATGATCGGGACCATCTGTATGTGCCTCAGAGTCCGACCCCGGAAAACATGTTGTATCGTGTGTTTAGGTACTAAAATCTGCGTTCCCTCCCAGTAGTGTTGGGCGAACAGTGTTTGCCACTGTTCGGGTTCTGCAGAACATCACCCTGTTCGGGGTGACTATATAGCAGACTATATAGCATTGTGTTTAATGCCACTCTGTGTACACGGCTCAGCCACACTATATAGCATTGTGTTTACTTCCACTCTGTGTCTGCTGGGAACAGTAGTACACCGCTCACCCGCCACTGTATAGCATTGTGCTCTGTGTCACTGCTGACAATAGTGGTACACCGCTCACCCACCACTGTATAGCATTTCTGTACTGCCACTGTACTGCTGCCAGTCAGCGTGTACTTTAAGGATAAGTGAAATGAGGAAGAAATCCGGTGAAAGAGGGAGGGGCAAGGGAAGAGGTGTTTCCCCTGACGGTTCACGTACAGGCCACAGGGGAGCACCCAAGAAAACCCACTCAATACTGCCCATGTTGTCCAGGACAACAACCCTCACAGATCCAAAAGAACAGGACCAGATAATTACTTGGATGACCTCTCAAGCGTCCAGCAGTGGGTTAAGCAGCACCAGCACATCACGCACGAGGTCCGAGTCCTCAGCCAGTTAAAGTCTGGGCTTTCTTTGAAGACTGCACTGAGGATGTTACCATGGCGATTTGCAAGGTGTGCAAGACCCGCCTGAGCAGGGGGAAAAGTATTAACAACCTCTCCACCACCAGCATGAGCCGCCACATTCTATCCAAACATCCCACTCTGTGGGCAAACGCGGCAGGACAGGGTACCACCAGCAACACTGCCTCCCTTGGGTTCACCAGACTCACCACCAGACCCGCCTCAGCAGCAGCAGTAGCCCAGCCATTGCGTGGTTCACAACATTCACAAACATCAGACGATGCTGACACTGTCACTTTCCGGACTAGTGCTCTTGAGGTCTCCCAGTGTTCATCAAACACAACAACCAACAGCCCTTCGGTGTGCAGCGCTACGGTTGAGTTGTCTGTTTCTGAGATGTTTGAGCACAAGAGGAAATTGCCAGCAAATGACCCCCGGGCCGTGGCAGTAACAGCCAGCCAGCATAGCCAAGCTTCTGGCCTGCGAAATGCTGCCATATCGAGTGGTGGAGACAAACAGCTTCAAGGGCATGATGTCAGTGGCCATCCCACGTTACGTGGTTCCCAGCCGCTACCACTTTGCGCGCTCTGCAGTGCCTGAGTTGCATGAGCACGTGGTCAGCTAAATAACCCGAAGCTTGAAGAATGCCGTTGCCTGCAAGGTTCACCTCACCACTGACACCTGGACGAGTGCGTTCGGCCAGGGTCGATACATCTCCCTTACCGCGCACTGGGTGAACCTTGTGGAGCCTGGCAGCGATTCCTCACCTGCTACGGCGCGGGTGTTGCCCACGCCGCAAACAGCTGGATAACAACAGCAGCACCTACCTCTCTGACTCCTTCTCCTCCAACGCATCTCAAAGCTGTACCTCATCCGGAAATGCTAACCCAGCACCAGCAGCAGTAGGATCGTGGAAGCAGTGCAGCACAGCTGTTGGCATGCGTCAGCAAGCGTTGCTGAAGCTGATCTGCCTTGGGGATAAGCAGCACACAGGGGAGGAAATTTGGAGGGGAATAAAGGAACAGACGGATTTGTGGCTGGCACCGCTGGACCTGAAACCGGGCATGAAGCTAGACACCTGGCACGAACTGGCAATGTACGCAATAGAGGTGCTGGCTTGCCCGGCAGCCAGCGTTATGTCGGAACGCTGTTTCAGTGCTGCCGGAGGCATCATCACAGATCGGCGTATCCGCCTCTCCACAGAAAATGCAGACCGTCTGACTCAAATTAAAATGAATCAATCCTGGATTGGAAACGACTACGCAACACTCCTGGACCCCAACCAAGTAACATGACCGATGAACATCTGGGATGGTTTAGCGTTTCCGGTCCCTGTTTATTGAACCTCTCATCTGTATTACATTTATGACTGCATGGCGGCAAAAAGCATTGCTGCTATATCCGCACGCTTTTTGTCCTCATGCAAGGCCTGGGTTGTTGTGTCTCACAAAGCGTGGCCTTCTCCTCCTGCGCCTCCTCCTGTTCCATCACGTGTGCTGCTGCTGCTGCTGCTGCTGGGTTAGCGTTGCCGCGTGGTCCCTGTTTATTGAACCTCTTATCTTTATTACATTTATGACTACATGGCGGTACAAAGCATGCTATCCGCACGCTTTTTGTCCTCATGCAAGGCCTGGGTTGTTGTGTCTCACAAAGCGTGGCCTTCTCCTCCTGCGCCTCCTCCTGTTCCATCACGTGTGCTGCTGCTGGGTTAGCGTTGCCGCGTGGTCCCTGTTTATTGAACCACTTATCTTTATTACATTTATGACTGCATGGTGGTACAAAGCATGCTATCCGCACGCTTCTTGTCCTCATGCAAGGCCTGGGTTGTTGTGTCTCAAAGCGTGGCCTTCTCCTCCTGCGCCACCCTCCTCCTGTTCCATCACGTGTGCTGCTGCTGGGTTAGCATTACCGGTCCCTTTTCCTGGAACCTCTTATATGTATTACATTTATGACTGCATGCCGACAAAAAGCATGTTACCTGTGCAAAGAAAACAGACATTTCCCGCATTTAAAAGACAGTTTTCCCTTTGAAACTTTAAAATCGATTTTCTCAAAAACTATAAGCTCTTTTTGCTAAATTTTTTTTTCCTCTTGTACCCACTCCCAAGGTGCACATACCCTGTAAATTTGGGGTATGTAGCATATAAGGAGGCTTTACAAAGCACAAAAGTTCGGGTCCCCATTGACTTCCATTATGTTCGGAGTTCGGGTCGAACACCCGAACATCGCGGCCATGTTCGGCCTGTTCGGCCCGAACCCGAACATCTAGATGTTCGCCCAACACTATTACAATCTAGAGGGAGAGGTAAGGACACGGAAGGTAGGGGACCAGAGTTCAGATGTGGGTTTAGAGCACTTGTGAGGGGTAGTAGGCCAGAGTGAAAAGGTGAGTTTTGAGGGCTTTCTTGAAGATATTGAAGGAGGGGGCTGCCCTAATGGGTGGAGGTAGGGAGTTCCATAGTGTTGGAGCAGCTCTTGAGAAGTCCTGGAGGCGTGCATGGGACTGGGTGATGCGGGGGGCAGTTAGGCGAAGTTCATTGGAAGAGCGGAGTGAGCGGCTAGGTGTGTACCTCTGAGTAAGATCGGAAATGTAGGTTGGACAGGTTTTGTGGACAGATTTGTAGGTCAGACACAGTATCTTGAATCTGATTCTGGACTGGATAGGAAGCCAGTGGAGGGATTCAAGGAGGGGATCCACCGTGGTGGAGCGATGGGAGCAGTGGATAATTCTGGCTGCCGCATTCATGATGGACTGCAGTGGGGCTGTTAGGGTCATAGGGAGACCAGACATCCGGGCATTGCAGTAATCAAGGCGGGAAATTATGAGGGCATGGATGAGGATTTTGATGGTGGCAGAGGTCAGGAAAGGGCGAATCTTACAGATGTTACGAAGGTGGAAGTTGCAGGACTTTGTGAGGTTTTGGATGTGGGGAGTGAAGGAGAGTGCGGAGTCCAGGGTGACACCCAGACAGCGGGCTTGAGAGGTAGGGCGAATGGTAGTGTGGTTAACAGTGACATGCACATCTGGGAGGTTCATGGATGTCCGGGGTGGGAAGATCATAAATTCCGTTTTGGCTAGATTTAGTTTCAGGGACCTAGCGGACATCCAGGAGGAGATGGCTGATAGACAGGAGGAGACCTTGTCCATGGTAGTGGTGGATATGTCAGGGGTGTGGAGGTAGATCTGGGTGTCATCTGCATACAGATGATAGTTAAAACCCATGGAGGAGATAACCTTGCCAATGGAAGATGTGTATAGGGTGAACAGTAGGGGGCCAAGGACCAAACCTTGGGGGACTCCCACCGAGAGGTGGTTGGGGGTGGACGAGGACTCATTGAAGGCGGTCGTGAAGGAGCGGTTGGAAAGGTAGGATGAAAGCCAGGACAGGGCGAGATCGTGAATGCCCATGGACTGGAGGGACTGGAGGAGTAGGGGGATGATCTACTGTGTCAAAAGCTGCTGAAAGGTCAAGGAGGAGGAGAATGGAGTATTTACCTTCAGCTTTACCATTTCAATGATCAGTCCTATTTTTGACACGCACAATACCACATAGTGTCAGCTCTTTACAAACTTTAAATAAATAGAACAATGGCAATTAGAATAATGATGATCATAACTTTTCTCGCCTTTTTAAACCGTGAATTAATGTGTGATACAAGTACAACTTAAATATTTTATTTTACAAAGTTTTAATGTTTTAGCAACATATGTGAGAGCTTTGCAGTCCTATAAACACACCTCTACAAATTCCACCTAAAGCAAAAGCAATCTGCCAGATCATATGGCAAGGAGAGCTAGATAAATATTTCAAAAAGTCTCTTCTGAGTTTCATTTGGGAGAACACCTGAAGTCAATTAAAATATAATTTTGCTTTAGAAAACTATTAGAGTTCATTACCAACTATGTTCAGTTTACTAAAAGGATAATTAAATAATCTATAGACCAATACAGAATGCAAAAGGCATCAGAAGTCAATTGATCAGATAGGTATGATCTGACCACCTTCAGACATGTATTTTAAACAAGCTCCTGTATAAGCCCCTGGGGGGTGCTGCTAACCTCTGTTGGTTTCATTTCATTTGCAACCTAGGAGCGCTGCCTGTTTCTTGCTGTTCTTTTAAACAGTAATGTTTGGTTTTGGCTTCCGTTTCTTTTTATTTATTTTACTATTTATAGAGCGCCAACATATTACGCAGCGCTGTACAGAGTATATTGTCTTGTCACTAACTGTCCCTCAAGGGGCTCACAATCTAGTCCCTACTATAGTCATATATCTATGTATGCATTGTGTAGTGCATGTATCATAATCTAGGGCCAATTTAGGGGGAAGCCAATTAACTTATCTGTATGTTTTTGGGGTGTGGGAGGAAACCGGAGTGCAAAGAGGAAACCCACACAGTCCCAGGGAGAACATACTAACTCCTTGCAGATAGTGCCCTGGCTGGGGACCCAGTGCTGCAAGGTGAGAGCGCTAACCACTATGCCATTGTGCTGTCCTGTATTTATCGTGTAGCAGTTTAATGCCCCCCCCCCCCTCAAAAAATCATCCATGATCACAAATACACATATTTAATGCATTATAGTATTATTCATTCTAGATTGGGGGAAACAGATGTTGGCTATCTAGCAGATGCCACAATACCAGATGAGCCAACATGCTACTAGGCTTGCTGCTTGCTAATATGCAAATGCATAATCAGTAAAATCAGTTTCAGATAGTAAAACCAATCAAAATCCATTTTATCATTAAAGCATTTACTCAGGAGGCAGTGTTGCTAAGTGTTTTTTTTTTAACATTCCTAAGAAGTTAGAACTAAATTATTGAAGAAACCATTAAATCCTTCATGTAGCTAAAGCACGGCTGATCTTTGACGAATGTAAAAGTGTTTGTTAAAGTTCTATTGACATTACTAGGCCTCTGGGTCTAAACTCCATTTTCCACCGTACCAGATTCTTTTCTTCACAGGGAGTGGTGGGTTATTTAATAGCAAAGCATGTAAGGTCAAGTGAACCCAAAGGGAAGCACATCTATCTGTGTACACATGAGCTTTCAGTCATTCCAACTGTCTTGCTTTGGCATGAGTTAAGTAATTGATTTAGCAAAACACAGGCAAAGCAAAAGTGCCCTTGCATGCATTCCAGTAAGCACTCCCATGGCTACTCGGCCTGCCTTTCTCATTGGCAACATCCCAAGGTTACATGAAAATTATATTTATGAGCCATCTCAGTTGAATACTTTATGCTGTGTTTACTCTATGGTGCTTAAAATACTTGAAAAAAATTACCTTAGCATTTCCTAATCTAAAAAGCACTAGCGTGAAAACTGGCTATGCACCACGACTACTCAGTGTTCTAACAAGTTATATTGCAGTTTTATTAGAAAACACATATTACTCTATGAAATCAAATGCCTTATGTAACTTGCCTAATAACCTATTACGTATTATAGAAAAACCTAATGGTATACCAAATTAAAGTGAGTCTACCAGAATAATATTTATGTGCCATCTTCTTGCAAAGTGGTTATACCAAACTACCTTTCAGCTTAGTAAGATATTTTTATACTTTCCTTTATAGAAAGCGATGCAGTTGTTAAAATGATTTTAACACACCACTTACACTTTGTAAGTGTGGATAACCTTGCAGAGGAACTCCAGTGAAAATAATGCAATAAAAAGTGCTTAATTTTTACAATAATTATGTATACATGATTTAGTCAATGTTTTCTCATGTAAAATCTTTCCTCTCCCCGATTTGCATTCCGACATTTATTACATGGTGACATTTTACTGTTTCTAACCTTGACATACAGTCACTAAATAACCAAATTTAAAAGCTTTGGGGGCTTGGCATCAATAATTTGCATTTTGTCATTGAAATTAAAAAATCTGGCTGTTTGTGGCTCCACCCCTTTCCAGAATTTAAATTTGAGTCACCCACTGACCGACTGTACTAGGTTTCAAGTCTCTGCCATTAACAGTGTAAAAATGGCAGCAATGTAAATATTGCCCTTGAAAATCAACATGCACATTTTGATTGGCTATTGTGGTCTCCACCCGCATCACTGAATATTAATCTTAGTCACCCAGTGACCAACTGGGCAAACTTTGAGAACCCTGCCATTAACAATGTAAGAATGACTGCAGTTTATATTTTCCCAGTGAAATTTGTTTTTGGCTCCGCGAACTTTTTCTAACCTTGACATACTGTCACTTAATGACCAAGTTTATGAGCTTTGGGGTCCTTGGTATCAATAATTTGTATATTCCCATAGAAATTAAATAAATAAGATTGGCTGTTTGTGGCTCCGCCCTCTTTCCAGAATTTAAACCTCAGCCACCCAGAAACCGACTGTACCAGGTTTGAGGCATCTGCTATTAACAGTGTAAAAATGGCAGCAATATAAATATTCCCCTTAAAAAAATCAACATGCAAATTTTAAATGGCTATTGTAGGCTCCACCCGCATCCCTGATTATTAATCTTAGTCACCCAGTGACCAACTGGGCAAGGTTGGGGACCCTGCCATTAACAATGTTACAATGGCTGCAGTTTATATTTTCCCAGTGAAATTTGTTTTTGACTCCTCCCAGTTTTTCTAACCTTGACACACAGTCACTCAATGACCAAGTTTGTGAGTTTTCGGGTTCCTGCCATCAAAAATGTGTGCATGAAAGCAATTGATCCATCAAAGAAATCTGATTGGCTGTTTGTGGCTGCGCCCCTTTAGTGAACTTAACCACTTGCCGACCGCGCACTCATACCGTGCGTCGGCAAAGTGGCAGCTGCAGGACCAGTGACGCAGTTCTGCATCGCCGGCTGCAGGCTAATTAATCAGGAGCACGAGCGGCTGTTTCCTGTCATTTCACGGCGGGGGGCTCCGTGATTAGCCTGCGGGCCGCCGATCGCGGCTCGCAGGCTAAATGTAAACACAACGCTGCTACAGTAGCAGCGTTGTAGTAGATCAGCGATCCCCGGCCAATCAGCGGCCGGGGATCACTGTCATATGACAGCGGGGAGCCTGTTAGAGGCTGCACAGGACAGATCCGTTCCTGTGCAGCCTCCGATCTCTCGGGGAAGGGAGGGAGGAGAGGGGGAATCGGGCGGTGGAGCGGGCTTTGAGGTGCCCCCCCCCCCCCACCACCACCCACAGCATGCAGGAGCGATCAGACCCCCCCAAGCACATCATCCTCCTAGTGGGGAAAAAAGGGGGGCGGTCTGGTCGCTCTGCCTGTCATTAGATCTGTGCTGGGGGCTGTAGAGTCCACCCAGCACAGATCTGAAAAAGCAGCGCTGGTCCTTAAGGGGGGGGGGGGGGGGGGGGTAAAGGCTAGGTCCTCAAGTGGTTAAACTGTGCCAAATTTGAAGCCTTTGCCATTAACAGTGTAAGAATGGCAGCAGTTTAAATATTCCTTCTGGAAAATCACTAGGCGAATTTTGATTGGCTGTTGTAGGCTCCACCCACTTTACCAAATCTTAATCTCATTCACTAAGTGACCAAGTGTCCCAAGTTTGAAAACTCTGCGATTGACAGTCTAAGAATGGCTGCAGTTTACATTTTTCCATTGAAAATGAATGGCTGAAATTGGATTGGCTGTTTTATGTTCCACCCACTCTTCCTGGATTTGTAGCCTCTGTCACCAAGTGATCAACTGTGCAAAGTCTAGGGACTCTGGTTTGATTACTGTGAGAATGGCAGCCTTTTAAATTTTTTCCATTGACATGAATGGGTGAAATCTGATTGGCTGTTTGTAGCTCCACCCAGATGTGCATGGGGACATGAGACTCCCAGAACATATCATCCCAGGTAGTAAGGGATCTGTCTACCAAGTTTTGTTGAAATCAGTCAAGGCGGTTTCGAGTAATCGCGGCACACACACACACACATTATTTATATATATACATATATATATATATATATATATATATATATATATATATATATATATATATATATATATATATATATATATGTACAGAGGGGCTGCAGCACACAACAGGAAAACAGTGACAGGGGCTCTTGGTTACGCTTTAACGCGCTTAAGCTCACCAACTGCGCCAAAGTGTCCCCAATCTGGTGAGTCCTACTCTACCATGCAAAATGCCAGTTTTTATAAGCAGTCTAGTGGGAACTAAACCAAAAACCCTAAAATGTCAACTAGATGGGAAAAAAGGAAATTAAAAACACCTCACCCTTCACCTAGCTACCAAACGAACTCTCTTAACATGTGCACGAACTCTCTTAACATGCTCATCGCAGCGCTGCACCTAGTAAATAGATGGCGTGATCGCCGTCTAACAGTCTCCCGAGCGGCAATAGCCGCTCGGAGTCTGAAGGCGGGGTGGAGCTCCGCCCTCCGAGCATGAGATGCGCGCGCACCATGCGCGCGATCTCATGCAAAACAGAGCCCCAGGACTTTACGCCAATTGGCGTTAGGCGGTCCTGGGGCTGCCGCCGCGGCCACGCTCACTGGCGTGACGCGGGCGGCAGAAGGTTAATTAGTAAAGGCATTTGCCATTTTGGAATCCCTGTGTCTGAAGCCAATCCTGATGTAATTTTCTCCCTTACTTTGGGAGAAGGGCAGCCAATGCAAACACAGACAAGTCTTTAGACACTCCCACCCAGCTCTGCCATAGAAAGTGCATTGTCATTGTGTGACTCTGCAGGTTCTCAGCATGAAAAAATATTGGCAAATCAGAGAGGGACAGAGGTGTGGGAGGGGAAAACAGGAGGGAAAGAGGCTTCAGCCAATCAGGCTGCATTAGTTAAGTCTGAGGGGAAAGTAAAAAAGAGAAAAAACACAACCCAGCATGCCCTGCAACTTCCTTTGTGCGGCAATGTACCTAATAAGAGCCAGGTAAACTGGGGAATGATCTTTTATCAACAACAAGAGTAAGAGTGATTTTTAACTTTTGGATTGCCTGGTTAGCATCCTTATTACTTGTTTACCAGATAAAAATAAAGAATTGATTTTTAATTTTATGCCTGACAGTTGTGCTTTAACCTCTTGAGGACTGCAGTGCTAAACCCCCCTAGTGACCAGGCAATTTTTAGTAAAATAGCCCACTGCAGCTTTAAGGTTAAGCTGCAGGGCCACACAACACAGCACACAAGTGATCCCCCCCCCTTTTCTCCCCACCAACAGAGCTCACTGTTTGTAGGGTCTGATCGATCCCCCATGTTTATTTTTTTAAATAAATATTATTGTTTCTATTTTTAATAAAAAATCCTGTTTCTTTAAATATCAACCCTCCCTCCCCACAGCCAGCCAATTATGGCGATCGGCTGTCATAGGCTTCTGCCGATCGCTCTCTTGTCCCCCAGGGGGACAGCCGTATCACACGGCTGTCCCCAGTGCAGTGCTGCTGCTGATCGCAGCGCTGCACCATGTAAATAGATGGCGATCACGCCGTCTAACAGTCTCCCGAGCAGCAATAGCCGCTTGGAGACTGAAGGCGGGGTGGAGCTCCGCCCCCAAGCAGGAGATGCGCGCGTAGCCTGCGCGCGATCTCCTGCAAAACAGAGCCCCAGGACTTTAGGCTGCTGCCGCGGCCACGCTCATCAGCGTGACGCGGTCGACAAGAGGTTAACAAATATAGTGACACTTAGTTTCCATTGTAATGTATGCTTCATGAACTATAACCAATATTATGTAAAAAAAATTTCTATAATTTTTGAAAAGTTGAGGTGGCTGAAGTAGGTCCATAAAGTGGGGGTCCATCAAGTGGGGGTTACTCATGCATGCGTGAAAGCTCATTTTTACAACACGTTTCCATGCACTTCCGTAACCCCGAATCGGGAAGTGACCTCAAGTGCTCGTCACTTCCTGATTGGCCGGAAGCCAGAAGGGGAATACCGCATAGAAACATGGTATACCCCGATGGCCTGTTTTTTTGCAGTACAATGCGGCCGCCACCCCGCTGACACCAATCTGCAGTCTGAAACTGGCCTCAGTGTTGGACTGGGAGGTGGAAAAGCTGAGGAAATCCACCTGATGGCCAAGCTGCAGAAAAAATGCGTCATCACTACTAACAGAAACCTGTAGCAAAACTTTAATGTTGTAGGTAGTGGTTGGCCTGCTATCGTCTACACTTCTGGTAGTTCACAGTTGATTTACTGCGTCCATGTACGGGTACACGCATCTCACGTGACCCACACTGGGTCACATGCACGTTTCAAGAGCCGTACACAGAATACACAGGTAAGCTGTTGGGAGCTGCAGGAAGTGAAGAACACGGTGGGCGGTTAATCATTAAGTTGCTTCTATTCTGTAAAACTTTGCAAGGGGGATGTTAGTGTTATTTTGGTCACACATCAGGCAGTCCACCTCTGTTCCTGATACTTGTGTTATTATATACATTTTATTTGAAAACCTAATTATTACTCTACTAATAGAACATTCTCTAAATTACCATATTTTTGGTATATAAGACGCACTTTTTCTAGACCCGAAAATGGAGAGGAAAAAAAAAGTCTGTGTGTCTTATTTGACAAATATAGGGAGTCCACGACTTATGAAAGCTCGATGATATGAAGCCGCTGACTAGGCCAAAATGTGAGGATTCCCTGTAATCAGTGGTGTACCTAGGGCATTAACACCCGCTGGTGGGTATTAAAAGACAACCTCCCACCGAAAGAAAGGGAAAGGAGTGAGTGCGACATGCTAAGCGCGCCACGGAGGTTAATGCCAGGTATAGGTGCCCCCAGTATAGGTAATATAGTTGCCCCATTATAGGTATCTAGTATAGTTGCCCCCAGTATAGGTAGTATAGTTGTCCCAGTATAGGCAGTACAGTTGCCCCAGTATAGGTAGCTAGTATAGTTGCCCCTGTATAGGTAGTATAGTTACCCCAGTATAGGTAGTATAGTTGCCCCAGTATAAGTAGTATAGTTGGCCCCAGTATGGGTAGCTTGGAAGGAGGGGCAAAAGGGGCAGCGGCAGGGGGGGAGGGAGGGAGAGTTCTAAAGTTATTGTAGTATTACGGTAATACATATTTAAAATTAGTAGCTGAGATTCAATTTAATGTTTTTACAGTGTTACAGTGCACACAAGCAAATAGATACCAAAATAGATAATTATCTAAAGTAAGGGAAGATCTATGGATCCTTTTAATGATACCCTTGTTGTCCTGTGGTCACCCGCGCTGGAGCACAGAACTCACTGAGATTGACAAGGGATAGTCTGCTACTACATCAGGGCCACGCTCCTCTTGTGTCACAAGCACGTCCATGCTGCACCTGTGCAAGTTCAGCCACACCAGCATAGTAAGTCTGAGCAGATTGTGCCTGAGTGGATCCATACTACAGCACCGGCTTGACCAATCTTGTGAGAAAAGTTTATCGGGCAACAGAGTAAAGCAATGGAAGCCTCAATCAGATCCTGAGACTTCCCTTCTTTGTAGGTTGTTTCTGTTTTTGAAACCAAGGTTCAGCTAGTATTATTATTGCCAGTGTGTGATCACATTCATAAAGATTTAACTTGCATAATACCTGAACATGTATGTTGATGCCTTCAATCAACATGTACAGTCAACTATGTTTTTGCGGACATACTGTAAACTTTACATTCCTCGACTGCATGTCTAACATTTATATTGTGCACTGTATCACCACTGTAGGAAATATTCAAATACAAGTAGTCCCTGACTAATGAACAAGAAAGTGAATGTGTCTTCATTCTGAACCTGAATCCTTTCTAAAGTCAGAACTCTGTTCCATCGTTGTCCCATGTACCCTTTTGCCTACAGTGGACCCCTGTGCCTCTTCTGTTGCTCCCTGTATCCTACTTTGGGCCCCTCTTTGCCTCCAGGGTCTCCCTCTGCCTATAATGTGTACCTTGGTTTGCCTCCTATTCCCCATTCTAACTCCTTTGTTCTTCCTTCTACTTCATGCCCCTCCCCATGTGCCTTATTTGTGTCACACATTGCATTATTGTGGCCTCCTTATTGTTACCCTTAAAGTCATTTTTGTTACCCTGTGCCTACTTCCTGTGTTCCTCTTTGCCTTTGTGCCACCTTCGTGTCCCTTATCTCTTGATCCCATTGATCCCATATTCTGTGATGCACAAGAATAGTGCAGGTCTAAGCTAATCACCTCCAAGCTAGTCCAATGTTCAAAATTCATGTCTGATCACAGTTTACTCATGTTTTCAGAATTTCCTCCTGCATGGTGCATAAATACATGTGTCATGCAGAAAGCGATGCCGGGCACAAGAGTGAATTAGGACAAGAGAGGAAAGTGACATGGGGGGCAGTGGAATAGCTTACACCTGCTTTATTCTCTGGCTTACGGCAAAAGGATGGGTATGGATGGAGGTACAAGGAAAGTCCACAATGGCAGTTGATGGCTAGTTTGTATCAATGGGTCTTTCTTATGTCCGAATTTTGTAATTCAGGGACTACCTGTTTAGAAATAATGAGTCATTGCTCAATGGTGCTCTTCTTGATAATATCCGACTTAGCTTCAACATGAACAGGTCAAACAGTTGTACTATGTTTCACACTGTAATCGCTGCCTGCACCATCCACCATTGCTGTGCCAAAAAATATTATGTGGGTGCATTCATAGGTTTGCAAAAGCAAGATATTTTTCTGACCTGCGTTCCACTATGTGGTTCCAAGTGTTAGTCAAATTATATAGGTGAACCTAATTCAGATGAGTTTGGATTAGCTTAACACTAGAATTACCGAGTTTTCTACTTTCTGTTGCAAGGCTAGAGGTGTTATTCACTCCTGCTGAGATGTTCACAGGTCTTTAGGGTTGATTATCTTCAATCTATTGTTGTGCAAACCACCCATTACCTAAGGCCTTGCACATTTGTTTACACAAAGTAGCTGTGTGAGACTTGGATGGAAACCTTCAGACATGCCTGCCGTATCATATTACGTAGCACTGTACAGAGTATATTGTCTCATCACTAACTGTCCCTCAGAGTGGCTCAAAATCTAGTCCCTGTCATAATCATACAGTATGTCTATGTATGTATCATGTAGTGTATGTATCGTCATCTAGGGCCAATTTTATGGGGAAGCCAATTAACTTATCTGTATGTTTTTGGGATGTGGGAGGAAACCGGAGTGCCCGGAGGAAACCCACGCAGACACAGAACTCTGTTGCCGATTCATGCAGCAAAATGCAATCAGAGGGCAATTGGCACTTTTGGCAGTGTTCCATTGACATGACAAATGATGACAGACTGAGGCATTCCATTGCCATGGCATTGATGGCAGTATGGCAGATACTGTAATGCAATTAGGCTGGCTTTTCACAACATATGAATGCTGTAGAGGTGGCCAAAAGGTGTGATGCTGTCCTGTCGGAGGGAGAGAGGCTGGCAGAGAACGTGGTCATGAATCTGATGGAGCCATTTTTGGATGATGGGAGAAATGTCACGACGGACAATTTCTCTACTTCACTGTCACTGTTGCACAGACTGCTGCGGCGCAAAACAATGCTATTGGGCACGGTGAATAAAGTCCGGCGTGAACTTCCTCAGCTTGCAAAAGACACTGCACAGCGAGAGGTATTCTCCACTTCAGTGCTTAGACGTGGCAGTGTCTCCTTGACAATTTATGCACCTAAAAAAAACAAGACTGTGTATGTTCTAAGTTCCATGCACCAAGACGTGACGATCGGTGACGGCAGAAAGAGGAAACCCAACACGATAACAGACTATAACCACATGAAGGTATGTGAATGTGTGTATAATTTTACCATGGCCGTTTCTAGGGCCGTGCAGGCGCCCTGAGCGCTGTTGGGAGGGGGGGGGGGGGGGCGCTGTGATGGAGGGGGGAGCTGCAGCCGCGGGGAGGGCAGCCCGACCTCTCCCTCCCTTCCTCTCCCAGGACGCCCTCCGTGCTCCCCCCTCGGACTGCAAAGCAATGGGCAGGGAAGCGCTATACAAAACTACTCACCTCCCTGGTTCCAATCGCTGCTCTCTCACCGCCAGTCTCCTCTCTGCACAGAGTAGACGCTGATACACACACAGGAAGCAGCGTGTGTATCAGCGTCTACTCTGTGCAGAGAGGAGACTGGCGGCGAGAGAGCAGCGATTGGAACCAGGAAGGTGAGTAGTTTTGTATAGCGCTTCCCTGCCCATTGCTTTGCAGTCTGAGCGGGGAGCACGGAGGGCGGCTGGGGAGAGGAAGGGAGGGAGAGGTTGGGCTGCCCTCCCCGCGGCTGCGGCTCCCCCCTCCATCATGGGGGGCACCTACCTAACCTATACTGGGGGGCGCCTACATATCTAACCTATCCTTGGGGGCACCTACCTATCTAACCTGGGGGGCAGCTACCTAATCTAACCTATACTGAGGGGGCAGCTACCTAATCTAACCTATACTGGGGGGCACCTACCTATCTAACCTATACTGGGGAGCACCTACCTATCTAACCTATACTGGAGGGCACCTACCTATCTAACCTATACTGGGGGGCAGCTACCTATCTAACCTATAGTGGGAACATTAACTTATCTAACCAGTATTGGGGGCACCTACCTACCTACCTAGCTAGCCTATACAGGTGACAACTATACTGGCTACCTATATTGGAGGCACCTACCTAACTAACCTATACTGGGGGCATCTACCTATCTAACCTATGCTGGGGGCAACTATTCTGGCTACCTATATTAGAGGCACCCACCTAGCTAACCTGTACTGGGGGCAACTATACTGGCTCACCTATGCCTGGCTACCTATACTGGGGGGACCTATAGCTGGCTACCTATACTGGGGTACCTATTTTGGGCTACCTATACTGGGGGAATCTATACTGAGTGCAACTAGACCTGGCTAACCTATACTGCGGGCACCCATACCTTGCTTTGGGGGGGGCGCAATTTTTACACCCTCGCCCTGGGTGCATTTTAGCCTAGAAACTGCACTGAATTTTACACCAGTGCTCAGTGGCGTCGCTAGCGCTATTTTGGGGGGCCCTAGCGGACACCGCTGATATGCGGAAGTGACATCACTTCTGCATATTTGCGCCCGGCGCCCACTCTAACTGGTCAGGTCGCTGCTGGCTGCGAGGTGAGGGGCGCCTGTCACTCACTACCTAACGGGGGTCCCTGTCACTCACTATCTAACCTGGGGTCCCTGTCACTCACTATCTAATGGGGGTCCCTGCTGTCACTCACTACCTAACAGGGGTCCCTGCTGTCACTCACTACCTAACTGGGGTGCCAGTAATCAAAGAGACAATGCCCCGAAATAGATTAATTTCAATTATGCAACACCTTCGATTTGATGACAAGGACACGCGGGAAGAACGGCCCCGCTGTCACACACACCACCTCCCCCCCCCCCCGGCCGCCGCAGCTGTTCCCGCTGCCAGACAGCCAGCAGCGTCAGACCTCGATCAGCCGGCGACCAGTTAGAGTGGGCACAAGGACCTACCTAGCGGACACCACTGATATGCGGAAGTGACATCACTTCCGCATATTTGCGCCTGGCGCCCGCTCTAGCTGGTCGGGTCGCCCGCTGATCGAGGTCTGACGCTGCTGGCTGCGAGGTGAGGGGGCGCCTGTCACTCACTACCTAACGGGGGTCCTTGTCACTCACTATCTAACCTGGGTTCCCTGCTGTCACTCACTATCTAACGGGGGTCCCTGCTGTCACTCACTACCTAACTGGGGGTCCCTGCTGTCACTCGCCAGCAGCATCAGACCTCGATCAGCGGGCGACCCGACCAGTTAGAGCGGGTGCCAGGCGCAAATATGCGGAAGTGATGTCACTTCCGCATATCAGCGGTGTCCGCTAGGTAGGTCCTAGCGCCCACTCTAACTGGTCGCCGGCTGATCGAGGTCTGACACTGCTGGCTGGGCGGGGCGCACAGGTGCCCCGATCTTCAAGGACCCAAGGAACGCCCCTGCCAGTGCTACAATGTTTTCTGATGTGTACTATACAGGCCTATAGAAAAAAAAGCACATATACTCATGTCTCTCTCTCTCTCTGCTTTTACAGTGTGGTGTAGACGTGTTGGACCAAATGGCACGGATGTATTCCGTAAGAGCAGCAACACGCAGGTGACCAGTAGCAGTTTTTTACAATATGCTGGACCTGGCGGCGGTGAATGCCTACATTTTGTACAAGGCATGTACAGGGTGGACAGGCAAAAGAAGATTGTTTCTGAGTCTTCTAGCTAAGGAACTCCGTTGCCGATTCATGCAGCACAAGGAAATATTGGCACAAAGGCGGGCTGCTGAAGCTGTTGCAGCTGCTGTGCCAGGGACTGTACAGACAACACAGTGCCAGGTGCAAGAGAGCTGCAACAGGAATCGCAGCAGGTTTACCTGTGCAACATGTCAAAAATTCACCTGTGCCAAATGCAGGGACGATGGACACTGGGTCTGCAAACGCTGTAAACTCTGTAAAGTTTGAAACACTGAAAAAGAAAACAGAATTTTTGGTTTTGCGCGATCGTGAATTTTCACGTGAAACGATAACGTTTTCGCGCGCAAACGAGATTTTTTGCGCGAAACTAATATCTATAAACGTTATCGATACACACCAAGCCGCTCACTCCGCTCCTCCAATGAACTTCGCCTGACCATCCCCCGCATAACCCAGTCCCATGCACGCCTCCAGGACTTCTCAAGAGCCGCTCCAACACTATGGAACTCCCTACCTCCACCCATTAGGGCAGCCCCATCCTTCAACACCTTCAAGAAGGCCCTCAAAACTCACCTTTTCACTCTGGCCTACCACCCCTCACAATTGCTCTAAACCCACAGCTGAACTCTGGTCCCCTACCTCTCGTGTCCCTACCTCTCCCTCTAGATTGTAAGCCTTTGGGCAGGGTCCTCCTCCTTTTGTGTCCTACCTGATCATGCACCTCCATTACTGTGAACCCATGCTATGCATTTGAGTGAACCTAACTTGCCTAATCTCCATGCTCCCATCCAGTGACTGACTAAGCATTACCTTGTACTCATACTGTGCTGTGTGATCTGGTTTTCTTGTATTCCTGTATTGTCATATTGCTGTATGTCACCCCTAAATATTGTCTGTAACCTAAATTATTATTCAGTGCTGCATAATATGTTGGCGCTTTATAAATACAATAAATAATAATAATACCTCTCGCTGTGCAGTGTCTTTTGCAAGCTGAGGAAGTTCACACCGGACTTTATTCACCGTGCCCAATAGCATTGTTTTGCACTGCAGCAGTCTGTGCGACAGTGACAGTGAAGTAAAGAAATTGTCCGTCGTGGGTTTATATAAATATCATATGTATTATGGCAATGACAAACCTTAGCAGACTTTGTGGGTCCAGCTTGCGCAGTGAAGCACGAGTGACTTGCTACTGCACTGGGCACTCCCATGACCTCTACCCACACAGTGCACATTGAAACACCAATAAAAGCCCCTTGATTACAGTATCAGTCTGGCACACAAAGAACAGAACTCTCTGGTTGTGGGGGATGTGAGGTAGAGTAAACAAATGCTCAGGCCTCACAGGTAATGGTTGTGTTTTCAGAACAAAAGAAAGAGAACAATGGAGCTGATGGCATGTTAAAAAACTCAGCAGGGATGCTACTAGGTGTGAGCTGTGGGGAATTAACGCAAATTTGCGCAGCCCTGGTAAATCTAGTGTTAATCAAATTGTATTTAAATTAGTTCCGCCAAGAGCATCACCATTCAACGATGCAACCAGTTTTGGCCCTAAACTGGTAGCATGCATCAAACATCCTGAAGAATCTTGGGCTGACATGCATGTTTGGGTGCACAACGGCAACAGTGTGTGATAATTACCGACCAATACAATGTAAACCCTCAGCTGCTGTCCCCTCTAAGTGTACTTTTCCCTCCGGTGCCCCTGCATTAATACTCTACTTCTCCACCGCCCGTCAACCCTCCTCTACCAGGTTTGTGCACCATGTGGTTGCCGACACATTGGGAAACACAGTAACTATAATGGGTGTGACACAGCGTTGTGCAGTGGAGAGGTAAAGTATTAATGCATAGGCAATGGGGTGGTACATGTACAGTAGGAGGAACAACAGCCAGGGTGGCAAGGTGGCTTCACAAGGCCAATTGCTGAAATATTTAAAAAGTGTACCCAAGGCTGCACTGGAGGGATAGATGGGACACAGAGGCATGTTCCCTGGTTCATGAAACGCCCACCCCCCCTCCACCCCCCATGCCGCACTCACCCCCAGAAATTAGCGAAATGCAGCTTGTTGCCAAGGGAAAGGGAGGAGAGGTATTCCCCCTGTTTAAAGGGGCATTCCTGAAGCACGTCTTAAAGAGACTCTGTAACAAAAAAAAAGTTCCCCTGGGGGGTAATTACCTCGGGAAGGGGAAGGCCTCAGGGTCCCAATGAGGCTTACCCCATTCCTGTAGTTGCAGGCAATCCAGCACTGGCTCCCCCGAAGTCTCCTGGCTCGACAAGCCTGACAAGGCTTGATATATTTACCTTCCCTGGCTCCAGCGGGGGGCACTGTTGCGGCTCTCAGCACGGAGATGGGCGGAAATAGGCGATCTCTGTCGGGTCCTCTCTACTACACAGGCACAGGAGACTTGCACCTGCGCAAGTAGAGTGTAATGACAGTGATCGGCTATTTCCGCCTATCTCCAAGCGGGGAGCCAATACTGCGCCTGCGCTGGAGCTGGGAAGGTAAATATTTACATCCCCGCTGTTTGGAGGGGCACATCGAGACCGCCGTGGGACACAGGAGGACGGGGGAAGCCTCGATAGGATCCAGAGGCTTCCCCCATCGAGGTGAGTACCCCCCAGGGGAACTTTTTTTAGTTACAGGTTTTCTTTAAGCTGCCATTGGGCAGCTCTGCCTCTCCCTGGCTACTTCCCTACCTTACGACCACTATACTCTGTGATGAGACACACAGAGCAGAGATTGTAGCATGCTATCTGGCCATAGGTGCTGCGGTGATTGAGTCAACATGATCTGGCTCCCCCCCTCTCCCCCACCGGATCAGGATTTTTGGGGGGATTGGTTTACTGAAGTAAACATATGTAGTTATTTCAATGAAACCTGTATTGATCATCATTTGAAAATAACGGCAAATGAACAGTCACAATGTGGAATACTCCCTGTTCATTGATCCCCATGCAGAGTTAGCAACTGCAGGGCATGTCACACCTGCTCCAGGCACATATGGCAATCACCAACATCTTCTCTCCCTCAGGATTTCCTCTAGTGTTGGCTTCTGCTGATTATGTTAACAGATGGGAATGGAACTAGAGGAAGCATAGAGGAACAGAATACTTCACTTATTGCTGCAGGTGCACACGGAGCAGGTGAGGCACGCATTTTCATTGCTTATGCTTTGCTCATACTACAGCGGAAAGCACATATTTATTGCCTGCCCTCCGCTCATACAGTGAACAGTTCGTATTTTATGAATAGGAGCCATTCACACTTGTCACATTACATCGGATCTGCATGATCCGATGCAGTATGCAGACCACACTTCTGTGAAGTCTGCGATAATTGCAGGCGGATGCGTTCCCCTATATAGCCTATAGGGAAGAGCATCTGCCACGGGTTCAGGCGCATCACTGTGGACCAGCAGATCAGACATTATACTGCCTGCTCCTGCTGGCCGCACGTGATATGGAAGTGTAGTGGGAACTGAGCCTAATACTCTGCGTTGAACACAGGAGGGACAAAAGAGTACACAGAAGGGAGTGGGACATAGGGGGACATAGGAGGACACCAAAGGTAAAGAAGAAGACACAGGGGTCACAGTGGTAGACGCAAGGGTGCCAAAGGACACAAAGGTCACAGAGGACACCCGGGGCACAGATGAGGACACACAGCTGCACAGAGGAAGACACACTGGTCACAGATTTGGACACAGGGTGGCACAGAGGACGACACAGGAGAGACAGCGGGGGACAATGGAGACAGACAGTGGAGAGAGAGATTGGAACACCAAAGGCCACAAGAGGTGCAGAGGAGGACATAGTGACACAAAAGGTACAAGTGAGACAATAAAAAACAAGAGGTACCAGGGGACACAAAAGGTACAAGGTGACATAATAATTGCGGTGTAGAAAATCAACAAGACGCACCAGTACTATTGAAGCACTATGTTTATGTTTTTCCCCCACGATTTTTGAATTGTAAATCTAATTACATATGTGACTATTGCATATTATGCATTGAAAAATAAGTTAGCCTTAATTATTTTTTATAAGGCCTCAATAACAGTGTAATAATTTCTATACAGTTTATCGAGGAATACACATATTGTAATGATAAAGTGAAAGAATTTTCTTAATTTTCAATCTAATCAATAATTTTGAGAACATCTCAATAAAAAATCATCAAGGAGAGTGGGAGTGAATTATTTTTACAAATGCAAATGTATTCTTTTACTACAGTAGAATCACTTTATAGTAAATGCCAAGGGATTGAGAAATGTAGCGTATTTTATCAGAAGTTTACTAGATCAGAAATGGTTATACTCAAGCACATTAAGTATACTATAGTACTGAATCTTAATTCAGTCAATAATTAGGAGTCATTTTTTTCCATTTCAATGCTCATTATGCAAGGATTTGAATGCACTATTAAGTCAACAGCTTGCATGGGATGCATAGGTCTAACCAGGTAATACAGGTGCAGTACTTAGTGTGCTCCTCTGTCCACATTTCTTGTGCAGCCTGAATGATACATTAGCTTTGCAGCCATGCACAAGCAAGTCACAGATGCCAGGTGATTCCCTCAGTAATCAAGACAGCAGCTTACAGAAGAAGCATAGGTCTCACCGGATGGTGATTTTGTAGTAATCCGCACAATTTCAGAGTAGCGTGCAGATAACGAGCAGGCAACAATGATGCATGCACACGTTCCACTATAGCTAAATACCTTACCTTAGGGACCCAAAAAATAGGTTGCTAGAACAGTGGTTTTACAATATCAGGGGTTACTATACCAAGTGTTACTTCCATTTACTTATAAAGGGGGTTGGATTGGACCAGGACACTTGTCTACGATTACCCAATGAGTACTATATCAGAGTTTACCTTAACGTGATTATACTGTAGTCTACTTTATTAATTATAATTTACCGAACAATCAGGGAAAATTTCAAAATTTGGAAACTTTTTTCTACAGTAATTCTTGGGTACTAGACCTGGGCACTTTGGAAATGTTTGAGGGTAGACATGCGGATCTTGATTCCCAAGGTTTAGTCAGAGTTCCTTGGCATAACTTCAGAGAATCTTCCAAAATTGGTTGTAGGAAAATGTATTCCTTTGGATCGTATGCTTTTCTTGCAATCCATTTGTTCTTACCTTTATGTGCAGAAAATGTTAATGTTTTGCTCCCCAGTTTTCCACTTTTACTATGTTTTTTTTTTACTGTAGCTCGTTCTCCGCCAACATTGAAATTGTTGGATAAGATGCCAAGAGTTGTCCTACACTCCATACTGTCAATTTCAAAATGGATTCTTTTAGTACAATATTTTAACACATTACAGTGAAAGCTCTCAAGAGCACCAGTATGGCAACACCAAATCAGGTGTTTCAGATCTGCAATTTTCTTGGCTTTATCACTTTTCTAGGCAATATCCAGAATCCTTTTATAGCCCAACAAATTTTGCCTATAACAACATCCTTTTTATAAACTAAAACTAGCTTTTTGGCACAATGTGGAATACTCCCTGTTCATTGATCCCCATGCAGAGTTAGCAACTGCAGGGCATGTCACACCTGCTCCAGGCACATATGGCAATCACCAACATCTTCTCTCCCTCAGGTTTTCCTCTAGTGTTGGCTTCTGCTGATTATGTTAACAGATGGGAATGGAACTAGAGGAAGCATAGAGGAACAGAATACTTCACTTATTGCTGCAAGTGCACACGGAGCAGGTGAGGCACGCATTTTCATTGCTTATGCTTTGCTCATACTACAGCGGAAAGCACATATTTTTTGCCTGCCCTCCGCTCATACAGTGAACAGTTCGTATTTTATGAATAGGAGCCATTCACACTTGTCACATTACATCGGATCTGCATGATCCGATGCAGTATGCAGACCACACTTCTGTGAAGTCTGCGATAATTGCAGGCGGATGCGTTCCCCCATATAGCCTATAGGGAAGAGCATCTGCCACGGGTTCAGGCGCATCACTGTGGACCAGCAGATCAGACATTATACTGCCTGCTCCTGCTGGCCGCACGTGATATGGAAGTGTAGTGGGAACTGAGCCTAATACTCTGCGTTGAACACAGGAGGGACAAAAGAGTACACAGAAGGGAGTGGGACATAGGGGGACATAGGAGGACACCAAAGGTAAAGAAGAAGACACAGGGGTCACAGTGGTAGACGCAAGGGTGCCAAAGGACACAAAGGTCACAGAGGACACCCGGGGCACAGATGAGGACACACAGCTGCACAGAGGAAGACACACTGGTCACAGATTTGGACACAGGGTGGCACAGAGGACGACACAGGAGAGACAGCGGGGGACAATGGAGACAGACAGTGGAGAGAGAGATTGGAACACCAAAGGCCACAAGAGGTGCAGAGGAGGACATAGTGACACAAAAGGTACAAGTGAGACAATAAAAAACAAGAGGTACCAGGGGACACAAAAGGTACAAGGTGACATAATAATTGCGGTGTAGAAAATCAACAAGACGCACCAGTACTATTGAAGCACCATGTTTGTTTTTCCCCCACGATTTTTGAATTGTAAATCTAATTACATATGTGACTATTGCATATTATGCATTGAAAAATACGTTAGCCTTAATTATTTTTTATAAGGCCTCAATAACAGTGTAATAATTTCTATACAGTTTATCGAGGAATACACATATTGTAATGATAAAGTGAAAGAATTTTCTTAATTTTCAATCTAATCAATAATTTTGAGAACATCTCAATAAAAAATCATCAAGGAGAGTGGGAGTGAATTATTTTTACAAATGCAAATGTATTCTTTTACTACAGTAGAATCACTTTATAGTAAATGCCAAGGGATTGAGAAATGTAGCGTATTTTATCAGAAGTTTACTAGATCAGAAATGGTTATACTCAAGCACATTAAGTATACTATAGTACTGAATCTTAATTCAGTCAATAATTAGGAGTCATTTTTTTCCATTTCAATGCTCATTATGCAAGGATTTGAATGCACTATTAAGTCAACAGCTTGCATGGGATGCATAGGTCTAACCAGGTAATACAGGTGCAGTACTTAGTGTGCTCCTCTGTCCACATTTCTTGTGCAGCCTGAATGATACATTAGCTTTGCAGCCATGCACAAGCAAGTCACAGATGCCAGGTGATTCCCTCAGTAATCAAGACAGCAGCTTACAGAAGAAGCATAGGTCTCACCGGATGGTGATTTTGTAGTAATCCACACAATTTCAGAGTAGCGTGCAGATAACGAGCAGGCAACAATGATGCATGCACACGTTCCACTATAGCTAAATACCTTACCTTAGGGACCCAAAAAATAGGTTGCTAGAACAGTGGTTTTACAATATCAGGGGTTACTATACCAAGTGTTACTTCCATTTACTTATAAAGGGGGTTGGATTGGACCAGGACACTTGTTTACGATTACCCAATGAGTACTATATCAGAGTTTACCATAACGTGATTATACTGTAGTCTACTTTATTAATTATAATTTACCAAACAATCAGGGAAAATTTCAAAATTTGGAAACTTTTTTCTACAGTAATTCTTGGGTACTAGACCTGGGCACTTTGGAAATGTTTGAGGGTAGACATGCGGATCTTGATTCCCAAGGTTTAGTCAGAGTTCCTTGGCATAACTTCAGAGAATCTTCCAAAATTGGTTGTAGGAAAATGTATTCCTTTGGATCGTATGCTTTTCTTGCAATCCATTTGTTCTTACCTTTATGTGCAGAAAATGTTAATGTTTTGCTCCCCAGTTTTCCACTTTTACTATGTTTTTTTTTTTACTGTAGCTCGTTCTCCGCCAACATTGAAATTGTTGGATAAGATGCCAAGAGTTGTCCTACACTCCATACTGTCAATTTCAAAATGGATTCTTTTAGTACAATATTTTAACACATTACAGTGAAAGCTCTCAAGAGCACCAGTATGGCAACACCAAATCAGGTGTTTCAGATCTGCAATTAGCTGAGGGTGGTTAACAATGCTCATCAGTACTTTATGTTATTTAGCCATATTCCATTCTCTTCCTCAGTGTCCATTAATGCATCATGTCTACATTTCTGGATATTTCCATCCTCTTCCTACTGATGCACATTCAGTACATGGTGCAGAACTGACAGCTAGTTTTTTCTTAATTTCTCCTGATCATTTCCAGTGAGTTACTGACCACCAAAATGTTTGTAGATGTTATCAATCCATGGAATCAAAGATGCACATATTTAGGTGAGCACTCTGACACTACCCCTCAATGTCTGCACTCACCCTGCAAGCCTCCTACTATTCCCGGGATGCAAGATTGACAGCATTAAGGGGATGATTCCAATGATTCCCATATAGGCCATCAGCCACTGTACAAACTAAAAGAACAGCACATAGCATAAAACTATTTATTTAAAATCAATAATAATTGCAAATTACACTCACTCTCTGGGTGGAGCTACATCGGGTGCTATCGGCCATATGGTGGAGACGCGTGGTTTGAAGAAGCTGGCAAGCAAGTGGTCACCCGGGGACCCAACTGTATACATAAGCCCTTTACCTAAAATCTCCTATTGTGAGTGTAATTTGCAATGTTTAATTTTACATAAATAATTTTACGCTACGTGCTGTACTTTTAGTTTGTACAGTGGCTGATAACCTATATGGGAACTGTTGAAATCCATTCCCTGAATGCTGTCAATCTTGCATCCGGAGATAGTAGGATGATTGAGGTGTGAGTGCAGACCTTGAGG
The DNA here is from genome assembly GCF_040937935.1 of Hyperolius riggenbachi. Lineage (NCBI taxonomy): Eukaryota > Metazoa > Chordata > Amphibia > Anura > Hyperoliidae > Hyperolius > Hyperolius riggenbachi. The sequence goes on along the minus strand of NC_090647.1, from coordinate 427,266,670 downwards.
GGTAGTGTCGGAGTGCTCACCTAAGGTGTTTTATTAATTTAGTAACCCACTGTGGCTGTTTAACATTGAAGAAGGTGGTGGGACTCTACAGAATCACACTATTGGTCTTTTATCTCTTTTTACATGTGATGTGTTGGCCTTGAGAGGAAAATAAACAGAGGAACCTGTTGAAAGAGGACATCTTTACTTTTGATGGACACTGATCAGGTTACCATTTGAACGGTTCGGGTCTTATCCAGACCTAGGCCTTGAGTGCTGCTTATTCTTTATGTATGTAATATAATCCTGCATCGGATTGTTATTGAGCGCACACCACACATATTGCAAGGTTTAACCAATTAGTATCTAGGAGCGCAAATTTAACTATTGCATCCCCTGCTATTATCAAAGGATTTTTCCTCAAATCTGGAAAAAGCATCTTCAAAGCTAATTGCACAGATGGAAAACATATGTTGATATTTGTAGAAGGATTTACCCGTCGTTGGCGGACATAGTGCGCTTTAGACAAATATCTCCAGTCAACATTCCAAAATAGCTGACTGCTTGCTATCTAATATCTAACCTTCTTGAGGGACACAGACTATTCAACATTATATCGCTATATTAAAATAGGCTATTAATTTCTTAATAAAAAAAAAAGAAAATCATATCCATTACTAATCAATACACCTCTATTAACCTATAATAATTATACATCAAAAAGTCTTTGTCTTCTGTACCTAAGGGAAGGAAAATATTAGGACTTATTTTTATTTGATCATACACAGTTTGATTAATCTATAAATCGCCATATCGGGAATCCTGACAATCCTCACATACACTACGTACAATCAGAGCTGATCCCTGAATTTGCTTACTAATTTTCACAATTTGTTTGAAACATGTGGCAGACTCCTGACACTTAACCTTTTTTAAAAGGTCATCATGACATGATTCAAAAACAATGAATGTTCGCATGCGCTCAATGAAATTCTCTTAATCACTTTCAATTATTGACAACACAGTTTCCATCTCTTCAGATTCTTCACTAACATCAGAACAATCTAAAGTACACTCTAATGGATTGAAATCCACATCGCTGTCATTAATCTTGTGTACAGTAGATACTGTAATGTTCTCTTCTTCATCCTGCTGTTGTTCAATTTGTAAACATGCTGTAAAGCAGCCTTTCTCAACCTTTTTACCTTGGAGGAGCCCTGTAAATAACTTTTGGATCTCAAGGAACCCCTGCAAACAATTTTTTGGTCTCAAGGAACCCCTAAATCTATTTTTCAGGAGGCATGGTCTTTAAGTAGGTTAGGCTGCTAATTTCACTATCTCCTATTACACTGCCACTCATTATACTGTCTCCTGACCCCGCCAATTTAGTGCTTCTTGTTACAGTACCCCCTATTATAATGTGCTCTATTATACTTCCTCCACAATGGAGTAAAATGCCAAGGAATCCCTGCAGAGTCCTCAAGGAAACCTGATGTTCCAGGGAACCCTGGTTGAGAAAGCCTGCTGTAGAGGATGAACTTCTTGCTTATTCATGGTATGTTAAATGGAATTCATCAGAGCTATCCGTTCTTTTCCTTTTTCTCAGTTGTATACTTGAACTAGGAATCAGACTTTCTGGAAGCAATGACAGGGTGGTGGGAGCATTTCTGGTCCTTGAATCTCCATAGGTTTGATGGGTGTTGAGTACTGTATATGGTATGGATGCTCTATGTGTTCAGGCATACTTGTTGATAGTATTGAATCATCAAATAAATCAAAGTCCTCTGTACGTGTTAAGAAATCTTTATATTCAATTGATAATTTCTGCTTACATTTTGTATAAATTGTAGATGATACTTCAATTTCTTGTTGCAAAATTGTACTTTTTTTGCGGCCTTCTTCTAACATGTAAAATATTATATTTATAAGAATGTTATTTTCAGCAGAAGGAAAAATTGAGCTTTTTCAGACTCCTTCTTTGTGGACTGATAATATAGCAATCTGGATTAAAATGTGCAGAACACATTCTAAACACATCTGTGTCTTTACCCTCAAGAATTTAGTAGGAAACTAAATTGGTACAAATTTGTCCAGTAATACTGTCTATTGTATTCGGGAAGGAATGGAAAATAACAGTATTTTCTGAGGCTTTTTTTCCTGTTTACACATCCTTCAACTAGGCAGTATGGAATTCTTACTTTTGATGCAAGTATTCTAAAAAACAAAACAAAAAACAAACAAAAAAAAAACCCCTAAATTTATATTATAATGTTAATTACATGAAATGTACATGCTAATTAACATGAAATCTCTCCGACCCTGTGTGAGGCTCAGGCAACAGCATCAGCAGGTCTCTGGGTGTATTGCTTGTGTGAGGCCCAGGCAGCAGGCAGGAATCAGTTGAAAAGGGCGCCTGAGCCACCTGTATTAAAAGTGCGCCTCTATAGACCACTGTAAGATGAAGATTTCTGCAAATCTCGGCTACAAGGTGGTGAAAAGGGCGCCTGAGCCACCTGTATTAAAAGGGCGCCTCTATAGACTTCACTGTAAGATGAAGATTTCTGCAAATCTCGGCAACAAGGTGGTGAAAAGGGCGCCTGAGTTTTCATTTCGGTTACAAGGTTTTCAATTCGGCTACCAAGGAGCGCTCCTTTGTAGCCGAGATTTTTGGTTCGGTTACAAGGTTTTTGATTCTCCTACAAAAGGGCACCCTTTTATAGCCAAGATTTTTGATTCGGCTAAAAGGTTTGGCTCCAAGGTTTTTGATTCGGCTACAAAAGGGAGCCCTTTTATAGCGGAGATTTTTGATGCGGTTACAAGGTTTGGCTACAAGGTTTTTAATCAGACTACAAAAGGATGTCTTTTTATAGCCAAGATTTTTTATTCGACTACAAAGCTTGGCTACAAGGTTTTTGATTGGGCTACAAAAGGGCAACCTTTTATAGTCAAGATTTTTGATTCGGCTGCAAGGTTTGGCTACAAGGCTTTTGATTTGGCTACAAAAGGTTTGTTTGTTTTGGGTTAGGCACCACCGGGGGTGGGGTGTTAGGATTAGTCATCACAAGCGGCCAGGGGGTCTTAGGGTTAGGCACCACTGGGGGGGGGGGGGGGGTCTTAGGGTTAGGCACCACCAGGGGAGGGTTCTGTGTGAGAGTAAAGAGAAGTTAGGTCATAGTTATCACTGGGGAAGTCTTAGAGTTAGGCACCACCAGTGGGGTCTTAGGGTTAGGCACCACCAGGGGGGTCTAAGGGTTACGCACCACCAGGGGGGTCTTAGGGTTAGGCACCACCAAGTAGGGGGTTAGGCAGTCAGGGGAGGATTCTGTGTGAGAGTAGGGGGAGAAGTTAGGTCATAGTCACTTTTCTTGGCTATATCACTTTTCTAGGCAATATCCAGAATCCTTTTATAGCCCAACAAATTTTACCTATAACAACATCCTTTGTATAGACTAAAACTAGCTTTTTGGCGACAGCAGGTGCCTTTTGTTGCAGATTTTGGCATCTCGGCAACACCAGGTGCCTTTTGTAGCCGATTTTGGCATCTCGTCTACATCAGGCACCTTTTGTATCCGAACTGGGCTCTTGGCTACACCAGGCACCCTTTGTAGACGAATTTGGAATTCCGGCTAAACCAGGTGCCCTTTGTAGATGAATATGGCATTTCGGCTACACTAGGCACCCTTTGTAGCTGAACCTGGCTTTTTCGTCTATATCAGGCACGCATTTTTTCCAGGTGCCCTTTTCAAATGTATGCAGCAGGCATGCGTATCTCTCTGGCCTTGTGTGAGGCTCAGGCAACAGCATCAGCAGGTCTCTGGGTCTATCACTTGTTTGAGGCGCAGGCAGCAAGCAATAGCATGTGTATTTCTCTGCCTTGTGTGAGGCTCAGGAAACAGCATCAGTAGGTGTCTGGGTCTATCGCTTGTGTGTGGCCCAGGCAGCAGGCAACAACATGTGTATTTATCCTGAAGCAGCTTGTGTGAGGCTGACAAAACAATGCATCTAAAATAATGCTGATAAATTGAAATAAAAAAATGGATTATAGGTAACCATGTCGTTACCAACAACAGCTTAATTCCTGCTCCAATGCCCTCCCTCTGCCAGTCATGTGGTAGCCACAGTAATGAAATCTATGCAACATGGGATAGGTTCAATTGTGGTTCCTAGCAAATCCCTGCAACTCGAATAAGAGATATCCTTGGACGCATGGAATAATGTTCATATGGACCACATCCCTGCATTACCACATTCAGACTTATGTGAAGGGGAGAGCATCAGACTGTCAGTGGTGAAGACTTATGATGCAGCCCAAGAGGTAAACCACTTGATATTAAAAGTATACCATTTTGCAATATTATTTTCATTGCTTATTTATTATAAAATATATACTAATAAAATGCATGTACATAAAATGAAAGGTGGCCTAGGGTTCAAGAGAGAAGTTGGGATAATCACATCTTTTTGAACTGTCTGAAATTATATTTGCTACTTAGTAGTAAAGCAAAAAAACTTTGTAGGCAATTGCCAGTCCTGATTGCAAGGAGATGCAACACATGAATATGAGATTTGTGTATATATATATATATATATATATATATATATATATATATATATATATATATATATATATATATATATATATATATATATATATACATATATATTTGTAATCTGCTTATAGTACTAATTGTATTAAATTAAAAGTAATTAACAGTAAGTTAACTAATGATAAAAAATGCCATCAACTCCCTGTGCATGGCATCTTTACTGATATTTAGTGAATATGGCCCATTATTTTTTCCCATAGCACTGTAGTAAATACATCTGTTTGTTCATAGAGTAGCCTACAGAACATTTCCTGAGATTCTGTACCCTGTGTTTTGTATTTAATCCATTAACTTGTAGAAATGTTCAGGTGTGGTTGGGGAGATTATGAAATACAAAATGAGGTGCTAATCTACTGGCAATAGTTTTTAGGGTTATTTCAACGGTTTATGTATATGAAGTTGTGACTACAATCCTGGAAAGTGGACATTGATCAGTTGAAAATATGTTTTTTTTTTTAATTACATTTACAACAAAAGTAGAAACCTGTAGGAGTATTCTAGACAGGGTTTTTTTGTTTATTTTTGTCTTAAAATGCTATTCTTCAGCAGCATTGAGGGGAACGCACAAAGTGAGCCACATGTGCTATAGTAAGTTTCCCATTTCTTACTTTACAACAAAAACTAATAGCTTGATGTAGACTGTCTGGCTCACTATGGGGCTCAAGCACTGCAAGCTGTATATGCTGAAGTGTGCGCAATTATAAATAGGAAGTGTTCCATGTGTAATTTCACTGAAAAATTGGCGATTAAGTGTCTGAAAACCCACTCCTTTTATGGCGTTTTTTTTTACCAAAGTTTTTTTTAAACCAGTCTAAAGCCTTCTGACAAAGCTGGGACTGGCCCCTGTAACACACCTGAGGGTGCCCCTGAGCTGGGGACTAATCCTGCAAGACTTCATGAAAAACTGCCACAGTGGTTTTGCTGGCAGGAAGTGGGGCACTTATCTTGTTTTAGGGCCAGTGGGTAAGTTATGTAAATTGTTAATTGCTGATTCTACATTCAAATTGAACATGCTTCAGGTGCTCTTTAAAAGATAGAATATGTAAATAGCATTTGTCTATACAAGCAATAACATTTTTCACTTTTATAAAGCAGTTTGATAAATGTTGTATACAGCAAATGCCAGCAGATGCAAACGATGAGATCAGGTGTGTGGCAAACTGACAGTGAACATGTAGTGAGATCAGAAACCAAATGAGAAGTTCTGGAGCAGGACTGAAAAGGGAATCACTTGATACCAGGAACATACGGTCAAAATATCGAAGTCTTTTTAGATAAATCTATTCAGTGTGACGTTATCCAATTTATAATTGCTATGCAAATGGTTAAATAAGGAACATGGGAACAACAACACATATTGGGGCTAGAATACTCAACATCAATACAAGGTTGCAGGCTGCACTGTGTTACAGAGGAAATAGTCAGGTGTTCATAAATGCCAGACTAAGCAGGTGGCTTATCAGTTTCATTTTCACACAGTACAGAGAATCTTTAAAGGGCACCTGAATTGACATATCATATGATGATATCAACATGTGCACAGTCCTAAGCCTCCATAGGCAGTTTTCCTAATTTCTTTTTTCTTACAGTAAGGGTTAACAATTCAGGTATGTCAATGACACTTTCTCTACAAATGGACTTGAGTAAGATCATAGCATAACTCTCACTGACAACTAATTGCAATACAATAATTTTAATCGTTTAGTTTGGCAGATGGCGGTGGATGAAAGTTTATGCTTACTCAGTGGCGAGTTGGGAGCGCATTACCAGCAGTATTCGATCTCATGATGAGCGGTGCACGCAGCAAAGCTTAAACTCACCTGTCCATCAGCAAGTGTCTTCTCTCCACTGCCCGATGCTTACAACAGAGAGGGAGACCTGGGGAACCGTACAGGCAGTGTGCAAAAATGATCAATACATTTTGTGTCAAAATCTATTGAAAATGTGTTTACAGTGTGTTGAGGGATTCAATCCCTCTGATCAGATAATGATCTTAGAGGGATCTGATTGCCACATCAACCAGAGTATGATCATCAGTACATAGGAAAAAGAGACTGCTGCACTCACGTATAATCTCAAATGGGAGCAGGGAAGTTCAAAGCCAGGTAATCCAAAAGTAATGGTAAAAGATCCCGCTGCACCAGATGGTAGGGTAAAGTAAAAAATTCTTTCACTTTACGTGTATCGGAGCAAAAGATGGCTCCTTAATCTATGATTAAGGAGCCATCTTTTGCTCCGATACGCGTGAGCTTTTATCTGTAACACTGACATGGAGTAACGGAATAAAGAATTTTTCACTTTACCCTACCATCTGGTGCAGCGGGATCTTTTACCATTACTTTTAGAGTATGATCATCTTAAGTGCAGGGAATAGGATTAGAGCCTCTGAACATTAAAATAATGTGACATTCAGCCGAGACAATGAAACATTAAATGTATGTCTTTAGCTGTTAAACACAAAAAAACTTCTAGATTTTAGGAAAGTCCAATTTAGGAGTAGGTTTACACCTACAATTGTTTATCTAACCAGTCTACTTATAAATGAGGTTTGCATTAAGGCCGCATCTGGATTATATGTGCACCAGGCATTTTGAATGACTTAGTTGGCCCTAAAATTATGAAGACATGATTTACAAAAGGCATGATTTAGATTACTGAATCTGCTGTCTGGAGATAAGTATATAGAAATGTTCTTTTTTGTGATGTAAATTATTATTGTTTTTGTTTCAAGAAGGCAATGCTTTACTTTGAAGTTACTAGAGAGCCGTTTTATTCAATTTGTTCAGCACACAGATAATGTAAACTTGCTGCTCCTTTAAACTTCTACACCATAAAGCCACTGACCTTTATAATCACAAAGTAGTCTCAAAAGAAGTTGTTGCCGTGGAGATGCATGTTTACGAATGTATCTGGGCTATACCCTTTTAGTTCTGGATGCTTCAGTTAGCCACAGGGATGAGAAGGATAAATTTGCATGGCCCCTCCTACTGCCCTGAAATGAAAAATTAATGCGTTATACTTTGGATTAGTAATGCTAGTGGCAGTATGTGTTTACTTTCTATTTTAGGAAGGCAGAGCTATACTTTGTAATAGTCAGACTCCTATATCTAAAAGCTAACTTAGGTTATTAGTTTTCTACAGTGTGAAAAATAGCTACATTAGTGCTCGCCTGTTTAAACTTTGGATTTTGCAAAACTGTATTTCTTCTCATGTGTGTTTTTCTCTTTTTGGAGAACATTAGTAATAGCATTAATAGGATACTTTATGGAGTTATATTGTACTAAGGAGCAATTATAAATAAGAGCACTTAAGATATATCACTTTGTTCTGCACGGAAGAATAACGGTAAAAATAATTATCTAAAAAGTGAAGATAGATTATACAACACGTAAGACATCAAAAGATTAGTAAGTAATTATTGTAATTTATGCAATTATAGAGTGTGAAAAAGGAAATTTTGTTCATATTAGAGGACACTTTCATTAGAAACCATTACTATAATTGTTTTCTATTTTACTGTAATGACAAAAAAAGTCAATTTACAGCTCTTAAGTATAGCATATTTAAACTGCAGATACTAAATTTTCTGATACAAGACATTATATTAACCTCATCTAGAATGAACAATTCTGTTTTTTCTTTGTTTATGGAGGGCTTGAACTGGTGCCTATAAAATAAAAAATAAAATTAAATGCAGATGTAAACTTAATATAATTTAACATAATGCAAAAGCTTATTCAGACAGCGGAAGTTTGCAAATGATGTTCTAAAATTGTCATGCTCTTTATAACACAGTTCATGGAAAACGCAAACTCTTATATGCTTCAAAGCAGCAATAACAGAGTCATGTTGAAGTACTTGAATGCTTAACATAAATGCATAATAAATATGCTATAAATAAATATGTAAAGAATACATTCATTTAAAATGCTGTTGAAAATTTCACATTATATTACTAAGCAGGTACAGAATAAAAACTAAACATAAAGACAAACATTGTTTGTTGTTCATTTAAAGCTATATCTTCAAAATAAAAACATGGTATGCAAGCCATAGGTATAGGAAAAAATTACATTATGCACACATTGTTGCAAAATAAAACCATCTCTATTTTACAATGGTTTTCAGTGATGATCAGATCACTGTGGAAAAGTAAACCACTATAGAAAGTATTCATGAGCTGTTGTAACGTTTGCGGAATCGTTTTCGTGGTCAGCGCACGAGATGCGCACTGACACAGCGAAAACCTTCCACAAGCGTATAATTGGGTGAACCCAGGCTAGGTGCAAAGCACCAGCAGAGGGCAATTCCCACCGGCAGATGGCGCTGTGGAGTGCAGACGAGTACAATCGCTGCACGGCCACAGATGCCAGATGGGGATTGTACAGATCAAGACAATGCGGGACTGAACAGCCCATAAAGAGAAAGAGCACAGGGACAGGACGAATGTGTGTTCACCAATCTAGTCGCGACCCTGCGACAGTGAACACACATCAGCAGAAACAAAAGTAGGAACGCGATCGCGAGAAAGGTGATCGCCAGAAGTGACACAAGACAGACTAGAACAGAACACAAGAGGAGCAAAGGCACAGCAAATAATACAATGAGAATGATAAAGAAAATAACAAACGCTAACTAAACGCGAACACCGCACTCATTCGCAACAGCGAACGCATTTATAGCGCGGTCTCCGCGTGTTAAGCACAACAGAGACAAGCACGCCTAACTAACCACCAACAGACAAACACGAAACAAAGAACGTGAACGCTTGCTTAACGGTTACCTCACCGAGCCTACAGCAAGTGCCCGTATCAGACAAGACAGACAAACGAGAAACAGGAACTAGGCAGAAAGGATCCACCGCTCTTCCGCCAGAGCAAGTGTGATCCAAGCAGGAACACAGATCAGAAAGATCCACAGCCGCTAACGCTAGCGGCTAGTGCGATCTAAACAAGACAGATCAGATGAGGTAGCCAGAAGCAACCGCAGCTCCAGCTTACACTCCAGAAACTAGATCAGAAGGATCCATAGCTACTAACGCTAGAGGCTATTGCGATCCAGACAAGACAGATCAGAAGGGGCTACCAGTAACTACAGCAGCACCGGTTAGCACCCCAGACAAACAGAACGATTTCCTGTCGACCACCGCTGGGACAGGACAATCGTAACAGACAAACTAACAGATATGCAATCCTAACTGCACTAGGGAAACTGCCTAGTGCAGTCCTAAAAATTACTCTAAGATAACTGTAACAAGAAGTAGCATGGCTGACACTCTAGGAGTGTTTACTACAAACCCTGAAGGAATGACCAGCAAAGCATTCTGGGAGCAGAAAGCTCTTATAGTGCCAGTCATCAAAGGAGGCAGGCAGGGGATTTGCATAACTAATGCATGCAAATTCCTCAGCAGCAGAACAGACCAGAAACTTGCAATGGAAAAACAGGTCTCTCTTCCAGAGACCTGCAGCCCACAGACTAGAGGAATGGTCAAACAGCTGTCTGCCTGCGCAGCCAGCTGAGCGGATCATCACAGCTGTACATTAAAAAATGGCAAACCCAAATTTAGGTCCAGGGTGAGGCTGCAAGATGGCTCAACCTGCTCTAGCTATTCTCCCTTTTTTTTCTCAAAACGATTTTCTTACTGATTACCCAATATTTTATGTGGGCACTTTCTGGCTATTTGCTATTGTTTCGATTGTTTGTTTATGGCTATTGCTGGTGGCCAAATCACCCTGCTCTTTGTTATTTGGGCTTCGGCTATTGCTGGCACCCAAATTAGGTCAGTGATCTCCACTATAACCGTAATTTGCTTACGGACTATGGAGGTGCTCAAATTATGGCTGTCCCGCTGCGCCCAAAATGCCTCTTGCTCAAACCTGAAATTGTGGACATCCCTATTTTCTTAGGTAAGGAGAACTTGGGGTGTCAATTGCATGACCACATTTTTTATGGGTCTATTGTATGCTCACCCTATGTTTCATATGCAGGCGACCACAGCGGGTATCATTAAACACCCTTTCTTGTTTCTAATATAAGGCAATGTATGTGGCATTCTTGACGCTAGTAACTATTTATGCAGTGATAGTACATATGTTGTGAACAAGCTGTGGTCATAAGGTGAGAAGACCAAATACATTCTTTATTTATGCATATACTGCATATAGTCCACTATAAGTCTAGAAATTTAGGTCTAACTTACTGAGTAAAACTTTAGGGGTCAACTTATACACGAGTAAAAGCAACACTGATTCCACTGAGTAATATGTGTACTATTAGTGACATTCAACATAATGATTAAATTGTATATGAAGACTTGTCTCTTTGGTATTATAGATTGGTTTTAGCTTTATGGCTTTGGATGTCCTGAGACACCTCTCTGGAAGATGGAGCTCTGAGAAATGGACCGTCTGGAGTCTAAGGACATTATATCACCCCTTTGTGTCGACCATCTTCAATACTCTATATTACACCTGTTGCGTATCTTATGTAAATCTAATTATCCTTGTACATGTTGTGTACCACCTTAAAAATCCAATCCCTTTATATTTATTCCCTTTGATTATTTAGTTTAATCTTATGGCTATGATATTGTTCATTGTATTTGTATATTCATAATTTGGTAAGACTACATGCGTGCATATGCAGTAATAGAATATACAGGGTGGGCCATTTATATGGATATGCCTTAATAAAATTGGAATGGTTGGTGATATTAACTTCCTGTTTGTGGCACATTAGTATATGTGAGGGGGGAAACTTTTCAAGATGGTTGGTGACCATGGCGGGCATTTTAAAGTCGGCCATTTAGAATCCAACTTTTGTTTTTTAATAGGAAGAGGGTCATGTGACACATCAAACTTATTGGGAATTTAACAAGAAAAGCAATGGTGTGCTTGGTTTTAACATAACTTCATTCTTTCATGAGTTATTTACAAGTTTCTGACCGCTTATAAAATGTGTTCAATGTGCTGCCCATTGTGTTGGATTGTCAATGCAACCCTCTTTTCCCACTCTTCACACACTGATAGCAACACCGCAGGAGAAATGCTAGCATAGGCTTCCAGTATCCGTAGTTTCAGGTGCTGCACATCTCGTATCTATACAGCATAGACAATTTCCTTCAGATGACCTCAAAGATAAAAGTCTAAGGGGGTCAGATCGGGAGACCTTGGGGGCCAGCGAAATTGCTACATGCTGATGTGTTTCCCTCTTTATGCACTGAAGCTGGCTGAGTTTTTGTAGCAAGATGGTGCACCACCACATTGTGGGTGTCAGGTCCGAGCATTCCTAGATGAACTGTTTCCTGGAAATTGGATTGGTCATCGTGGGCCAGTTGAATGGCCCCCAAGGTCTTCAGATCTGACCCCCTTAGACTTTTATCTTTGGGGTCATCTGAAGGCAATTGTCTAAGCTGTGAAGATGCGAGATGTGCAGTGCCTGAAACTACGGATACTGGAAGCCTGAGCTAGCATTTCTCCTGTGGTGTTGCTATCAGTGTGTGTGAAGAGTGGGAGAATAGGGATGCATTGACAACCCAACACAATGGGCAGCACATTGAACACATTTTATAAGTGGTCAGAAACTTGTAAATAACTCATGAAAGAATAAAGTTACGTTAAAACCAAGCACACCATTGTTTTTCTTGTGAAATTCTCAATAAGTTCGATGTGTCAAATTTTTCTCAAAAAGGGTGATTTGTAAACTATATTGTGATGTTGAAAGGCAAGTGGTGACATCTCTGGCACACAGCGTTGGGTCAAGGGTCCATCTGACCATGGATGCCTGGTCTGCAAAGCACGCTCATGCCTGCCCGAAGACTAACTCAGTCCCCACACACAGCATCTCTGCCTGCACGCCGTGTGACTGCCTGCCCCAAGACTAAGTCAGTCCCCACACAGCATCTCTGCCTGCAGGCCGGTTGACTGCCTTCTCTGCCACTACCTACAGGGTCCAGGACTCAAGGCGGATTCCTGAACACCCACGATAATAAGGTCGTTGCTTCATTGTGGACAGACCGAATTCTATCAGCTGCACAGTCACTGTTGTTCTGTCATTGAGCTACCTCAGCCTGGCGACCATATGGGATTGAAAACCGCTATCGCCTGCACTCTCGCCATGGTGCGCACCAGTCCAGCATGGTCATCACAACACAAACAGCTGTTTGCGGTGCGTTACACAATGAGTTTGGTGTGTCAGTGTGAAGCAGTACTCTAATTGCACTCCCTGATTGATGGATACACATGCAAGATGTTTTAAAGCACTTTAGGCCTGCAATTTAGCATTCAATGTGATTTCTGCCCTTAAAGCGCTGCTTTGCGTCAAATCCAAATTTATCCCTGGGACGTTTGGCGTCTATCCCACTCCGCCATGCCCCCCTCCAGGTGTTAGACCCCTTGAAACATCTTTTCCATCACTTTTGTGGCCAGCATAAGTGTTTCTATTTTTCAAAGTTCGCCTCCCTATTGAAGTCTATTGCGGTTCGCGGAAGTTCGCGAACCGAAAATCGGAGGTGCGGGCCATCTCAACTGACATCTATGGATGATGAAGATAGTATTTCATTTCCTTGGTTAATGTGGCACATTTTTTGCATCAAAATTTTACATCAAAAAATTAATTTACTTCTTTTTATCGTACGTATAATACGTATAGATAATACGTATAGATATTTAACTATATTGGTCAGTTGCTATGCTACCCATTTCTGTATCACATTAATATTCTACTATATGTGCCACATACATAAATCACGGCTATGATTTTTCTGATATCATTTGGATGATCAGGACCATGTGTGTATATACACACACCTTTTCTATAATTATTTGCATTGATCTTGGTTTATGTGGTGCATTTCGTATATTTTGTTACCATCATTATATTATGGTTGAGGAGGTCCAGAGGGCAATGCCTTGTTTTTAGATAATTTTAATTGTAGTATAATATTACAATAAAAAGATTGTTACCAATTATGCCATGGTTTTTGGATGAATTCAATATAAATTTATTCATCGATTGTCTGGGGAGTTAATTTCCTTATTTCTTGAATAAATGTTGCGTATGGGTTATTGACCCATTCCCCAGTAATCCAATCCATTCTACCACAGGAATGTGAATAGGGAGTATATGTAATGCTCACCTTCTTTTTTGTTTGCCAGTAAGAATAGAATTAATCACCTAATACACTGGTATGTGGAACTAAAAGGGTCATTGGTCAGTAGTGATGGTCATGTCTAGGTGAACACATGGAAAAGCATGTGATCAGTTTGATCAGGTAATTAATATGTAAGCCTTGCTAGTCATGACCATGTCTAATGCTGGATACACACGGTGCGTTCGTGCACTCGATTTTCCCGTCGATTCCCGTCGATTCGTTTATTTCCAACATGTCCGATTTGGATTTCGATGGATCGTTAGGTCGATTCGGCATACTTTGCATGCGAATCGACCTAACGATCCATCAAAATCCAAATCGGACATGTTGGAAATAAACGAATCGACGGGAATCAACGGGAAAATCGAGTGCACGAACGCACCGTGTGTATCCAGCATTAAAGCAGAATGTGATCACAGCAAATCAGACGGTCATGTATTAATGTCTCCCAGTAGTAGCTTACCACTTTTATTTATTAACCCTTAGACTACCACCATCTATAGGTGTTTTCACATCCATATGCCACATACAGCTAACATCTTTTTACTTCCTCCTGCAGCAGATATCTATAGGCATTTTTGTGTCCCCATATTCCTGGGCCAGTTATGTCTAAAAGGCATTTAGTACAAAGTTTTGGCTCATGTGCCAAATTTCTACTTTCCTTGAAATATGAAAATAATTCTAAGTTGATGCAAATGTTACTGCAAATCTATGCAGCTTGAATATGTACCTGTGAATTGCTTTTGCTGGAAGCTTTGATTAAATCATTTTACAAAAGATTTTCATATTAGTCATATTAGTATAATTCTATATCATAAAAACTAGCATAATTCTCAATCATCTCAAATGTATTTGTACCTTAATAACAATCTTACTAATTTGGACTTTGGTACATCTAGATTTGGGCAAGAGATTTAATAAACACAATACAAACATAGCTGACACTGTAGCTTTTGTAAAAAAAAATAGGTGGCAGTCTAAGGGATAAGATAAGGTAAAATAAAAAAGTAAAGAAGTATTTTATATAAAAGTATGTCTATAAAAGTTCCATATTTTACACTGTTCTCTGGTTTTAACATGTTAAAGAGACTAACAAAAAAGAGATCCCCTGGGGGGTACTCACTTCAGTTGGGGGAAGCCTCTGGATCCTATTGAGGCTTCCCCCATCCTCCTGTGTCCCACAGCGGTCTCGCCGCAGCCCACGGAATGCACATCCGACAATTTGTCAGGCTGTGCAATTTTTACCTTTTCTGGCTCCAGCTGGGGGTGCTGTTGCAGCTCTCCGCTCGGAAATAGCAGATCTCTGTCGGGTCCACTCTACTACCCAGGCGCAGAAGACTTGCACCTGCACAGTAGAGCGGACCGACAGCGATCGGCTATTTCTGCCTATCTCCGAGTGGCGAGCCGATATTGCACTTGCACTGGAGCCAGAAAGGTAAAAATTGCACAGCCTAAAAGGTAAATATTTACATCCCTGTTGTTTGGGGAGCTTTATCGCTGCCGCCATGGGACACAGGAGGATGGTGATCCCCATCACCCAGGATATGGGAGCATCGCTCTGGCTTTTGCCTGATCAGAAATCGCACAAGTGAAACCAGCAATAGGATTTGCGGTTAATCCTCGTGCAGTGGCAAGGTGATAAGTAGCTTGATTACTCTATCACCTCTTTCTGTGGCATTCATTTATCAGGCACAGTAGTAGTAGTTTGTAATTCTCTTCATTGCCTATTATTTTTATTTCAATGAGTTGTTTTTTTTATAGAAAAAGTGACTTGTGCAACAGTTTATGGATGCTCATTGCCTTATTCATTAAATGTTCAAGTCCCTGTGAACTCCCCTCTCCCCCTTCCTTCATTCACTTAGAGCCCTGGACCCATATGCAATTCACTTTTTTTCTGAGTTTTCTCCTAGTAGATAATTTTTCATCTTCAATTTAAAATAACTCTTGAATACTTAGCAATAAAAAAGTACAAATAAGTAGGTTAAAAATTACTGCAAAAATTATTTTGAGTACTTGTTTGTAAGCTGGTGGTTTAAAAGGCATTTTATTTTACGTTTTGAAAATATCACCTAAGAGAAAAAGTGGCTTGCATATGGCCCCTGGTGTTTAATTTCATAACATAGGTCTCTTTGTTGGAGCCACACTTCCCCACTGATGGACAGCAATTGATTCATGTGCGTAGGCTGTATTCCAGTAGGGAGGGTGGTTTTGTTTGGAATAGTAAATGCAGATAATATGAACTGTCATTTTAGTGGCTAATGTTTTATGTAATTTTGCCTTCTTAATACAGAAGGTATTGCCATAATCCAGCTTAAAGTGAACTTCCAGACTAAAAATCGATTTAGCAGCACTGAAAAGGCTTGGTGCTTCTTTAACAGTTTCACAGCATCAGAACTTTGTTTCTATTATACAAGCCTCATTTTTAGCTGCACAGAAGAAAACTGCCCGGGCTTTTTTCCCCTGATGCTGTGCAAAGCATGATGGGATTTCTGATGATGTTGTTCTCGTTCTGCTGTTTTGGTGCAATTTTTTTATTTGACATTTTGAATTTGACATTTGAAGCCTAGCGTGTGCAGCTGGGAGGGGTAATCAGGACACAGGACAGTTGGAACTGTGTCTCCTGCTCCTTGTCACCTCCTTTCAACCTAAAAGATGGCTGCCCCATGACAAAGATGGCAGCCCCCATGAACCACAAACATTTGCCTGTTCTTTTAAAACAGGGTGGGTAAGAGATTATATTACTTATCTATTCTAATTAACATAACTAATGCAACTTGATGACAGTATGTTTGTTTAGGCTGAAGTTCCCCTTTAAATCGAGCAGCTTTGGTTTCCCATGATGCATCTCTCCTGAATATGCAAATCATCTATTTCTGCCCCTAACAAGCAAGGATGCACATCCAGAAACACTGGTGTATAGTGAGCTTTTAGCCAATACATTTTACAGAGCTACATTAATCCAACATAGTTGCTGTATGACTGCATCAAGGACGGTGGGCTGGACTTTGGCCATTTTAGTAAACTTGTATTTCCCCCACTTGATTTTCTATTTCCATGAGGAACATAGCAAAGGAAAATCCACCAATGTTTTAACATACCTGTAGGAAGACAAATGTGGCATCAATCACCCATTGCTTCTTATATTATTTTGGATTTCTAGCAATGAAACCACCTTTCTTGAGTTACTGACTGTGACCATATAATACAAAGTTTCCTCCTCTGCTACATTCTGAATAATGGAAGTATGTTTTTTATTCCTTTGCTTTGCTTTTCCTAAACATTATAAACATCCCGAATTGCCCTTCGGTAATATTGACATTACCTGAGTAGTATAAGAATTTACCTACAGTACTGCACATCAATGCTGTATTGCTTTTAGTTTGGTTTCAGTAAATTGGTTATTGATTTAATTAACTCCATAACACTTGACAAATACGCATAGACTACGATTTCAGATTGGCTTCCATGCAAGAAATGTAATGGATTTGAAAGTACAGCACAGAAAATACCGTTTCTATTACCTAAAACACCCCATACATACGCATAACATGCATGCCTTACTTTGTTTATCTGTCAGTCATTTGAATTTATAGATTGTATCTTGATATGTTATTTTTCCAATTTTTGCACCTGCATTGCGGTGACTCAAGCTGTTTCCTTTTACAGATTGCAGTAGCACTACACTACAGACACAGCTCAGCAAATGAGGCATCAGAGAGAGCATATAATTCATTTCTTATGCCACACACCAGAGACAGAAAATTACTGTCAGAGCTCTGTGCTGCATCTTTTATCATCCTGTGGAACAAAAGGTGCATTTCTGAAAGAATGGCAGGAAGAAAAAGACACAGAAAGGGAACGAGAGAACACCTTTGATCTTGAACCTAAAATGTCACACAGTTGAAAAGACTTATGTTGTTTTCAAGCACGATAAATAGAGATCAGGTATTATAAGGCTGACTGAGCATGATGCAAAATAAGGTTATTGTGGACCTCAACTCTGAGAGCAGCACAAGAATGATTTTACAGAACAATTATTTCTGTAGACAGGATTCCAGTATTTTAATCAGTAATGGAAACAGGAAATAAGATGTTTCTGGACCTTACCTAGCATTTCTATATAAAGACAGTCATTAGAGATAAACACCTTTCTTTTAAAAGTCTGCTCCTTTGATCCTCTTCACTGGGTTTGAATGTGCCATGATGTCAGGTGTATTCATCTTTCTTATTAGCTCTTCCAGCTGCATATAACCCTTTTCACCTCCTGTTCAGTACATGTAGTTGTGTTTTTTCTGATACCCTTAGCAGTGGTAGTTTCAGCATTATTTTATTATGATAAACGTATTATGGTGTGTTTATGGTAATAGCTGACAAATAGTCCCTCTCCCAGCTATTACTCCCCCTAATACTTAACCACTTCCCCTCCCCCAGGATGAGTAACTATATCCCTGAAAAATGCCATAACTCTGGGCAGGGACGTAGCTACTACATCCCTCCCTGCCGTACTTTCCAGCCCCCTCGCGTGCTCATTACCGCTGCTCGTTAGCCATTAGGTCAATGAATGGAAACACAGTTCCCATTCATTGATCTAAATCCTTCCACTGCTTCATCTGGGAGCCTCCTTTAATAAGAAGACCCACAGAGCTCCCCGTTGGCCTGTCCACACAACAGTTAAATGGACCTTAAGCAGTCATTAAAAATAAAATTGTGACTTACCTGGGGCTTCCTCCAGCCCACCGTAGGCAGTGAGGTCCTGCTGGCTCCTCTCCCTTGTCCCGGCTGGCAGCTCCATTATTGTACGACTTTGGTCTGAAGTCATCAGAGCTACTTCTCACTTTGCCGATACGCATCATCACGCCGGCCGGCGTGAGAGTCTTACGCATGCGCAGTTCAATATTAGAGAATAGCACATGCGCAGGACTCTCTCGCTGGACGGCGTGATGACGTGTATAGGCAAAGCAGGAAGCAGCCCTCACGTCTTCAGGCCAAACTTGTACAATAGTGGAGCTGCGAGCCGGGAACAGGAGAGGAGCCAGGAGGATGCCGGGGGACCTTGTGTCCTACGGTGGGCTAGAGAAAGCCCCATTTTATAATGACTGCTCAGGGTCCCTTTAAGTCCCCCACAGCTGAGCTTTGTACCCATGAGCAATTTGCCTGGGGGGGCGCATTTGTGTGCCGAACATCTGCCACCCCTCACCGCAACTCCCGTGGCTGTAATAATCTCTGAGCCCCAGCAAAGCATCTTTAAAGCTCACGCCGGGGCTCTCCATTGGTCCACTGTCTGGACCAATGGGGATCCTCATTGGCCCAGACAGTGGACCATTGGGGAGCCCCAGCTGGAGCTTCAAAGAGGCTTTATCGTTGCCTGATTATAGGACTCACCAGCTTTAGTCTGACAATTACATCAGGCCC
Source organism: Hyperolius riggenbachi (assembly GCF_040937935.1). Taxonomy (NCBI): domain Eukaryota; kingdom Metazoa; phylum Chordata; class Amphibia; order Anura; family Hyperoliidae; genus Hyperolius; species Hyperolius riggenbachi. Next base: position 427,247,521 of record NC_090647.1, on the reverse strand, counting down.
TATTGGTTTGAAGCAATTATCTGTCATCACATTCTCAGCCAAGCATGATTGTATCCTGTGATAGCACATTGCAGCTTTATAAGTCTAGGCTTGATAGCAGCACCAGTGGTTTAGATGTGGTGTGGGTTATCAGGAGTAACATTGCTAAAATTCTTCTGTATCAATTATGCAACAGTTTTCTTTGGTGTTTTGGTATTTGTCCCCTGTTATGTTCCTTTAACCCTACCTGGCTCCATTATTATTATTATTATTATTATTATTACATATTTTTGCCAATGTCTAACCCCTAAAAGATGCAACAAGTTGTTCTCTGGCAGCAAAGTGTCCAGTGGTCATAACACCCAACCAATAACCTTAACTGATGCTGACCTTCATTTGTCATGATTGGGTATTGACTGTGGTTATGCGTTGCCAAGTGTCAACACCCAAGCAAAGCACCATCAGCCACCAACACAACTTTCCTCTAAACCTAATACAAAGCAAAAGTTTTAGCAGGTACATGGTGAGGGAAATCGTTATTTGACACCTTCCCAATCTTTTCTAAATTTGCTCACTTACTAAGAAAAAACACATTACGTAAAAGTTATATATTGATTTACATGCCACTGAGTGACTTAAAGAGAAACTCCAACCTAGAATTGAACTTTATCCCAATCAGTAGCTGATACCTCCTTTTACATGAGAAATATAATGATTTTCACAAACAGACCATCAGGGGGCACTGTATGACTGATTTTGTGCTGAAACCCCTCCCACAAGAAGCTCTGAGTACTGCGGTACTCTGGGCAAACTGCCACAATGTAACAATGTTCACAGACAGGAATTAGCTGCTTACAGCTGTCTCTAACAGCCAAAACAGCTAGGAGCAGCTACATAACCTGCCCACAGTAAAAATGTCACCATGTAATAAATGTCAGAATGTAAATCAGGAAGAGGAAAGATTTTACAATGAGCAAACACTGACTTAATCATTTATACATAATTATGGTAAAAATGAAGCACTTTTTTTAATACATTATTTTCACTGGAGTTCCTCTTTAAGTATTTGATCCTCTACAATCCTCAATTGATTATGTGTCCATGCACCACACAGACTACAATCAATAAAACAATTACAGATACTCCTCACCTCAGCCCATTCTGTGTATAAAGCACACCTGTCCACAGAAACAATTTCTTCCACCGCAACCTCTCCCCACCATGGGAAAGAGTTAAAGAGGTACTCTAGTAAAAATAATTTAATTAATATTTTATTTACAATGTTCATCTATAAATTATTTAATCATTGCTTGCTCATTATAAAATCTTTCCTCTTCCTGAATTACATTCTGGAAATGATAACAGGTGGCGACATCTTTAGCCCTGCCTCTCTGTGCATATACCTCACAGTAAACAAACATTCCACAGAGTGAGATATGGCTGGCTTGGCAGTTATTTCTCACAATGCAACAAGGATACACAGTAAACTGTCAGGACCATAGTCCTCATATCACACTGTGGGAGGGGTTTCACCACAATGTCAGCCATACAGATGTTCCTGATGATATATTTGGGAAAAAAACTATAGATTTCTCATGGGAATAAAGTTGATTAGGATAAAGTTCAATCCTTTTGTTAAGCCCTTGCCGACCGCTCCACGACAAATGGCGTGAACGCTGTGGCAGCCCCAGGACCACTCCACGCCAAATGGCATGAATAGCTGCGGGCGGGAATTGCAGGAGATTGCGTGCGCTGTAGCGCATGCATCTCCACTGTGATGACTGAGCTTCGCTTTGCCTTCAGTCTACCCGCGGTAATCGCTCCTTGGAGACTGTTAGAGGGTGAAACCGCTGTCTATTAACAGTGCACAGTGCTGCGATCTACAGCAGCGCAGTGCTGGGGACAGCCGTGTGACACTCGCTGTAATAGGCTGACAGAGGGGGGGGGGGGGGGTATGAAATTAATTAAAAAAATAGCAACATTTAATACAAAAGATATTTATAAATAAACAATCATGGGGGAGATCTGCCCCACCAACAAAATGCTCTGTTGGAGGGGAGAAAAGGGGGGGGGGGTAATCACTTGTGTGCTGAGTTGGACAGCCCTGCAGCGAGGCCTTAAATTGGCCTGGTCACTAGGGGGGGGGGGGGGTTCCCACCATGGTCCTCAAGTGGTTAAAGTTCCTCTTTAACCGCCTATGGACCGACGTAGTTTAATTCTACGTCCAGCAGGTGGCAGCACCGTTCTGACTTTACGTATCTTCTACGTCGATCCCTTTCAGGGCTCTCAGAAGCACTGCGGGCATCCGGTAAATGTAACAAAGTTGTCATTAGACAGCTTTGTTATTAAGTAACAACCAGGAGCCTGGCTCCTGTACATGTGATCGCTGTGAGCCAATCACAGCGATCACTCTCACAAGCAGCTGGTCTGCCTGCCTCTCCCTGACAGGGAGAGACACGCAGTGCTCCACGGAGCAAAAATGTGAACTATAAACACTTTTAAACACTATTATTAACCCTTTGATCTCTTCCCCAGTGACCCCTTAGTGATATATATATATATATATATATATATATATATATATATATATATATATATATATATATATTTATTTATATATATTTATTTTTCTCTTTTTTTTTTCTTTGTGAACAATAGATCTATATATCTGTATATAGATCTATATATTTTCTGTACATATATAATATATAGATCTATATATCTGTGTGCATACAGTATATAATATATAGATCCATATCTGTGTATATTGATCTATATTTCTGTTATAGTTTGTTAACGCTATAACTTTTACCCAAACCAATAAATATACACTGAATGTTTTTTTTTATCAAAGACATGTAGCACAATAAATTTGGACAAAAATGTATATAGAAATTTCACTTTATTTGAAAAATGTCAGCACAGAAAGTTAAAAAAAAAATCATTTTTTGACAAAATTCATGTCTTTTTTGATGAATATAATAAAAACTAAAAACCGCAGCAGCAATCAAATAGCACCAAAAGAAAGCGGTATTAGTGACAAGAAAAGGAGGGAAAATTCATTCAGGTGGTAGGTTGTATGACCGAGCAATAAACCGTGAAAGCTGCAGTGGTCTGAATGGAAAAAAAGGCTCTGGTCCTTAAGGGGGGGTAGAGCCTGCGGTCCTCAAGTGGTTAAAAGAACACTAAAGATGGGTTGTGGACACTGCAACCCAAGCATATCACGTGATCATTTGTATGCCCCCTCAGCCATGTCTGAACTGAAGTTATTGCAAAAAAGGGCCGATGTTGCTTTTTGAAAATTTTTAGTGTTAGTATATTCATTAAATGCGGGAAAGGGGGTGGGGAGCACAATTACAAGTAGCACCATCCAGAGGTAGTCATTAAACCAATTGTTGGGGAAGCTTACTTTGGTGCAGTTTGTCTGGGGAACCTGGTGAGCTAACTGCTTGCTCTGCACTCAAAACAAACATAAAACCAGCCCCACAAGTGTGCTGGATGCTGGCCCCCCCCTCCTTTCCCCGGCTCATTATATTAGAGCCACTGATATAATGTCCCCTAGCCTGCCATCACCACTCTCTTCACCTCCGATTCTGCATCCTGGGGCCACGCTGATGTCACTGCCCCCAGAACATACACAGCTGGATGGTCAGGCTGAATGAGACTGCCTTCCAGCCCTGTGCTCTCTGTGATCCCTCAGTGGTGAACAGAGTCCCTTCCAGCCCACCTCTCCAGTTTTCTATGCTCCCTAAATGGCACACACATGGTTTTAAACACTACAGGTACCTTGTGATTAGCATCAACTAATCTTTTCACCTTACTTTTTTTTTTCTAATTATCATTTAAAGAAGGTATACCTTTTAAAGAAGGAATTGTCTTCCATGCTGGACATTTGTATCTAGTCAATTTCCACTGCAGAAACTGCCAAAATGCCATATTAGAAAAAGAGCAGAGATGGTACTGCAGACCTTTATTAACCCTTGACCCACCAATAACAGAACTTAATGATGGAGGACTATCGGTCTATTGGACTATCTAGAGACTATCGGTAACCCTCTGTAAACATCACTGCCATGGCCACCTACTGAATACAAATATTTCACCTTCACAGCAACCCACACACTGTCTACTATCACTAACCTGTTTACTGCATCCCTGTGATATGCAGATCAAATCAGATTTATGTTCTCTAAAGCATACATTTTCCTGTTCCTGTAAATGAAATGGATATGCTGAGAGAAATTATATAAATCATTGTTCTGACTACCACATTTAAGGAGCTAGAGTTGAAAGCTGTTTGCAAGGCTTGACAGGTTATGTCCCCAATCAGTCTCTATGCCCCAATCTAGTGCCACGGCTCTGAGCCTGGCCCATGGTCTTTACCTATAGGCAAGCCCCAGCGTGAACAGATCACTTTATTTCTCTCCTGACTACGATTACCCCCAGGTCTTAACGTGCAAGGCATACAGACTGAAGTAGAGTGGACAATAACCTGCCAGAACCCCACTGAGGCAAGTATAGCAAAGTTCAACAGTTCATAAGTATCACACAGGACTAGTACCTTTGATTTAGGAGGATGAGGCCCTCAGCGACGACTGCCAGAAAGGACAGATAGTTCAGGTAACAGGCAATGGTTGATCCAGGCAGCAATTAAGAGAGTCCAAGCAAGGTCAGCATGCAAGAGTATCCTAGTAACAAGAAAGGGTCGGTCCAAGTAGCATGCAAGAGTATCCAGGTAACAAGCAAGGGTCGGTCCAGGCAGCAGGCAAGAGAATCCAAGTAAAAAGCAAGGTTGGTCCAGACAGCAAACAAGAGTATCCAGGTAAGAAGCAGAGGTCGGTTCAGGTAGCAGACAAGAGTATCCAGGTAACAAAGTATCTATACGTTGGTTACTATTGGCAACAGCACAACATTCCTTTTGCTCCGGCACCAGCAGCTCAGTAGAGCTGCAACTCACAGCGACAGCATACAGGAGATAGAGCGGAGACAGCCACCTTCACCTTTAAGGGGTTTATTCAGCAATCAGGCATCTTTTGTTACATGTTGATTTCTTTGGAGTATAAACAGTCTTTCCTATGTCCTATGTACATCACATATATTTACAGCATACAGACATGAAGCTATTATTCTAAATAGCAAGCATAGAGAGCAGGATAACATGCAGAAGACTAAGTAAAGTAAAGTAGTCTCTGCCATCCGGTCTCACTATTTTATATGAACATCAAAGAGTTAAATTCTGAAATCACCCGAGCCATACCCCCAAGCCTACAATTGGCGGGCATGGGCATGTGACCCACATCATCTAATACCCCAGTGCTTTATAACCTAGTTGCAAGGAATGCAATGTTTTCAAAATATCGGTTTTGTTTACCATTTCGGGGTCTAACTGTCAGGAAAGTTAGACCTGATAACCCATTATGTGTCCTTCTAGAGGAACATGTTTCTTATAAATGACTGCATAATTTCTCTCCGAGAAACTATGCTTAAAGAGACCCTGCATCTCAAGTCTTTACTAGACTTTAGTACCTGAGGCCTAGAATTCAAGTATACTTACATTCTAACAGTAACAAACAAGGGTTAGTAAACAGCAGGCAATAATGGTCAAATACAAGCCAAGGTCGACTCCAGATAGTATGAATACGCACGCAGCAACTAGCCACAGCTATGCTTATCACAGGCGATGAGTGGGAGCACTATGCGCGTTTAAATACAACTTCCATCCAATCAGTGGCCGGCCACACTCCGCACATCCAATCACAGCAGACACACCTGCCTGAGTGCCAGCCGAATAATCAGCTGACAATTGTGCTGTCAGCCGACTACCTTTGCAGAGGGCGTACTGAGAAGTGCCTGTGTCCCATCCTGCATGTCATCAGCGGGGGAAAACAAGTGCCGAGACCCGGAAGGGGTGGATTCCACCCGTTTATCGGCACAACCATCAGTATTCATAGGCAAGTTCCTTATACTGGTGAACTTAAAGGGGCACTATGAATAAATTGTAAAATGTAAAATATATGTGCAAACATATACAAATAAGAAGTATGTTTTTTTTCCAGAGAAAAATGAGCCATAAATTACTTTTCTCCTATATTGCTGTCACTTACAGTAGGTAGTAGAAATCTAACAAAAGTGACAGGTTTTGGATTAGTCCATCTCTTCATAGGGGATTCTCGGCAAGGCTTTTATTCTTTATAAAGATATCCCTAAAAAGGATTTAAACAATGATGCTGGCCAGCTTCCCTGCTCGCTACACAGTTTTTTGGCAGTTGGACAGAGCAACTGCCATTCACTAATACATCCCTGAAAATCCCCTATGAAGAGATGGACTTGTCCAAAACCTGTTGCTTCTGTCAGATTTCTTCTACCTACTGTAAGTGACAGCAACATAGGAGAAAAATAATTTATTACTCATTTTATTCTGGAAAAAACGTACTTCTTATTTGTATAAGTTTGCACACATGTTAAATTTTACAATTTTTCGCCATAGTGCCCCTTTAAGGAGCTGGTGTTAACTGAACTAGCTGCTGGTGATATGCTAATCCTAATGTCTGTCTCCTGGCTGGAGCCTGTTACCATGTTAGGACAATTTTTTGTTCATCATCACCTTTCTCAAACAGAGAATCATTAGCAGATTAAACAAGGTAATGCAGAATGAGATTTGTATTTGTTTAATTTGACTTAAAATGGTAAAACAACATGACTTTAACATTTAAGACATTTCTAATATTTGTTTCTAGAAGAGGCTGTGGGAAAACCAACAGAAAGCCTGAATTTATTGCTATGAAGAGGTGGTACAATGTCGGTTAGCTTCATCAAAATATATGCCCAGTGCATAACTATGTATATTCTCTGTTTCTCAGTCTTTGAGATTCCCAAAACAACATAGGTGTCAAACTTACTGAAATACTGCTTTTTTCATTTTCCTGGAGGAGTATGTAGGCATCACCAGATCTAATCAAAGCAGTAAGTTGGATGATTGTACAATACTATGTGCAATTCCCTTACAATAAAGCTGTGTTTGCATGACATCTCCTGTTCCTGAAGTACTAGATATTTTTTCCTTTACAATAATTAAAAGTGAACTTTATCAAGTATTTCTAACAACCACCTCTATACTTTAACAAATGCTGTAGATATAAGAACATAAGTTATTTTATATTTCAATTATTTCATTACTCAAACCAAATGATATGCGTTATGCTAGCTTCTGCTTATTGTTTACATTTTTGGGGGGTTTGCATAAAAAGACTATTTCTTCTGCTAATAATTTTCGGTTTGTGTTGTGTTTAACTTATAAAACGGGTAGCTTTCCCTCCCCTTGTACAAGGAATAAAAAAAATACCATATTGCCGTTATGTGTCTATATTTTTCTTCAGTTATTAGATTTTTATCTTTTTCCAGACAAATCATAAAAACCTAATAGAATCAGCTACTTTATGGTTTAGGATGGAGTATACATTATAAATAGTTTTATGTCTTATTTAAAAAGTAAAAACAGTAAAACAGCTACAAATTAGACATATTTGGGAGCCTGTTCTGTTCAATGATGTGTAAGAAAGAATAATAGGGAAGACACAACTTCTAGATTAAATATGGACTAAGGGCTCACAGTATAGGAGCCGTATGTTTTCTCTCTTGTTTTTTGATGTATAACGTACATATTAAAAATAGTATGCTTTTCTTTCTGAATCCTAATGCTTTATATTCTGTTATCTGCTTTTTGTTGTAGGTTTATAAGAACTTTGGTTAGTCAGCTTTTACACTATTGTTTCTCAAACTCTTTATAAAACAACCTCACTGTCAACCATGTCAAGGTCCATACCTACGGCGTGAATTTTTCGGGCGACAGTTTCATGACGAACGACCGTTTTTGTGATATCACGTAACATTATTTTAATGAAATTTCATTAAACGATGTTTAGCGCTGTGTGAACACCTGTGGCAGCTGTTCATATTTAATAACCGCCAGGACAGATCACTGAACGAGCAATCATTCAGATGTCCAGTATATTGTTTGAACGATTGTTCACACGTCACTCGTTCCCGCAGAACGTGATTAAGGAAGATCCATCTTCTGGTGGGTTCTCAGCTTTAGCACTACAGTTTGTTCACATTGTCTGAGACACCAGTTTTGACACAACAATGTGAATGTAAGTCTGTACCGGTTAACAACCACATGTTAGCATCTGTCTGTGCTCATTGTGCCTGGGAATCTTAAGATGACTAACTAAGGAAGCCCTCAGCAGAGATCTGGCATAGATGAATTATACCCCAGTAAAAGCATAGGAGGGTTAGATGGATATTGTACTGGTTAAAGGACAACTGAAGTTAGCAGAATATTGAAGCTGCCATATTTATTTCCTTTTAACCTCCCTGGCAGTATGATTGCTTCTGGTTTTAGGGTCTAAAAGCGGTACCATTTTTTCATGTGCTTTTAGACCCTAAAAGCATGAAAAATTCATACCACAAGAGAGTCTGCAGCAGCCCCAGCACTTACTCACCTTCCTGGACTCCAGCGCTGCAGTTTTCCCTCTGTCCTCCAGGTGGCGCTGTAACCCTATAGTGAGATTGCCGGCCTTCGTCATAATGACAGATGGCGATCTCACCAGAGAGAAGCAGAGCCTCGGAGGAGAGGAAGAAGAGTAGCGGCCAACATCGGGATCCCCAGGAAGGTGAGTTGAAACACCTGCTGTGTACAATGCTCTGCGTAGAACCTCCGGCGACCACACACGAGTATTGGTCGGGGTTACTGCATTGAGCTGTGGTTTTCCGTCCCGACTGTAGCTCTGGGTTACCACCAAGGATGTTAAATAAAATCAGTTGCCTGGCAGCTCTGTTGGTCTAATTGGCTGCAGTAGTGTCTGATTCACACCAGAAACAAGCATGGAGATAATATTGTCAGATCAATATTGTCAATAATGAAACATCTGATATGCTGCATGCTTCTTCAGGGGATAAAGTATTAGAGGCAGAGGATCAGCAGGATAGGCAGGCAACTGGTATAGCTTAAAAGGAAATAAGTATGGCAGCCTCCATATCCCTCTTGCTACAGTTGTTCTTTAAGAGCTCTGCATCTGTCACCCTGAAACCAGATTTCAAATCTTTGCTCTTCCTGTTCAGCAAGCCAGCGCATATTCAGTAAGGAAACAAAAGTTTGCTCAGGCAGGAAACACACTGGGCCGTTTTCGTGTGTATTTTCAGCAAAGAAAAACTGAGAACTCATGTTAATCAAAGGGCTAGTACACACTTAATATGTTGTTCGCACGCAGAAAAAAACCTGACATTCTGCATGATGACTCTGCACATTTTGTCAGTTTTCTCTATCAATTACATCAGCTGCTGTGAAAAAGCGTGCGCGTTTTCCTGCATAGAAACACACCTGGTGTGCAGAAAAAGTACGCAGAAAAACATGCGCAGAAAACTGAAAGACAAGCGTGTTCCCTAAAACAAAGTATTTGCAAAAATTCAGGTTGGAGTGAGTTCTGAGAGGTCTCCCAGTGCATCACTGCTGAAATATGCAAATCACCCATTGTTGTCCTTGGAAGCTAAACACACCTCCAGATCCGCTGAAATGCAATATGTCAGCTTGTAATTTGTACAGAGCCATAATAATCCAACATGCATACAGACTGTTTCGGATTGGTTGATCCTCATCAGTGCATGGTATGGAAACCTTGGGTAAGACTCCCTAACACAGCTACTGCCTATAGAACACGTCCTAATGGAGCTCTGGTGCTTTGAGTTCACCAGGAGAAAAATGTGAGATAAATGATCTGCCTCTTGTTTTAAAGGGGCCCCTCCTGTACCCCGTAGCCCGCAAAGTCCTCCGGCATGCTCTCTTCCCCTCGCCTGGTCCCGCTGGTGGCTCTGGTAAACGGCAACTTTCTGGTGAAGTCGTGAGTGCGCGCCCCAGTCATGTCGTCATGCCGGTCGCCGCAAGCCTCCTGCGCACGCACAGTTCAGTCAATAGAGAACTGCACATGCATAGGAGGCTTACGGCAACTGACCTGATGACATGATCCAATGATTTACCTATGCCTAAATCACAATATCCAGTAGTGAGGATTAGGCATGAAACAAACAGTTAACAATAATATCAAGTGATATCATGAAACCAGTCAGCCCGCCACAGGCACAGTGTGTTGTGGGTGTACCATCTTGCATTCTACATATTTTGACCTAAATTACCTCACCAAAACATTGTTTTCTGTTTCTACATCGTGAATCGGTATCTCTGAGCTTCCCTTGAACTGTTTTACAGGGTTTAGAGACTAGAAACGCATTTCTAACTGTTAAATGAACTCAGACTAAAGAATAAGATTTGTGTACAGTACAAAAAAGTGAGATACAACTCCAAACATAAGGCACCAAATCAGTATATCTAAAATCGGTTGAATAGGAAGGCAAACGGTTGGCTTGTTCTTCAAAAGTTGAAAGGGCAAGACTAAAAACACAATCTCTCACAAAGGGTGGGCAATATAAGAAGTTCTATTAGGAGGCTATTTCTTCCCAAAGGAGTGCGCGTGTACTCCTGCCTGCGCAGTAAGCCACGTACAACGTAGGCTTGATTGACAGCGGCAGTTTGCGCAGGCGTAGTGCGGACGACCTCGGGGTCGGCCTCCGCACCGTGCACAGAGCCTGGGACGGTGGCACGGAGCAGTGGGCGTGGGACAGTTGGCTGCAAGGGGCTGGAGAAAGTAGGTAAAGCTCATTTCTTATAATTTGGCTGATAACTCCTTTAAGGACTAAGGCATCCTTTGAAGTGATATTTTCATTAACAGAGTTTGATTTCCAAAGTATAAACTTAACCTAAAGAGGTGTTTTGATAAATATTAAAGTATTAGCAGTTTAAAATGGTTAGACTGGACAGTTGTTGTCTGCAAAGGCAATAACATCATGTTTGCAGATTCCTTGCATATAGCTGGTGCATTACTAAACAGGGTAAAAACTGCTGAGGTTCTAACTAATCCAGAAAAAACAAACAGACAAAATATTCTATGACAAGCTAACCGGTTTTTTTTTGTTTTTGTTTTTTACATGACAAGCCACATAGTCTGGGGAAAACACAGTAAGTATTAAAAGGTTGCATATGGTTGAAGTGCCCCAAATGCTGCACCAAGAGCTTAGAGTAAAGTCATTTTTCAAACTTAGGAAACAAGTTCCAGTTCACAAGAGTACAAAAATTAAAAAGTAAATATTTCATTGTTAATATTGGTTTTAATGGTTCAGCTTCAGATAGTTGGATGGTACATTAGCTATGAATGGGTAAGTCTTTTATGAGGACTTTGCTTCTTACAATATTATTTTTCATAATCTGTAAAAAAAATGGACAGACAATTTTTATATGTGTGATAGTGCAACATCAAGGCAGACCCTGTAAGAAAAGTTGATTTTGTCAGACAAGTATGCACTTTTCAAAATAATGTGGACTCATAGGTCTACATTATTGTGGTCCTATGAGTGCATTATGAAAAAACAAAACAAAACACTTTGTAAGTCAATCTCAAATATGAAAGCATCAATTATTTTTACCAAAGCCCAGTCTACTGCCATGTTTTTAAAGGGAACCTAAACTTTCAGCGCTGCGTAATATGTTGGCGCTTTATAAATACAATAAATAAATAAATAAACTGAGAGGGATATGGATATTTCCTGTTAAACAATACCAGTTGCTTGTCAGTCCTGCTTATCCATTTGCTGCAGTAGTATCTGGATCTCACACCTGAAGCAAGCATGCAGCTAATCCAGTCTGACTTCAGTCAGAGCACCTAAACTGCATGCTTTTTAAGGGGCTGTGGCTAATAGTATTAGAGACACAGGATCAGCATGAGAGTTGGGCAAATGGTATTATTTTAAAAGGAAAAATCCATATTCTTCTCAGTTTAGGTTCCCTTAAGGTAACTAAAATAATTTATAGATTATTGGTTCCATATGTGATTGATCACCGGACCCCTGACAAGGTCAGTCTCATTCATGGATTCCTACCATAGAAGTGGACACCGAAGAAGTGCATATCCTACTTCATAGAAGTGGAGTAGGATATGCATCCTACACAAACAATCAGTGTATCCTCATTTCCACAATTGGCCACCAGTCTAATTGTATAAAACAAATCTCAGGTCTGGATTCAAAGAGAAAGAAACCCTGTGGTGTTAAATGATGTTTGCCACTGTATTAATTATGTTTACTTTTTTTTTGCTTGAGAGCTAGAGCCACTAAGGGCACATGTTAAGTACGCCACCCAGGAGCTTTATGAAGTCTTACTGAATTGGTGACTAGCTCCAGCCAGGATTTGAACCTTGATCTCCTGTGTTAAAAGTGGTGTCTTAACCAGTATCCGGCCTGGATTTACCTCACAGGAGCCTATAGGCACAGATTTCCTAAAACCTTACACTTCACCCTCCATGAACCTTCAAATCCCCACCTGCAACTGCACCACAAGTGTGGTGGCTGTCCCAGCTGTCACTTCTCCCTTATTTCCCTTACCGGTCATACGTAGCTGCAGGTGCCCCTTAGCATTAGGTAACCAGAAGTACCCTCAATAAGTAGCTAAAGGTCCTCCAAGTATTAGGAACCTCAGTATTAAGTAGCTATAGGTGCCCCTGACTTAAGACAGATCTAGTCAGTGGAATAAGCAGAGTGAGTAACCTCTCATTTTGCACTCTCAACAGGACTTTGCATAGGAAAGGAGGGAGAAAGGCACTCGGGGAGGGGAGTGAGCCGCCTTTCCCTCATCAGGCGCCTGTAGACACGTGTCTACAATGCCTGATGGCAAATCTGGCCCTGACCAGTATATTATACAACTTATACAAGTAGATTGTCAGCAATGCACCGGATTTCTCTAATTGGCTCAAAAAGCCATTGTTTTCCTTCCACTTTTTGAATCTAGCTATACAAAGATTGTGTGAATCATATAGTATATCATGAGGGAATAAAGTATTTTTGTTGATTGCACATAAAAATGCATTAAATCTGATTTTATTGAGCACTAGGCTAATGTAAGAGATCATTTTCCTTTTCTATTTACCTAAAATTCAGTTTATAACAATTCAAGAAAGAGAAAAATGTTCCTGTGCAGCCAGCAGAAATACTTGCAAATACTTATCTTGTACTTAATTTGTATTTTTCTCTGTGTCTGAATGAGCAACAAAGAAAGAAATTACTTAATGTATGCAAAGTAAAACATAAAATAAAAAAGATAAAAGGATTATTTTATCGCACCCAGAAGAATCAAGAGAAGTTTTAAATCTCGGAAAGCATTGCTGTGCTGAAACATGATTTATGATATTAACGGGGAAAAAAATTAATGTTTTCAATGTTTTATTCAGGCAATTAAGTCTTTTCAAGAATACATTTTTGGAGCATGTTATATGACAAGGACCACAATTTATAATGTCACTTCTTATGACAAACACTCAATAAACCTAGCATTCTGTGTTATTTATCCAACCATGTTTTATTATAAACAGTAGACTAAACAGCCTTTTCTTGTTAAATGAATATTAATTGATATGTCAACTAACTAAAATCGTTAATATCTGGAAAATCGGCTTTGTATTAGTGAGTATGATAACAAAGCTTGTGTTACTTTTATTATTGTTCATATATTTTTGTTTTATAGCTACTTGTACAATCATAGAATAAATTCTCAAAAAAAAATGAAAAATATTTTTACAAAGTGTATGTAATGGTGAGAGTGGTGGTGGGGGTAATAGAGAATTAATTGTAAAAGCAAGTGTAGCATATTGTTCTCTTCCTGTGCATATACCCGAGTTGTATTACCGGCTAGGGTCCAGTGTTAGTCTACCACTGGGAGAAATTTACCACCTTTTATACAGTTTATAAATGTTCTATTAGTAGTAAAGTAATACAGGCGGTACTCAGATACTCAAATAATGATGAGGTTGTGAGTATATAAAAAAGGAAAGATACAGTAAAAATGTTTAAAATAATACTGGTGTGGCAAGTTTAGAAAAGCTGTGCTCCTTGCTTTTGGACAGTATATTTTTCTTTGTGTTGTCTTAATACAGAGTAAATAGTTTCAATGTTTATCATAAGGATGTTGTAGTGATGTATTCATTGTACAATGACAAGGTCAGGCTTGTCCACCTCACCTTAGAGCTGCTGCAGGCAACACATAGAATGCAGAGGTATGCCCTGGGAAGCTTATAGGGGAATCTGAAAGCCCTTTTTATAATAAGGTCTTCTCCCTTTTAGGAAAATAGCTAAAGGAGGTACTTGTGACCCCTTATTCATGGAAACTGGTTAAATGTAAAATATCATTTAAAAAAAGCACAGGCATAAAATGAATGTTTTATTTATTTTTATTTATAAGCTTCTATGCTATGTGGTGTAATCTTCTTCTTTCTTGTGTACTTGCACCTCGTGACATTATTTTCTTCTGTTTACTTCTATCTTTGTCATTTTTGTCTCTAAACTTCAATCTTGTCCTTTTTTTTTCTTCTAGTCTTCTATTTCTTGAGTTGTTCTTTTATGGTAGAAACCCCTCGTTCATTTTAAACCCATACTCTAGCCATTTAAGTAATCATAACTGTAGTTTACCCACTATGACGTAGGTGTGAATTGCCCGGATTCAAAGATTATTTTTGCAAAATTTTAGGCACGATAAAATGACTGTCTACAGAATAAAAACGGTTTTGTATTTGATCCGAGGAAGGGGACTGTGCTTCACACGTTATAATTTATAGTGTCTGATGAATAATAAATCTTTTGTTTGAAATTGACATTGCTCTTTCTTTTAGAGGTAAGCCATTTTTATTATTATATTTCTGTATTATTTTTTGTCACATACTATAGATTTTCCTGTCAGCCACTACCACCTATTTTGGGGGCGCCTTCTCCCTCCCAGTTTTTTTGCAATACTGCAATGGTAGTGCAGTGGGGGCAGAAATGTAAGATGCAGCTCTTCAATCAAAATTCTTGAATCAAAAGGGAAGGGGGGAAACTAACTGAAGAAAAGAACATCATAAGTAATGCTGTGTTTTTTGTGGAATTCTAATTTTCCGGTGACAAAGTCATTTCTAAATTCTTACATTTGAAAAATGTTTAATACCAAGTGTTTGTCAAATCAAACTCTTTTAAATGGGCATTTATTTACGGATTAGTATGTTGGTGGGAAAACATGAAATTTTAAGAAAAATACTATTTCAGTCAGGTGTTTGGTGCCCTCAGATGTGTTGAAAAGGATATTTGTAACGATTGGTGTCAGCACACAGAGAGCATCTGATTTTCGATTTGCAGAATCATCAACAATACAGATGTATACCTGATTATGGATGATCTGCAGAATCACCAATAATACAAGTATGACTAACCTCTGGACACCTAATGAAGTGTAAGTGCTTGGTTCAACTGTAAGGCTATCTCCCGTGGAGCGAGAGACACAGATATTACTGCAGCCAGTGACCACCTGAGGGGCAGGCGGCCTCTGGCTGTGCAGGGACTATCTCCTTGAGAGGAGGAGATAATCTTGCAGCCAGTGATTCCCTGATGGGCTGGAAATCAGACTGTACTGCAGCCAAGGATTCCCAGATGGATTGGGAATCAGACTGTACTGCAGCCAGTGGACTCCTATGGGGTAGTGGCCACTGGCTGAACTGCAGGAAAGACTCTCTGAGGAGCAGGAGGTCCTTGCAGCTAACTGACACCTGGTGGATTAGTGTCACGGGTAGTACAGACAGACTGATCACTCGAGGGATGAGTGACAGTCAGAAGGGTCAGACAGGCCAGGTTGGCAACACACGAGCAGATAAGGTACAGAGACAGAAGGCTGATTCGGTAACCGGGTACAGGCAAGGTTGGCAACTGGTAGACAGATAGGCAGAGGTACCGAATCAGAAAGCAAAAGAGAGGTCAACAGAGCCAAAGGTCATAACAGATATCAAGCACAATCCTAGTCTGATGTGTGAGGTCCTTGGTCTCGACACCCGGGAACTAGTCTATAGAATACCACAGTATCCTAAGCTTGGGGGTGAGGTCCGTGGTCTCAACACCCTGGAACTGGTCTAAAGTATAACACAGTAATAACAAAGTAAATGACAAGAGCGGAATCTGGCTAAGTGTGAATTCCCAGTTCCAACTGGTTCTAACACACTGTAGGATCTGACTGAGGTCTGAGTGCTCACACGTAAGTATTCGCAACGGCAGACAACCAGCAACTGACAAGCAAGATCTATATATACTACAGCGCTCTGCAGCGCGGCCCCCAACCACTCAGCCAATCAGGAGTTCCGCTGGGATCAGCTGATCGTCCTGATCAGCTGATACCTCTCCTGCTGGCATAAAGGTCCTGTCTTCTGGCGCGCGCGCACGTAGCTCTCCATCTGTGTGCACTAGAAGGCCCAGGCAAACCAGACACATGCTGCTGTGCGGAAATCGCGGGTCTGAACGTGGAGACAGCCGCCCTGCCGCCAGACCGCGTGGCGGCATCTCCGCTATTCATTACAATATTGCATGCAATAATTAACAAAATAGTAGTTCTTGTTAATGAACCAATTAAGCCCCCAGGATGTGAGACTCCTGACCCGTTTTTTTTTCTGTAGTGTCACAAGGACATTATTTTCCCTATCACAGTCTGACCCGTTTTTTTTTCTGTAGTGTCACAAGGACATTATTTTCCCCATCACAGTGCATGATCGCACACATGCATGTGCTTCCATGGGTCCACCGTGTGCAAGCAACTTGAATTTCCTGAGCCCATCTATGCCTGTTTTTTTTTTTTTGTGACTGAGCACTGTTACAGCCAGTAACTTTATTTTCCAGTAATTCCACCACAAAAAAAGGAATTTATGTCAACTCATAGTGTGTGAATGTGATGACTTTATCCATTATAGCTCTTGGTTCATTCCAGCAGCAGGATCCTATACCTGGTAGCCATATATTTCTCTACCTCAGACCGATCTGAAGGTACTCAGTGTGCACATGAAGCTATGAGACTGAACATTACTAATTTCAGCTACATACGCTAATCGGCACAGCCTAGGTATGTTAGTTTGGGTAGTTAAAAGTGTCATGACAGAATCAGTGTAGTTAAGAGAATGCATATTTAACCCTGGAGCAGCTTCTGGATTTTTAATCACTTCTGCATCTTGAAAGTACTGTATGTTTATTAAATATTTAAGGTAATTTATACACTTGTCAGTTTGAGCATGTTTAAATACATTTTTGTTGCAGTGTTCTGGTTCATGAGTTAATTGTAAACCAATGTTTTCTTACAATGAAGGCTAGGGTCAAAGAGGGAGCTGTGCTGCATTCCCTTTAAATGCAGGAAAACAATGAAATGGAACAGGAAAGTAGCGCTGCATGCTATCCACACATTGGGCTTGATTCATTAAGAAAAATAGTATACCTTATCAGAGTTAACATGTCTTATTGGGGTTAACATGCCTTATCAGAGTAGAATAGTGAGAGCTACACATTTATGCCTGCTAATTGGCAATGACGAGAGCTCCACTCGTCCTGCCCTGAGCCCCCGCGGGTCCAATCACCTTAAAGGACATTATCCCCGCACTTTTGATTGGCCCAATAGGCTGCCTGTCAAGTTTCCTGTCAAGTGACAAATAGTCTATTGAGCCAATCAAAATACGGGGATAATGTCCTTTAAAGTGATTGGACCCACAGGGGCTCAGGGCAGGAGGAGTGGAGCTCTCATCATTGCCAATTAGCAGGCATAAGTCCGTAGTGCTCATTATGCTATGCTTTTATGGCGCTTTAACTCTGATAAGGCGTGTTAACTCTGATAAGGCATGCTACTTGTCTTAGTGAATCAAGCCCATTGTGTTGTGTAAAGTATAGTAAAGCATACAGTCAATAAAAAGTAAACTTCACTGTGATGGTTAATGCACATATTTTGCAGTGTTGCACTGCATGCAGTGTGGTGGGATGCCGCACGTCATTATACAGCAACCCACCCTGCCACTCTGTAAATGTCACATAGTTGGTCCGTTGCAATGTGGCAAGCACCGTTACAAAGCAGTCTATGCCGCAACACAATGCACCATTGTGAATGCAGCCGCATTATTAAGGATGGTCGGAAATGCCAATTTCCAATTCCACGGAAAGTCAGATTCAGCCAATGCCGATTACCAACTCTGTGGATTTCCGAGGAGTCTTTTTTTTGTAATTTTTTTGCTTTCTCTGATTGGCCAAATACTTCTAAGTTGACTCTGCATTCTCTGGTTGGTCCAATGCTTCCGAGTTCTGTGATTGGGCTAAAATTATAGAGTTTTGGTAATGCACTATTTCTGCAGAAATCCAGTTTGCATTTTCCGATTTCCAAGGAGTCTTCTTTTTTGCATTCTCCGATTTACCAAATACAATGGAGTTGACTCTGCATTCTGTGATTGCTCTAATGCTTGATGCGTTCATCAACATGAGCTCTGTCACTGGGCTAAAATTACTGAGTTGTGGTAATGCAGTATTTTCTGCAGAAATCCAATTTCCATTTTTTGATTTCTTAGGAGTCCTTTTTTGGTCATTTTATGCATTGTCTGATTGGCCAAATAATCCCGAGTTGACTCTGCATTCTCTTATTGGTCCAATGCTTCAGAGCTCTGTTATTGCGCTAAAATGACAGTTACGGTAATGCAGCATTTCCGCATCCGAATGAGCATCCCTACTGGGGTGCAGCTTTTTTTTTTTTTTTTTTTAAAGGGAACCTGAACTGAGTAAAATTATTTAGAATAAACACATGATGTAACTGCAAATGAATATTACATACTTACCTCACTGTCAGTTTCTCTCAGAAGCTCACCATTTTCTTCTTACCATGATACGCTCCAGTTCTGACAAGATTTTGTCAGAACTGAAATATATCAGTTGCTGTCAGTTATATATCAGTTACTGTCAGTTATAACTGAAAGGAAAACTGATGAGCAAGGTAATGTCCAAGTTTCTTTATGGCTCAAGTGGGAGATATTGCAATTTAAAAGTGTGATGACCAGAAAGCTGTTATGGGGTTATGGCCCTTTTTAAAATGGAGGACAGAGAATTCCATTGATCACAATGCACAAACAGTACACAGGAGAGGGGAAAGAGATTGATGAGTAGACTATGTGGAAGGTAAGTATGTGCGTTTATTTTCACTTTTATTTTTCAGTTCAGGTTTGCTTAAAAAAAAAAAAAAAACATTGGCACGTGAAGGGTTAAACAAAAGTTGTTTTGCATAACGGTTTCATTTCAGACTAGTAATTAATAGCAATAGAGAACTGTACCATGCTAGCCATCAGTAAAAGCAAGACATTTTGATACAGGATGATACTATTTATTGGCGAACTTAAAAATATAAAAGAGCAAACTTTCAACTATTGTGCCTTCAACAGGCTTTATCATGTATGATTCAAGTCTGACAGGATTCAAGTCTGATGAAAGCACAATAGCCAAAAGCTTACTCTTATATTTGTAAGTTATCCAATAAATGATGTCATCCTGATTCAAAACTTCTTCTCATTTCAGACTGTGTCCCTATATAGACAAGTGGTGCCAACTGATTTAGTTGTACGTGTGTGATCAACAGTTTGCCTGCTTTTAGCTGGCTTGTACATACCTAGATTGTGGTCCTGAATGATAAAACAAATCTATGTTTAGGGTGAGGCTGTGAAAGGTGTTACAGATAATTTGGGTTGGTGACATAACTTATTGAAGGTGATTGGTTTCTTGGATTGGATATATAGTTGAAAATATGTGAGCCGGTTTAAAGAGATCTGAGCAAGAATTTACCCACCTAAGTCAAAAAGCACCAGCTATATGGCCCATAAAAAGCACCACACACTGTTATATTCAAAATATAACAATTTTATTAGGTAGTCAAAGCTATCTCGAAGATATGAGTCCAAAGCTGTCACATGATGCTCCAAGAAGAAATCCAAAAATGTACATGAGGGGGCGGTCAGACTACTAATGCCAGCTACGATTGGTCTTCCAGGAGGATTGGATATAGTTTTATGTACCTTAGGCATCATATAAAAAGTAACAATGGTTGGAGTCTTGGGATACAAGTAATCAAATTCTCAAGGGGAAATAATACGTTTCTAGTTGGAACTGGTAGTAGTCTGTGGGATCACCAGGGAGGACAACATACAGGTGTTGGACAAAATAATGAAACACCTTGAAAATCAACAAAATATATTTTAATATGGTGTAGGTCCACCTTTTGCGGCAATTACAGCCTCAATTCTCCGAGGTATTGAGTCATACAAATTGTGAATTGTTTCCAAAGGAATTTTAGCCCATTCTTCAGTTAAAACACCCTCCAGTTCCTTTAGAGAGGAGGGCAGCGGAAATAGACTTCTTACGTGAATCTTTAATAACGACCATAAATGCTCAATAATGTTGAGTATTGGGGATTGTGGTGGCCAGATGAGATGCTCAACTTCATTAGAATGTTCCTCGTGCCATTCTTTAACAATTCTAGCTGTATAGATTGGGGCATTATCATCTTAAAAGATGGCATTCCCCTCCGGAAACAGTTCTTGAACCATAGGATGAATTAAATAGTCTCGGCTGTTAATTCTTCCATGAAGAAAAATCATTGACCCAGCAGATTTCCAAGAAATAGCATCCCAGATCATCACAGAACCTCCGCCATGTTTTACGGCTGGAAGAAGGCAGTCTGGATGAAATGCCTCTTTCGGCTGTCTCCAAATGTACACTCGGCTGAAGGTCAGAAATAAGGTAAACGATGATTCGTCACATTTTACCACTGTTCGAGGGACCAATTCTGGTGGTTTCTACACCAATCTAAATGCTTTGAAACACTTGTCTTTGAGAGCAGAGATTTTCTAATTGTAGTTCTTCTGTGGAATCCAGATTTGTGCAGCTCCAGACGAACAGTTTTTGTGGAAACTGGGTTCTGTAGGTGTTCATTCAGCTCTGCAGTGATTTTAGGAGCCGTGTTCTTTCGAGCTTTTCTAACAATTCGATTTAGAGTCCAACGGTCTCTCTCAGACAACTTCGACTTTTGGCCACAACTGTGCTTTGCTGAGGACGTTTTTCCTTCTCTTTCAAAGGCAGTCATTACTTTTGAGACAGTACCTCTTGAAATGCCAACCATTTGGGCAGTTTCTGTTACAGTAGTGCCAACAATTTGGCCTCTTTGAAAGTCTGAGAGATCTGCCATTTTTATAACTTGTAACCAACTTTGGTTTAAATATTTGTAAAACAAACAATTATTTTAATTAAACATGTTCAAATAACAAAAATAATAAACAAAAAAAAATTAACATATGGCAAGTTTTGATTGCTTAAAACATGTTCAAAGATTATGATGCCAAAATGTTTCCATTATTTTGTCCAACCCCTATAATTATTGGTATTATTAAATTGTCTATAGGCTTCAGTAAGATGTAAATCTGTAGGCCAAACAACTATGTTGCCCCCCTTATCAGCCTCTTAATTAACAAAGTCTCTATTGTTATTTAGATCAAAAATGATCTTATGTTCCTCTCTAGTGAGATTTTCCTTATTGTGATGTGGTTTCATGTCAGAAATTAAGTGTAACAAAACGTCAAAGAAGACCCTGATAGTAGGATAATTGCTAAAATAAGGCATGTATTTAGATCTTGATTTAAAGAGACATATTTGTCAACTCACTAGATCCACATCGTCTTGATGTTCATTAAGAAGGTCCATCAGGTCATTTAGTACTTGGCGATCTCCTTCATTTAAACCAGGTTCCAGTGCGGGATTGTATTCTAAGTGTTTTCAACAGCCAATTGTTTGCAAAAAAGATACAAGTACATTACTACTTCAAATTTATCCAAGATAGGTTAACCCCTTCTGGAGTACTGCCACTTCAGTTGCTTTAAAGGGAACCTGAAGCGAGGAAAATTATTTAAAAGAAAGACATGACATAGCTGCAAATGAAAATGGCAAGCCCCTGAGAGGAACTGACCATGAGGTTAGTATGTAATATTCTTCTTACAGTGATCCCTTCCAGTTCTGGAGCTATGGAGCCGGGTGACGTCACCGGACGCGGTGATTGGTCGGCATGCATGAACACGGCGGTGTCTATTCGGGCCTGGAAGCAGGGAAGAACAACATAGTGGCTTGTACACTTAAAGAGACTCCGTAACAAAAATTGCATCCTGTTTTTTATCATCCTACAAGTTCCAAAAGCTATTCTAATGTGTTCTGGCTTACTGCAGCACTTTGTACTATCACAGTCTCTGTAATAAATCAACTTATCTCTCTCTTGTCAGACTTGTCAGCCTGTGTCTGGAAGGCTGCCAAGTTCTTCAGTGTTGTGGTTCTGCTATGAACTCCCCCTTCCAGGCCCCTCTATGCACACTGCCTGTGTGTTATTTAGATTAGAGCAGCTTCTCTCTTCTCTCATCTTTTACAAGCTGGATAAATTGTCCTCTGAGCTGTCAGGGCTTTCACATAGTGAGGAATTATAGACAAGGGCAAAGCTGTTTGCAGGAAGAAAAGAGCAGCCTGAAACTTCAGTGCATGAGAGATGCAGGGGGAAAGAAACACACAAATGATCTCATGAGATTCAAAAGGAAGGCTGTATACAGCCTGCTTGTGTATGGATGTATTTTCTATGTGTGGACATACTGTACATCAACCTACTTCCTGTTTTGGTGGCCATTTTGTTTGTTTATAAACAAACTTTTTAAAACTGTTTTTAACCACTTTTAATGCGGCGGGGAGCGGCGAAATTGTGACAGAGGGTAATAGGAGATGTCCCCTAACGCACTGGTATGTTTACTTTTGTGTGATTTTAACAATACAGATTCTCTTTAAAGCATATAGCTGTTTACTATCCCCCTATCCAAGGCAGCCGCAAACCGTTCTTTGTACATCAACATCAGCCTTTTGGTTGTTTTTAACTATTTTACAATAAACATGGGAAAGAATCCCTAGCACTCTTACACTATGTGAAGTGTCTTTTATCTCTCTGGAGGTCATATCATAAAGCAGCGGTGAAGGAGCCCAGCGGAGCAAGTTGCCCAGCAGTGGAGGTGCCAGTGAGGCTGAGGGGTGGCCTATACCATTCAACAATTTTACTTCCTACATAGGTAGTATTAAAATATAACTTTTAATATTTTCCTCTAAAATAGAGCAATGTACAATAGACTGACTGTCAGTATATATATTTTCTCATTTTACTTAAACTCGGGGTAATTAGTGAGTCATATCAGAGAAAATCTCCTCCCCTTGAGTCTAGTATAAATTGTAGTAATTACAAATACCCCCCACCAAAACAAAAACCCGACATGTTTCACTTCCTTGCGGAAGCTTTTTCAAGGGAATAAAGTGCTGTGCATAAGTGCATAGTGCAGAGTGCTAAGGTGCAATTACATCAGACAATACAACAGAGAGTCATAGAGCATGTCTGCTCATGACAGCAGTCAAAATAAGACTGGCTAGAATGGAGTCTTTTTATACTCGTATGGTGTCACATGTCTGGGGGTGTGTCACAGATCCACCCCCGTATCACTGAACTGGCCTGTGATTCGTTGGCCATAGTGTCAGTTTCCCCATGTGGCCAATCCCAGAAGATCTCCATATACTTCCATAGTTTCTCAATATTCACTTTCCAAACATCACTGTATCCCCAGACTTACAGAATCCGTGTCCGCTTACATACAGTATAGACCTATCTCCTTAATACTGACTCAGCGGCGTTGCTTATATCCACTTTACGAAAACGCCGAGAATCCAGGCATCCGATTGGTCAGGGTCAGCCAAAACTTGCTACTATCCGCCCAGCCAATCCGCAAACAGCTCTGCTGCCTCCGCAACAGGTCTGCCAATCAGGTCAGTCCTCTGTGCTGGCGTAGGGTGGTGGGGCGGGAACTGAATCAATCACACTCTGCACTGAATCATTTAGAGCCTCTTGTGAAGGAGTCACAAACAGTGACTCATTCTAAGTGAATCATTTTTGCCGCGCTGTACCTTTTCGCACGGCTCATCTTAAGGATCCACATTCAGCTGTCTTTAGACTGGAAAGAGTCGACTCATTTTGTATACAGCCGCACGGCTCGCACACAAGGAGTCACCCGGCAGCTTATAAAAGACCCAGCTCTTTATGCCTAGTACATTCTTCATTGACAACCAAAGTCTTCTATATCATATGTTCTTCCCACATATATTTAAGGATTATTGCTTCATATTAAAAGCACTGAAATTCTTTCTCCTGATTGTCAATAAACTTAGTATGTTTGACTGATTTTTTGGGGGGATTTTTTTACACTGTAATGTTGCGATTGATCCTGTCATTACTGGTTACACCATCCTGTTCAACTACTCACAATGGGGTATGTATTACATAGCAACCTAAATCTTTTAGGATCTACGACTCTGATATTCTTATCACTGCTGATTTTTTCTTATCTCTATAGAAACGGAGTGAACGTAAACCCTTCATTTAGGCCTGTTGGGGATAAAGTACCAAGTCTGTAGATCCATTTCGCCTCTAATTGTCTAAGTTTGAGATCCAGATTGCCCCCACGAGGGCCCAGTTTCCATTGCTGTATTACCCAGTATCTAAGGAGGGTCACATCCCCTCCATGTTTTTCTACGAAGTGTCTTGCTACCGGTGTATTTCTTTTATGTTTAATATCACCTAAATGTTCCATTATTCTGGTCTTCACAGCTCTTGTAGTTTCCCCCACATATACAAGGGGGCACGGGCACGTTAATGCATAGATTACTCCTTCCGTATCGCATAAATGCAAGGATTTTATGGCCCCCAAAAACAACAGGATTTATAAATTATTGGACTTCTTTAATTGCGATACGGAAGGAGTAATCTATGCATTAACGTGCCCGTGCCCCCTTGTATATGTGGGGGAAACTACAAGAGCTGTGAAGACCAGAATAATGGAACATTTAGGTGATATTAAACATAAAAGAAATACACCGGTAGCAAGACACTTCGTAGAAAAACATGGAGGGGATGTGACCCTCCTTAGATACTGGGTAATACAGCAATGGAAACTGGGCCCTCGTGGGGGCAATCTGGATCTCAAACTTAGACAATTAGAGGCGAAATGGATCTACAGACTTGGTACTTTATCTCCAACAGGCCTAAATGAAGGGTTTACGTTCACTCCGTTTCTATAGAGATAAGAAAAAATCAGCAGTGATAAGAATATCAGAGTCGTAGATCCTAAAAGATTTAGGTTGCTATGTAATACATACCCCATTGTGAGTAGTTGAACAGGATGGTGTAACCAGTAATGACAGGATCAATCGCAACATTACAGTGTAAAAAAATCCCCCCAAAAAATCAGTCAAACATACTAAGTTTATTGACAATCAGGAGAAAGAATTTCAGTGCTTTTAATATGAAGCAATAATCCTTAAATATATGTGGGAAGAACATATGATATAGAAGACTTTGGTTGTCAATGAAGAATGTACTAGGCATAAAGAGCTGGGTCTTTTATAAGCTGCCGGGTGACTCCTTGTGTGCGAGCCGTGCGGCTGTATACAAAATGAGTCGACTCTTTCCAGTCTAAAGACAGCTGAATGTGGATCCTTAAGATGAGCCGTGCGAAAAGGTACAGCGCGGCAAAAATGATTCACTTAGAATGAGTCACTGTTTGTGACTCCTTCACAAGAGGCTCTAAATGATTCAGTGCAGAGTGTGATTGATTCAGTTCCCGCCCCACCGCCCTACGCCAGCACAGAGGACTGACCTGATTGGCAGACCTGTTGCGGAGGCAGCAGAGCTGTTTGCGGATTGGCTGGGCGGATAGTAGCAAGTTTTGGCTGACCCTGACCAATCGGATGCCTGGATTCTCGGCGTTTTCGTAAAGTGGATATAAGCAACGCCGCTGAGTCAGTATTAAGGAGATAGGTCTATACTGTATGTAAGCGGACACGGATTCTGTAAGTCTGGGGATACAGTGATGTTTGGAAAGTGAATATTGAGAAACTATGGAAGTATATGGAGATCTTCTGGGATTGGCCACATGGGGAAACTGACACTATGGCCAACGAATCACAGGCCAGTTCAGTGATACGGGGGTGGATCTGTGACACACCCCCAGACATGTGACACCATACGAGTATAAAAAGACTCCATTCTAGCCAGTCTTATTTTGACTGCTGTCATGAGCAGACATGCTCTATGACTCTCTGTTGTATTGTCTGATGTAATTGCACCTTAGCACTCTGCACTATGCACTTATGCACAGCACTTTATTCCCTTGAAAAAGCTTCCGCAAGGAAGTGAAACATGTCGGGTTTTTGTTTTGGTGGGGGGTATTTGTAATTACTACAATTTATACTAGACTCAAGGGGAGGAGATTTTCTCTGATATGACTCACTAATTACCCCGAGTTTAAGTAAAATGAGAAAATATATATACTGACAGTCAGTCTATTGTACATTGCTCTATTTTAGAGGAAAATATTAAAAGTTATATTTTAATACTACCTATGTAGGAAGTAAAATTGTTGAATCTAATTGTTGCTCAGGTTTTGTGTCATATATGGGTGGCCTATACCCCTGACATGCTATCAGGACCCGGTCTGGACGCATAATCCGGTGAGTCGTTCCACATTGGGGGTGGGAAACCGCAACCCTGTCATATGCTTGCTTAAAGATGAAGTGCAAGATTTGAAGCTTTTTACTACAGTAGAGACTATTTTGAGCACTTACCCACTATATTCTATATTTTACATGAGCTCTTCACAAAAGCAAGGGAGCGCTCCACCTGATTGGACTGGTGTTGTAGTAATACTGCAAAGGCTTTGGTTATCATTATTAATGTCACATGTGCGCTTATGTACATCTTGTTTTTAATTCATTGCTCATGTTTTTCCATATCTTCTTTGAACACATTAATTAAAGGTTGAACAATAGTACCCTTATCAAATGTGGACAATTGTGCTTCAAGTTTACCAATGCCAGATTTGACCTGGGTCTATAAGTTTCGATCACGATCAGGTAGCAGGTCTATCAAGATAACAAGAGTATTTGCCCAGGCCCATCTCCCATGTTTTTGGGAGTCTCCCCGTACCTGGTGGGAAAATTTGGACCCGCAAACCCCTAGGAAAAATAGATTATTTTTTATATTGTTCTAAGCTGTGGATGTTCCACAATAGCTTAATATGGGTTTTGTGAAGTTATTTGTATTCCTTAAAAGCCCTCTAGTCTCCTCTGGCATTTGCTGATCCTGATTGCCCTTCACTGAAAATGCTTTCTTAAACTTGTTGTTCCAACTCGCCTCCATAGACTTTAGGAAGCTCTCCACGATGAATTAATAACAGTACAGTAATCAATTTGCTGGTGCAAAAAGTAAAAAAAAAGTCAGGGCATAAACCTGTAAGAAACAATATTTACAAATAGATTCCTGCACTCTGCAAAAAAATGGTGTGTGTTAGGGCTCAGACAATTAATCTAAGCCAAAAAGCACTAACTATATGGCCTATAAAAAGCACCACACACTGTTATATTCAAAATATAACAATTTTATTAAGTACAATACCACACTATAAGTCAAGATTAAAAACCATTAAAATGTGTCCACTCCACATGATATATTCAAATGTGGATATATTCAAATGTCATATAATATATCGCAGTATGCTCCGTTACTGTTGACTAAATAAATACTAAATAATAAAGAGCTGAAGTCACATGTCTAAGCCACAAACAGCGGCGCATGTGACTCATACTTGATGTCATCATAAATAGACGAGGGAGCTTCCTGAGTTGGTGGAACTACGACGGAACGCAGGAAGTAAGTATTCAGAGCTCTTAGCAATGGAATCCACACTGGAACTCAGAAATAGGTAGATATAAATGGGCAAATACAAGGATCAAAGCGATATAATTAGGAAACGATCTATTCAATAAAATTAAGAAACAAATAATCACTTTGCCACCATATCAAAGTGAATCAAATACCGCATTTCACATAGCATTAATCAATGTTATAATTCAAAAAGGCAAAACATAATGCAGGTCGTATTTTAAAGAGGTATTACAGACAATATTGAAAGACATATTGCAAAATAAATTCAATAAAAACTATTTGAAACCATTTGTTCCAAAACGGGAGGAAAGCGATCATAAATGTTTCATAAGTGCAGGAATCTATTTGTAAATAAAGAATTTACCCATACATCATGTACAATTAATACAGAAGCAAAATGAAAGCCAAATATAATAACACATTTCATAGAATATTAAAGTGGAACTTCAGCCTAAACAAACATACTGTCATTAAGTTACATTAGTTATGTTATTAAAAATAGATAGGTAACATAATCTCTTACCCGCCCGGTTTTAAAACAACAGGCAAATGTTTGACTTCATGGGGGCAGCCATCTTTTCGGTTAAAATGAGGTGACAGGGAGCATGAGACTCAGTTCCAACTGTCCTGATCACCCCTCCCAGCTGTGTGCGCTAGGCTTCAAATTTCAAAATCAAAATTTGGAAAAAAAAATTGCAACAAAATAGCAGAACAAGATCATCATCATCAGAAATCCCATAATGCTTTGTACAGCATCAGGGGAAAATGTCCAGTAAGTTTTCTTCTTTACAGCTAAAAATGAGGCTTGGATAAGAAAAACTAAGTTCTGATGCTGTGAAACTGTGAAAGTAACACCAAGCCTTTTCGGTGTTGCTGAGTAGATTTTTAGTCTGGAGGTTCACTTTAAAAGATTTAGCTCAACAATCTAACTGAACTGCTTTGATCTTTGCAAACACATGCATTTCACCCTGGCGCTCTATTTATTGCGGCCATGGGTGGCTTTAAAAAAAAAAATCGTGTTCAAGTTAGTGTAGCTAGCACTAGGCTAGCTACACTCCCCCGCCCCCCCCCCCCCCCCCCCGTCCCCCAGCACTGTTCCCCCTCCCTCCGATCGACGCAGGCAATATTTACCTGGCCGCGATCCTGCAATGGCCGAGACTTCCGCCATAACTTCAGGCGTTGCTATGGCAACGATCAGGCATGAAGTCTGACATCATCGACATCATGCGCAGTTCCGATCGCAGCCATAGTGACCCCTGGAGGCTATGGAGAGGCTACGCCGGCGCTGGCTCCGGGGGGTATGTATTCATCGGCGATCGGGGGGGGGGGGAATCAGAGCGGGCCAGCGGCGATCTGGGGGTTGAGTGCTAGCTACACACCCCAATGAAAATTTTATTAAAAAAGACCCTCCAGGGGCTGAGCAATCCACCGCGGCAGTAATGGACAAGCTGAGCTTGCCATTACCGCCAAGGTGGTTAAAAAGGCATAAAATACTTTAGATTGACCCTAGAAACTCAAAAAGAAGGTAGTACCAATAACATAATAATACACACTCTATTTAGTTTCACTTGTCCAATGGAGATAATTTTTAATCTTCTGTTTAGGGTCCTTTTAAACTTGTTGCAGCGTGATTTGGAACAATCGCACTACAGGCGAAAAGCACCACGCACTATAGCTGCAAAATATATAACATGGCACTTATGGTGCACGTCCGAGATAACTGTAACTGTAACACACTGCAGCTTATGCATTACAGTAAGCACTTCCATTGCACTGCATTGCATCACAGGCAGTTTGTCATATTCCATTGACTTGTTGGCCATTGCAACAAGCTGTGGTAGGAGAGAGTACTGCAACACCACACAGTAAGTGTAAAGGGGCATTTAAAATAACTTTTTAACACTTTGAAAAATTGAAAAAGTACCAATAATGTAAGTGAGAAATTACTGTCAAAATTATTACGTTCGGGGGTGATGCATCATGGGTAACCACAGTTGCTCACTTACAGCTGATTATTTCTGTTTGAAGAAGGCAAAATTTAATTTAGCATTGCTTTTTATTATGGGGTTTTTGGTCTCTTAAAGCCCTTTTTACCTTCCAGGTGGTTCTGGATCACCATGAGCTGTCTGGGTATTCCTAAAAAATATTCTGAGAATTATCTTGCTTTCTGGTTGCTTAAAAGGCACTTTATTGATAAGCTGTGAAAATTTCACTGAGAAGATAACTTAAGTTTTTTCCAAGGTGACATTAATAAATAACATAATAAATAAAAACTTCTTAACCTACCAACAAGCAAGAAGATTCTTAGAACAATTATGACAATACTTTTTTCACCTACTTTTTGGCAAACAGGATTTAGGCTATATACACACTTGAAATAAAAGTCGTTGGAAAAGGCAAGATCACAGACCAATTTTACCCCATTCCATGTAGTATGAGAGCCATACCTACACAGTCTATTCTATTGAGCTGAACTCCCCATCAGATAAAAATCTTTGCAAGATGCTGGACACAGAGATGCTGTACACATTCAACAGATCAGTATCTGCAAAAGATCAGTTCCTGAAAAAGATCCGTTCTTGCAAAATGCATTCGTAGTCTATGATATCTGCAGATCCTCATACACACCTTGTTTAACAGACATTCATCTGCAGATCAGATCCACAGGGATGGATCTTCAGATCTGCAGATGATTGTCAGATATGCAGATGAATGTCTGTTAAACAAGGTGTGTATGAGGATCTGCAGATATCATAGACTATGAATGCATTTTGCAGGAACGGATCTTTTGCAGGAACAGATCTTTTGCAGATACTAATCTGTTGAATGTGTACTGCATCTTTGTGTCCAGCATCTTGCAAAGATTTTTATCTGATGGGGAGTTAAACTCGATAGAATAGACTGTGTAGAGTATGGCTCTCATACTACATGGAATGGGGTAAAATTGGTCTGTGATCTTGCCTTTTCCAAAGACTTATCTCAAGTGTGTATGTAGCCTAAGGCCACATACACACATCAGACCATGATCTTTGGAAAATGAAAGATCACAGACCAATTTTACCCCCTTCCATGTAGAATGAGAGCCATACCTACACAGTCTATTCTATGGAGCTGAACTCACCATCAGACAGAAATTTTTGCAAGATGCTGCACACAACATGCTCAAAAGATCAGTATCTGCAAAAGATCTGTTCCTGCAAAAGATTCGTTCCTGCAAAATGCATTCATAGTCTATGATATCTGCAGATCATCATACACACCTTGTTTAACAGACATTCATCTGCAGATCAGATCCACCAGGATGGATCTTCAGATCTGCAGATTATTGTCTGATCTGCAGATGAATGTCTGTTAAACAAGGTGTGTCTGATGACCTGCAGATCTCAGACTATGAATGCAATTTGCAGGAACGGATCTTTGGCAGGAACAGATCTTTTGCAGATACTGATCTTTTGTGTCTGTACAACATCTGTGTGAGCAGAATCTTGCAAAGATTTTTTTCTGATGGGGAGTTCAGCTCCATAGAAAAGACTGTGAAGGTATGGCTCTCATACTACATGAAGGGTGGTAAGATTGGTCTGTGATCTTTCATTTTCCAAAGACTATAGTCTGATGTGTGTATGAGCCTTTAGTGTGGGAACATCTGGTGGACTTGAATAATTACCTTAGGGACTCAACTGTTTTTCATATGTATGTCATGAGTGTATATTACTGTTTTTATCCGCAAATTAGGGTTTCTAATTATTGATATATAAAGACACACAAAATACATACTTTATTTCCAAATAAATACTGTCATCATACATTGTACTAGGGGCATAATTTAAATTTTGTAATAACTAGGACGAATGAAAAAATAAAATGTGTGGGTTTTATCTACCATAGCATTTTATGTTTTCAAACTATAATTGCTGCACAAGAAAGAAAATAATTCATAGCAAAAAGTGCCACAGAGAAAAAGCCTAGTTTGTTCTGCAAAAAAAAACAATCTATAGATCATTTTAGTGTGATAGGTAGTGATAAAGTTATTGGCAAATAAACAGGAGGGGTGATATGTGGAAATTGCTGTGGTTTTTAAAGAAAACCTGAGATGAAGAGGGGGAAAAAAATTATACAAATCTGGAGCTTCCTCCAGCCCCCTCTAGGCTTATCATTCCCTAGCGGTCCTCCTCCGCTGGTTCTTCTGAAACTGGTCACGGAAAATCCCCCGGTCCTGGCGTACTGCACATGCGTGGCCATAAACCATAAGCCAGCAAACCATAAATATTTTTTAACTTCAGCATAGTTTCCAAAAGTGAACAAGTAAAAAGACAAATGTGAAACTTATAGTGAAAAGTTGCGTAGCTTATAATTATGGTATCAGCATTAAAACATTATCTGCAAATACACAAGCTATGGAGCATTATAAATAAGCAAAAAATTATTAATGTATCAGACTCTTGTTTAGATGATCATGCATAATGTGGCTGATCGGGGAAATATACAATTGATTAATTCTATTCTATTCTTGTCCTTGTCAAACCATAAGAGACTGATTAGCCCATGAATAAGCTGAATTTCATATTCTCAGCATGTCAGAGTGACTTTGAGTAATTTTCTAGACTCATCCTAAATCACAAACACTTTTATATCACAGGTATTTTCAAGAATTTACTGTAAAAATGACATATAAAGAACTACATTAATTCTTATATTTGCCAAGTTTATACTCTCCCTTACGCAAAGCCATGAAAGATCCCTGGCTCACCAGTCATAATATAGGTGGAGATGTAAGGCTGCAGTAAATATTCTGTTTGTATGAAGTAAATAGAGATGGCCAGAACTGTTCACTTGCGAACATTACATGGGGAATGACCTCAGGGTTAATTCCATGTTCGCAAGCTTCCTCAATACTGCGCAGACACTTTCCCGGGGCTGCGTGTCCTTGATTGCGTGCCCGCAGCGGGGAGTGCTCAGAGCATGACGTCACATAGGGTGCTTCCGATGCGGACACGTGATCAAGGATGTGTGGCCCCCGGGAAAGGCGCAGTATTGAGGAAGCTTGCAAACACGGAAGTGACCCCAAGGTCATTCCCCAGGTAGTGTTCGCAAGCAAACAGTTTGGGCCATCTCTAGAAGTAAACTGACTTTTGGCTGTTAATGTCTATACATTGATTGCTGAATAAAAATAAAAAAAATACCCAATTACATTATGCTAATTGGTGACAAAGATAGGCTTTACTCACACATTTCGCTGCTCATTTAGTTCCATTTTGTCTGGTGTTTATGCCCTGATAATGCTTTGTCATGCATTTTTTGCAGGCCATTTCCGAGTGATGAGTTTTGTACTAACATAGTACAAAAATGCTGCATCTCATTGCAGAAGCAGTGATAGCCCTATGGTGCTTTCAAATTGCTTATGGTGCGGCAAGTCCCATTGTAACGCCACAAGAGTGTCCGTGCATCGTCTGTATTTTACCCAGAAGCAAGCATACTTTCATTGGAAAGCATGCCTCACTGTATGGTTGCACTGCATAAGTACCATATGGTACAACCTTTCGGGACTGTTACAGAGTGATTTTTGCCGTATATGAGGAAGTTTTAAAGTGTGGAAGGGGCCTTAGAGATTTCAGCTCAGAACCTGTTTTTCAGGGTGTGAACACGCCTCTCATGAGCTTTTGCCAGTTTGTGCCCTGAGAGGTCCCATGCCTAAAAACCCTCTAGCTAGCACTAGGCTAGCTAGTACAAATGCCCGGCACCCCCTGATCCCTGACGCTCCCCCGTTACATTACTCAGCCTGGACCCAGCGATCGGCGCAGCCTCCCCGCACAGCTCCTGTCTTCACTATCAGGAGGATCGCACATGATGTCGCCGACGTCATGCACAAAACCTGATCCTGGGAACAAGGGAAACAATCCTTTCAAAAATACTCTATCTCCCAGTCAAAAAATTGATTGCAGAATAAAAACAAAAATAATACATTAAATTTACGTTGGAACATTCCACAGAGGATATCCACTATCTAGATGTGTCAATCTCGGTTTCACCCCAGGGGTTACATACAGATTTGTATACGAAACGGACTAATCGCAACAATCTTAAGAGCGGACAGTTTTCATAACTCTGCGGTTGTGAAAGGTATCCCTAAGGGGCAATATCTTAAGGCAAGGAGAATCACATCCACAGACCAGGGATACAGAGTTGCTGCAGAACGGATTACTAACATATTTCTAGAGAAAGGGTACAAGAAAGGTGAGCTTGATAAAGTGGAGAAGGAGGTGTCTCAAATCCCAAGAGCTAACCTGTTGAATAGTAGTAGACAGGTGAACAACCAGAGTAAAAACAAGATCCCGTTCGTGCAGACATTCTGTAAACAGTCTGTAATGATTAAGGGAGTTGTTATGAAATATTGGCCCATACTTCAGCATTGCCCAAGTTTTGGAATGCTATTCACTGAGCCACCTTTATTCTCCTACAAGAAAGGTAGAACAATACGTGACAAAGAGAGTAGGGTTGATCTGTCAACCATGAAAAAATGTACTAGTGACCTGACAGGGAAAAGGGGTACTTTTCCCTGTTTGGAGTGTAATTGCTGCCATGCAATTATAAAAGGCCCTTATGTTGAACATCCCTACTCTGGTGTCAGAATAAAAATTAACTCAATGTATACATGCAACAGCATATTTGTTGTCTATGCCTTGAAATGCCCTTGTGGGATATTTTATGTGGGCAAAACCACCAGATCAGTAAAAACAGGAATCCAGGAGCATAGGGGTGACATTCGTCCATCAACCCCAAGGGGATGAATGAAGTGTTCCGCTTAAAATGTTTTTTTATGATGCTGTATTATGTGTTGCTGATTTAACTTCTCTTTCTCCAATCCCCAGGTATTAATGGGACACACAGCATCGAGATTGGTTGGGGGTGTCGGTTGGAGGGTGGTAAGATGGATCTGTGGTCCAACTATTTGCAACAGAGGTTTTTTGCATTATTGTCTGTATTAGGTTTTAGGTAAACTGCAGTAATTTGATTTGTTAATCAGGTTTACCGAGGTAGACAGATATAGTAGTGCCTCCAATCATAGCCCTAAGGGGTTAACAAGACTTCGGACTGTGTGAGGTCAGTGATCAGCTGAAAAGTTGGAGGTGGTCCAATTTAGGGTGTTGTGGTTAGGAGTATGTATTTATTCACTGTGTGCCATTCAATGCATATACACCTGATGAAGGGGATATGCCCCGAAACATGTCATGTATTACTGGGATTTGATAAAACGCAAGTTTGAAGCCAATTGAGTGCCTCCTTCGTATTTACTTTATTGAACCGTGTGTGGAGTGGTGACCCACAGAGGGATTGTGCACCGGCTACATAGACCTGACTAGGTCTATTCCACAGGGACTCGCTGCAGTTTGCTTGTTGTGTACTTGTGTCTCCTGGCTTGTGGAACAGAGCATGCAAGCAACATGTCAGCGGTGCAATGATTGGGGATTCTTACTGTGTGGCATTTGCTGTGTTTCAGATTTATGATGCCATCTAGTGGTGTCTTGAGACACAGCTGTATCATCCTTGGGGCACATCTGGCTATGGGGAAGGGGTCTGACTTGTACAGGGGGTACATCTGGCTACTATGGAGAGGGCTATACTGGGGAGGGGGCTTATACACGAGTCAATCCCTTTTTCCTGGTTTCTGTGGTAAAACAACAACAATAATATTTTTATAGCGCTTTTCTCCCTGGGGACTCAAAGCGCTGTGACCCTGCATTATGCAGTCTCAAAGGCTCAGGAAAAGAGGTGAGTTTTTACCCTTTTTTTAAAGCGGTCCAGAGAAGGAGCCTCTCGTACTGATTGTGGAAGTGAGTTCCATAGCATAGGGGCTGCATAGGAAAAGGCCCGAGCACCAAATGTTAAGTGTGTCCTGGGAATAACCAGATTAATCTTGTTGGCAGAGTGGAGGGTGCGTAGAGGGGCATAAAGTTCCAATAGATCAGCTATGTACAGTATTTGGGTCCCATGTGGTTTAGAGCCTTGAATGTCAGCAGGCAGATCTTAAAATGGATTCTCCATTTTACTGGCAACCAGTTAAGAGTTTGCAGTACTATGGTGATGTGTAAGCTGTGGGGAGCATTGGCTAGGAGTCTTGCTGCAGCATTCTGTACTAGTTGTAAGGGGTGCAGAACCTTATCTGCAGATCGGATGAACAGGACATTGCAGTAGTCTAGGTGGGAGGAAACAAATGCATGAACCAGGGCAGGTAGGTCTTCAGCTGGAATAAGGTGTTTAATTCTCGCTATATTTTTTAAGTGTGTACCTCGGCTTATATGCGGGTCAGCTTATATGTAATTATATACTGTATATAATCAATGGTGAAATAGAAAAAGTACTTCCCAAGGGGCGATCACTACACTCATATTTATTCACTGATGCATACTGGGAAGGGGGGAGGGTACTAAAAGACAACAAGAAAGTCTGTTTGCAACAGTGTAAGCAAAGGTTTTTTTGTATAGAGTCTGTCCACAATAAATCACATGGGTCAGTGTGCAGTGACAGTACTTGTGCACTGCACGGAAACCACACTTGTGACTCCCGTGCAATGTCTTGGATCACTCCAATATTGACTCAGTTATATTTATTGCTTTTTATTAAATGGCCTGTACCAACTGCGATCATTAACAGTTCCTATTCACTTCTGACTTTGTTAGAGGAAGGGCTTGAGTAGCCTGAAACATGCTAGTGTTGTCACACTTTTGTACTAAATTTATGATTGGAACATTGTTACTGCACATTGAGTCGCATGATTTATTGTGGACAGATTCTATGAACAAACTTTGATTACAGTGTTGCAAAACTTGCTTTTCTTCTTTGAATCCAAACCAAAATAACAGACGGTAATCTAAAAAGGGAACACAAAATATCTGGGAGGCAAGAAATGTCTGGCACTCTAGTTTATTAGTGCAGCATCATGAAAAAGACATCATGTGGCAAATACAGTCGATACAACAAAACATGCAGATTGACTGGTTTAGTATCAAAAAATGGCATCACAAAAAACGTGTTAGCTGTACCTGGGTGTGGGGGAGGTAGCAGGTGTGGGCGCCAATTGGTGCACGGTCCTTACAACCGTTTCGCAGGGCAACTGCCGAGCTTTATCACAATTGGGAGAAAAAACAAAAAACAAACAAAACTAACTTTACCTTTGCAGAGCACTCTTGTACATTTTGGACAAAAAGCTAATCTTCACCCGTGGTGCTCAAGAGACAAATATAACTTCACCTATGAATGTGGTGGTTAGACCCTCTATCAACGCTGGTAAAAGGAAGGTTCCTTAAATAAAATACTTTCTAGATCGATAAAAAAGGTAAACAGTTATACAACCTACCAGGCCTATTTTAGTGGGTAGCAAAGTGGGTGCCTGAAATGAAGGGTGAAGAGGAATAGAGGAAACACCCAAACAGATGGAAAGCTCACAGCAAATAATCAGGTGGGTGCACTCCTCATTTTTTCAGCATCCCAATTGCTACCCACAGCATCAGTGTTTCTGTAATCCCCCTAGCATGGGATAATAACAAATGGAATGGTAACAAAAATTACATCATGGCAGACAGGAGAGGAAGCAACCTGTCAGAAGAAGGCATGGCTCCAGGACAGGTAAGGCATGCTCCTGCTGGCTGCTCCTCTGCACAGCACTTTGGGGTGGGAAAGCTTACACTGGGCTACTTAATTCTGATATCTGGGGGGGAGGGGTGTTGCACCAGACTACCTGATTCTATATATTTATATTTATTTCATTTTAAACAATACTAGTTTCCTGGATATCCTGCCTCTAATAATTTTAGCCATAGATCCTGAACAACCATGTAACAGATCAGGTGTTTCTGATATTATTATCACAAACACTGGTCCACATGACAGCCCAGGGGCCCCAGGTCTCTCTCACTCACTGGGGCCCCCAAACCGCCATGCGACACCTAGAGGGAAGTGCGGGCAAGCCCTGGACCTCTCATCTCCAGGGAACTCACCCCACCACCTCTAAACTGAATGCCAACTGCAACAAACACAATTGCTAAATTCCAGTCAGAGCAATATCCTGCCTCTATCTGGCCAGCAGACGCTTGTCAGCCAATCAGGTGCACTGTCATACACCCTTTGCCTGCTGTACCATACCTAGCAGGAATTACATAGATTAGCATTCAGGTGGGAGGCTTCGGTTGGACGCAATCGTGAATTGCGTCGTTTAACAGGGACGCCCCGTGTAGGTACATCTCCCACACGGTCCCCTCCCTAACCACTCACCTGTCAACCGCATCGTAGAAGCTGCAAAAAATAAAATTTAAAATCACAAACACTGGTCCACATGACAGCCCAGGGGCCCCAGGTCTTTCTCACTCACTGGGGCCCCCAAACCACCATGCAACACCTAGAGGGAAGTGCGGGCAAGCCCTGGACCTCTCACCTCCAGGGAACTCACCCCACCACCTCTAAAGTGAATGCCAACTGCAACAAACACAATTGCTAACTTCCAGTCAGAGCAATATCCTGCCTCTATCTGGCCAGCAGACGCTTGTCAGCCAATCAGGTGCACTGTCATACACCCTTTGCCTGCTGTACCATACCTAGCAGGAATTACATAGATTAGCATTCAGGTGGGAGGCTTCGGTTGGACACAATCGTGAATTGCGTCGTTTAACAGGGACGCCCCGTGTAGGCACATCTCCCACACGGTCCCCTCCCTAACCACTCACCTGTCAACTGCATCGTAGAAGCTGCAAAAAATAAAATTTAAAATCACAAACACTGGTCCACATGACAGCCCAGGGGCCCCAGGTCTCTCTCACTCACTGGGGCCCCCAAACCACCATGCGACACCTAGAGGGAAGTGCGGGCAAGCCCTGGACCTCTCACCTCCAGGGAACTCACCCCACCACCTCTAAACTGAATGCCAACTGCAACAAACACAATTGCTAACTTCCAGTCAGATCAATATCCTGCCTCTATCTGGCCAGCAGACGCTTGTCAGCCAATCAGGTGCACTGTCATACACCCTTTGCCTGCTGTACCATACCTAGCAGGAATTACATAGATTAGCATTCAGGTGGGATGCTTCGGTTGGACGCAATCGTGAATTGCGTCGTTTAACAGGGACGCCCCGTGTAGGCACATCTCCCACACGGTCCCCTCCCTAACCACTCACCTGTCAACCGCATCGTAGAAGCTGCAAAAAATAAAATTTAAAATCACAAACACTGGTCCACATGACAGCCCAGGGGCCCCAGGTCTCTCTCACTCACTGGGGCCCCCAAACCACCTTGCGACACCTAGAGGGAAGTGCGGACCAGTGTTTGTGATTTTAAATTTTATTTTTTGCAGCTTCTACGATGCGGTTGACAGGTGAGTGGTTAGGGAGGGGACCGTGTGGGAGATGTTTCTGATATTATTATCAGATCGAAAATGATTAGCTGTATACTTGTTTCTGGTGTGATTCAGACACCACTGCAACCAAATAGATCAGCACGGCTGACAGGCAACTGGTATTTTTTTTAAAAGGGAACAAATATGGCTGCCTCCATATTCTTCTCACTACAGTTGTCCTTTAAAGACACTCTGTAACAAAAATTTGATCCTGTTTTCTACCATCCTGCACGTTCCTAAACCTATTCTAATGTGCTCTGGCTTACTGCAGCACTTTCTACTATCACTGTCTCTGTAATAAATCAATGTATCTTTCCCGTGTCGGACTTGTTGCCCTGTGTCTGGAAGGCTGCCTACTCTTCCATGCTGATATGTTATGCACACCCCTCTCCAGGCCCCTCTATGCACACTCCAGTGTGTGTGTTATTTACATACGCCAGCAGCGTCTCTGCTCTCTTATCAGTGAGATAAGAGAGCTGGATAAAAATCCTCCTCTGTTAGGCTGTGAAAGGAGCTGGGCTGACACATACTGAGGAATTACAGACACAGCCTGGCTGTCACTATTCAGTGGATGAGAGCTGCAGGGGACAAAAGGTAAACACACAAATGATCTTTTGAGATTCAAAAGGAAGGCTGTATACAGCCTGCTTGTGTATGGATGTATTCTCTATGTGTGGACATACTGTACATCAACCTACTTCCTGTTTTGGTGGCCATTTTGTTTGTTTATAAACAAACTTTTTAAAACTGTTTTTGACTACTTTTAATGCGGCGGGGAGCGGGGAATTTTTGACAGAGGGGAATAGGAGATGTCCCTTAACGCACTGGTATGTTTAAAATGTTGCGATTTTAACAATACAGATGCTCTTTAATGTTTTTGATTTGGGGCACTACAAGCTACAAGGACAACTATAAAAAAAATTATATTAACCACATTCACTGCAAGAACTGTTTGCAAATAACAAGACACATCTCTGTTTTGGCTTTAATAATAACCTGTATGAGAAAAAATGCCTCATGTGTCAGAGCACTGTTCTCCTTGTCAGTGTCAAACTTGATGACCATACCACATAGACTGGGGTCAATTTGTAGGAATGATTTACACCCAAACTACCCACACTGAATATTTTTTTCATTAATCCTAAGAACCTAGCTATGTTACTTAATTTCAATATCTTGCAGTAGGTACCCCCTCCCCCAAACACACACACACATACATACACACACACACACACGCACGCACGCACGCACGCACGCACGCACGCACGCACGCACACACACACACACACACACACACACACACACACACACAAACTAACATGACCATGGGCATTTTATTTGCCTCTTAGCACTGTGTGCACTACAGAATCTCTTTTCCAGTGGGTTCCTATGATGGGAGAGGCACAGGGAGAATTTTCTTCACACTCACTCACAAGAGATATTTAACCTAGAAAATACCCTCTACCAATAAAAGGGCAAACAAACTAAGAAAAGTACAATATATGAATTATAAAGTAAAAAGGTAGTATTTTTTCCCATCTACACTTTTTTATTTGTATCTTTATACTGTACTTCTATCTTCTGCTTTGTATACTTTTTTTTCTATTTTCTTTAAAGATTCAGTGAACCTTTGTGTTTTATTTTGTCTTGTTCTTTTTCTTCTACTATTCTTTTTCCTTCATATCATATCCCTATTTTTTCTTCTTATAATTGTATTATTTTCTTTAGTCATAATTGTAAACCCCTACATCCTGTAAGTACGTGTCACCTTCCACCATAATAATGATCCCACCACAATAGTGATCAGCAGTCCCAGTGACAACTTACACACATTATTGCCAGGGCTTCCTATTGGCATGTTGGTGTGCACCAATAATAATGTGGCTGATGCGGCCCAGTATCTGATTCTGTTTTTGGATTTAACACCAAACATTCCTTCGGCTAATTTTTCCTGATTGTAATTTACCTTCGTGAATTATTTTCTTTGCATTGCAACATTTTGCAAATAGTTAAAATCATGCTGCTATTAGGATTTTGGAATACTTAGCCCAATTTTATACCTGTATTTCTCTTTATGTGTATATATTCCACCTAAAAAATCAGTTAAAAGTAATCTACAAGAAAGACAAAATAATACAATCCCTATTATGACCCTTTCCTTGAGGAGATAAAAATAATTTTCATGTATTTATTGTAATTACAATCAACCATGTGAAGGTAATTAGTTGTAATCAGAGACATATAATAAACCTGACTTCTTTCTTTCCCTCTAAAAATGGAACAAAAGCAGAAACAGATTATTTATTTGTGAGAAAGGGTCAGACTGACATTATGTTAAACCAACACTATCAGGAAAGGTCAACTCCTGAGATATTAATTTAAGTTTCTAGTTAAAGGACACCCAAAGCGAAAATAAACAAATGAAATAAATGATTGTATCTATCTTCGTTCTCCTAAAAATGCCTTTTTAAGATATTTCACCGTTTTATGTTTAAATCTGCTTTTTTTTTTAAAAAACAATTTTTATTTGGTTTTCTCAAAATTACAGATTCATCATATAACACCAAGATGTAGGGGGTATTAACAACATCACATCAGGGTCACAAGATTGAGAGGGTATTTCCCTCCTGAGAGTGTAAAAGTCCTTCCATCTTGGGAGGCCATGTGACCTACAGGCCTACAGATTATTTGTGTCCGAGTCCGGATGAAATCTATTTTAAGGAAGTAATAAATGAACACTATAAAACCCTTTAAACCCCCAACATTCCCACCCTCTCTCCCCCCCCCCCCCCCGGGGGTGCTCTCTCCGCTGGGTCCACCATGGCTGATTTTAAGGAAATGAAGGTCAGGGATTCACATTAAACTATTAGATAATTTAAGCATGAAGTTTAAATGGTCCCAGGGTTCCAAGAAGATCCTCATTACAGTACCAAGAAGAGTATTTGAATGGTTCAGCCAAATGGGTGATTTCTTCCTGGCTAAACATGCATAAAATAAAAGGTTTCCATTTACTAAAAAAGCGTTTGGCTCTTTTTTCTTTATGAAGGAGTGTGTCATATCTGTCCATGGAGTATAGATCTAACATTTCGTCTTTTA
This sequence comes from Hyperolius riggenbachi, assembly GCF_040937935.1. Lineage (NCBI taxonomy): Eukaryota > Metazoa > Chordata > Amphibia > Anura > Hyperoliidae > Hyperolius > Hyperolius riggenbachi. Next base: position 427,205,331 of record NC_090647.1, on the reverse strand, counting down.
CATCCTGAATAGTCGGGCTAGTAGGATATATCCATCTATTTAATATGGCTTTTTTTGCTGCTGCAAGTGTCACGTGTGTTATATCAGATTCAGAGGGGGTTCTGTCTGGCTTTGTTGGTGAGGGAGTCCTGTTATGGAATAGGTAAAGCATGGGGTCCTTCTCAGGGTGTTTACATTTAAGCCTTTTGAAAAAGCGAGAGACTTGATCCCAAAAGTGAGAAATGGCCGGGCATTGCCATATGCAATGTACCATATCCGCGTTAGGATGTTTGCACTTGGGGCATTCTGGGGAATATCCCTGAGGGGGAGTGGAATATTTAATATTAAATGCATACTTTGCATGAAAAAGGAGGAGGAGGTGAGAGTCTCTCCAGCTCTCACATATAATGTTTTTCCTATATGTTGATATGCCTTCTATAATGAGCTTTTCTTTTGAAGGAATCTCAAAGTATTTGTTCCATCTTTTAAAGTTATCTTGTGCTAATTTTCCGCCATTAATAGTTAGTAAGCCGTTGTGTAACATTGAAAGGGATAGTCTCTCGGTTCCTGGTTTAAGGAACCTGTCGAATGGAGTAATCTCCATTAGGCAGGAGGTATTGATTAGGTGTGCTTTGACATAAGACTTTATTTGGCAATAGGCTAGAAAGTCAGTTTTAGGGATGTTGTACAGAGTGTGTAGCTCTGATAAACTCCACCAACGTTTACTTTTGAAATTGAAGAGTTGGCTAAGCCTAGTGACGCCCCTGTCTTCCCAGCCAAGGAAAGTGCCATGTTGCATACCTGGGGAGAAGTCAGGGGCGCCCCAAAGTGGCATGTATTTAGTGATCTTCCATGGTAGGTGAAACAGCTTCCTACATTCTTTCCATGTAGCAATGGTGTCTTTTACTATAATGTTGTGTTTGAGACGAACAGGGAGAGTGGACCATTTGGAGTGTAGCAGGCCCACTGGAGTCCAGGGTTCTACTAGGGCCGCCTCGAGCTTATAGTTTGAGAAACCTGAGGTTTGGGATACCCAGTCACGAATGTGACGTAGCATACAGGCTAAATTATATAGTCTAATGTTAGGGAGGGCAAGACCACCCAGGCTCTTGGGTATTTGAAGGCTGCTTAATTTAATCCTTGATCGCTTGGTTCTCCATTAGAAAAGTGAAGTTGCTCTATTTAACGCTTGTATGTCAGAATGTTTCAGAAGAAAAGGGAGTACTTGCAGGGGGTATAAGAGCCTGCCAAAAGTAATCATCTTAAATAAAGCTGCTCTCCCAGAGAGACTAAGAGGAAGATTTTCCCAACTGTGTAGTTGGTTGACTAGTTTTTGGATGAGTGGGGTTATGTTGAGATTGTATAGTGAGTGGGGGTCTCTGCCCACCTGCACTCCCAGGTATGTGATTGGTCCTTTGGTGATCTTGACCCTTAGGTCAATATCTGTTGATAGATTACATTTGCTAGATAGAAACATAAGTTCGCTTTTTGTTTTATTGACTTTAAAGCCCGATTCTCTACCTATTTCTGTTATCAGTTGTAAGATCTTGGGTACTTGGGTCAAGGGATCATCAAGAAATAGCAGAATATCATCTGCGAAAAGAGCCTGAGTGGTTCTGACACCCCCCACCCTAATTCCGCCGATCACTCTGTCTAATAATCTAGCAAGAGGTTCAAGAGCTAGGTTGAAGAGAAGGGGGGATAGGGGACACCCCTGTCTTGTTCCCTTTTGAAGGGGAAAAGAGGCGGATAAGAAACCTGGAGTGTAAACACGTGCCTTAGGGGCTTGATACATTAGTCTAAAAAGATTAAGAAAACTACTAGTGAAGCCCATTTTTAATAAGACCATGTCCAACCATTGCCAGTGAACTTCGTCAAAAGCCTTATGTGCATCGAGTAGTAGAAGTGCACTCTGTTGATTAGTAACAGGGTACGCTTTTACCTGTTCTAGGATTAAAAGTAACTTCCGAATGTTAGTGACCGCAGACCTGCCCCTCACAAAGCCCACTTGATTAGGGTGGATGAGTTTAGGCATGAAGATGGCTAAACGGTTGGCCATTAATTTGGTTAAGATCTTGAGATCTTGATTAATTAATGAGATGGGTCTGTATGATTCAGCTAAAGAGGGGTCCTTTGTTTTTTTGTGAATTACTTTAATGTAGGTATCGTTTCCACAGGACAGAAACTGCTCACCACGCAAAATCTTGTTATAAACTTCAGAGAGGGAGGGGGAAATCTCTGTTTGTAAGATTTTAAAAAACTCTGAGGAGAGACCATCCGGGCCTGGTGCTTTATTATTGGCCAGACTTTTGATAGTTTGGGTTATTTCAGAAGTGGTAATAGAGGCATTAAGGGTATTAAGGTCTTCCTCGTTTAGCTTTTTGAGGGGAGCAGAGTCTAGCCATCTGGCACTGTTAATTTCATTAAAGGTGTGGGAATTTGTATAGAGGTTCCTATAGTAAGAAATGAAAATATCATTGATGTCCTTTGGATGATTTTTAATTTCCCCTTGGTCATTCTGGAGGCCTTAGATGACTCTGGCTAAGAGTCTGCCGGATTTATTGCCAAACTTGAAGAATTGTAGCTTTTTGTAAGGTTGGGTGAGGAGCTCTCTTTGTTTGAACCATTTATCTGCTATTACTTTGGCCTTGAGCCACTGTTCTCTGGAAGATGGTGAATGAGAGCTCTGATATTCTAGCAAAGCCTGTCTAACTTTTTTAACCTGGGCAGAGTATTCTTTTGCTACTTTCTTTTTTTTGGAGCTAACATAGGCTATGATGCGTCCTCTAAGGACGGCTTTGGCAGTGTCCCAGAATAGATGAGGGTCATTTTTATGGATTTTGTTATCCTCACAGAATTCAAGCCACCAGCTCTGTAGTAGAGGGTGGAATTCCTCATCACTATAAAGGTGGGACGGGAATCTCCAAATATAGTCAGAGCCTCTAGGGGTGGTCTCATTCAAAGCTATTGAGATAGGAGAATGATCAGAGATTACTGCATCGTGTATGGTGGCTTTTGTTAGTCTAGGGATAAGATATGAAGTGGTGAACAGATAGTCTATCCTCGAGAAAGACCTATGGGGGTGGGAATAAAACAAAAATTCCCTTTCACTCGGGGAGAGGTATCTCCAGGTATCTTGCAGTGTTAGAAGAGTACTAAATTGAGAAAGGCAAGTGTCTTGGGCTCTGTGAGAGGGAGGCCCACGGTCTTCAATCCTTCTATCTTCGAGGGGGTGCATGACCTCATTAAAGTCACCTCCCACTATTAAATGTTGTGGTTCAGATAGTAAGTGAGTACCTAGGTGTTGGAAGAAGCTTTTTTTCCCTTCGTGTGGCCCATAGACATTATAAATGGTAAAGACATCCCCTGGGAGCGTAACTTTGATTGCAACACATCGACCTGATAAGTCTGCATATGTTTGTTCAACGGCGCCTTTAAGGTGTTTGCTTATTAAAATTATCACTCCGGCTTTTTTGTTGATTGCGGGTGATCCAAAGCAGTGGGATACCCATTTTTTTTTAAGAATTGTATTTCGGAAGAGCCAAGATGGGTCTCCTGTAATACGGCAATATCAGCGTCTAGAGATTTTAGATGCCGGAGTATTTGAGACCTTTTTATGGGGGAGCGTAGTCCCTTAACGTTCCAGGATATTATTTTCATGCTATAAGAACCTTAGGCGTCGGTGAACAAAAGCAGATAAGATATATATCATATGACATACAATAGCTACCTGTGGCAGCCAAGATAATGTAGTGTGGACCCAAATAGAGAGAGCAAGACCCCATAAACATAAGAACAAAATGAAAACATAACTGCTATAACTATTGAGAAACTTGCAGGCATAAGAGATAATGACAGGTGAGTGATAGACTAACTCCATCATGTGTAACGAATCCCACTTTAGTGGGGATTTAAGTTCCTGCTTGGGAGGGAGAAGCAATGGCATATATTGCCAGTAAACCTTTAGGAATTGACTTCTCTTCTTCCCTGTGGATGACCAGCAAGCTTCCTAGCTTCCGAAGCCTTTAAGGGCTGTCCGCGGATTAATGTCGGACTATGGTAGAGTCAGAGTTATTGGTAAGGCAGGCAGGTCCTCAGTCATTGGAAGATTGATGAGGAGAGGTAGATCGTCTCGAGGGAGACGAAAATCTAGTGGTAAGGTATCTATCCGCTTCTCGGGGATGCTTGAAAATTTTGAAGGTATCTTCGTCCTCGAAGATCTTGAGGGTGGCAGGATAAAGCAAAGAGAATTTGATTTTCTTCAGCGCGAGGAAGGAACAGGCTTTGTTGAATGCCTGACGTTTCTCCGTCACTTCAAAGGAGTAGTCGTTGAAAAGCTTGATGGTAGCTTCTTGGTGTAGGAGAGGCTCGGTTAGGGCTTTAAAGGCCCGAAGTATACTAATTTTAGCATTGTAGTCCAGGTATCTGGTCATGACCATCCGGGGGGTAGCTTTAGCCGGGTTCTTTTTCGGGGGCCTACCCTATGGGCGCGCTCCACTCTAAAGTCTCCCGACAAGTTGAGCAGCTGCGGCAGGGTCTTTTCGCAGAACTCGGGGATATCGCTAGGGCAGCATGTTTCAGGGAGGCCTACAATCCTTAGATTGTTGCGCCTTGACCTGTTCTCAAGATCCTCAATGCGGGCGTGGAAGACTGCGTTGTCTTTTATGAGAGAGTCTATTTTAGAGATATTGAAGTCGCAGTCCTGTTCACACTGCCTAATCCGCTGCTCTGCTTCTCCTATTCTAGCGCTTTGGGCCCTGAGTTCTTTGGTCACGCTTGCCAAGGACCTGGAGACAGCGGTCTCCACAGTAGCTTGTAGGTCTGGGGCCAGCAGCTTCATCATTTCTTTGGCCATAGCTTTGTAATTAATGGAAGGTGTAGATCGCTTACCCTCCTCGGATGGGGCATCAGAGTCTTCTTCCCAGTCTTGCTGCGAACGTGCAGCCTCAGATCGGTTTCCTCTCTTCCTCGCGCTGGCGGCCATCTTGCCTTGCTGCTGCGTGTCTCCCTGAGAGTCGGTCTGGCGGGTCTGGCGAGTAACGTAGCGGTCCATATGATTGTCCCCGTGCTGTAGGGGCTGTGTGCAGCTCGGATGTATGAGATCCGAGCGATTTGAGAAGGTATTATGACCGCGGGCGGCCTGGCTTATCGGAGCTCTGCTAGTCTGCGTCTACCATCACAGGCGCCAGAACCGGAAGTCCTAAATCTGCTTTTTAAGTTTTAACTGTTTTATTGTTTTTGCTCAATGACACATTCATTGCAGTATGCCAGATCTAAAATGTATGAACTATTGACCCTTTTTATCTCTTTCCTGCTCTCAGAAGCCATTTTCTGCTAGGAAAGTGTTTGATAGTTGGAATTTCGTACCAGTGAGGGTCACACTGTAGTCACTTCCTGTCTGAGTCAGGACGGAGTAAGCCACTTACATACCTGATATTTAACTTTTTCAGGTACAGAAAGAAAAAAAAAAAGGAACACAGCATAGTTATTTGTGTGCTAGGCAATGTACATACCCATGTCTATCTCATGACACATGTCACTTCAGGTTTCCTTTAAAAACAGCCAAATCTGGTAAGCATACTTTTAACACAGAGAAGAGTATAGCATAGCTTTGTCCCTGAATTAACTGGTCAATCTTTAAAGAGAACCTGAACTAAAAATAAAAAGTCAAAATAACCATACATAGGTCATACTTACATCCTGTGTAGACTACTTCTCAATAGATTTCTCCTCTCCTGCATCCCATTTGTCCACTGTGATCAATGGACTTCTACATCCTCCATTTTAAAAATGGCCATTACCCTATAACAGCTTCCTGGTCAGCACACTGTTAAACTGTAATATCACCCACTTGAGCCATAGGGAAACATGGACCCTACCTTGAACATTCAGTTATAACTGAAAGCAACTAGTATACAGGGTGGGCCATTTATATGGATACACCTTAATAAAATGGGAATGGTTGGTGATATTAACTTCCTGTTTGTGGCACATCAGTATATGTGAGGGGGAAAACCTTTCAAGATGGGTGGTGACCATGGGGGCCATTTTGAAGTCTACCATTTTGAATCCAACTTTTGTTTTTTCAATAGGAAGAGCTTCATGTGACACATCAAACTTATTGAGAACTTCACAAGAAAAACAATGGTGGGCTTGGTTTTATCGCAACTTTATTCTTTCATGAGTTATTTACAAGTTTCTGACCACTTATAAAATGTGTTCAATGTGCTGCCCATTGTGTTGGATTGTCAATGCAACCCTCTTTTCCCACTCTCCACACACTGATAGCAACACCGCAGGAGAAATGCTAGCACAGGCTTCCAGTGTCCGTAGTTTCAGGTGCTGCACATCTCGTATCTTCACAGCATAGACAATTGCCTTCAGATGACTCCAAAGATAAAAGTCTAATGGGGTCAGATCGGGAGACCTTTGGGGCCATTCAACTGGCCCACAACGACCAATACACTTTCCAGGAAACTGTTCATCTAGGAATGCTCGGACCTGACAACCATAATGTGGTGGTGCACCATCTTGCTGGAAAAACTCAGGGAATGTGCCAGCTTCAGTGCATAAAGAGGGAAACACATCATCATGTAGCAATTTTGCATATCCAGTGGCCTTGAGGTTTCCATTGATGAAGAATGGCCCCACTATCTTTGTACCCCATATACCACACCATACCATAAATGTTTGTGTTCCAACTGTCTTGGAGGGATCTATCCAATATGGGTTAGTGTCAGACCAATAGCAGTGGTTTTGTTTGTTAACTTCACCATTCACATAAACATTTGCCTCATCAATGAACAAAATTTTCTGGGTAAATTCAGGGTCCCGTACCAGTTTTTGTTTTGCCCATTCTGCAAATTCAGTGAGCCAATCTGGGTCATCCTCATTGAGATGCTGTAGTAGCTGGAGTTTGTAAGGGTGCTATTTGTGAGTAGCTAATATCCGCCAAAGGGATCTTCGACTAATGTCACTCTCCAGTGACATGTGGCGAGTGCTACGCTGTGGGCTCTTGCTGAATGAAGCTAGGACAGCCACTGATGTATCTTCATTAGTGACAGATTGCATGCGTCCACATTTTGGCAAATCCAACACTGAACCAGTTTTATGAAACTTAGCAAGCAGTTTGCTAACTGTAGCATGGGAGATGGGTGGTCTTGCATTGAAATCTGCTGCAATGGCCCGGTTACTGCGTTCACCAGACATCAGCACAATTGCTATCTACTCCTCACGTGTTAACCTTGGCGACATTGTCAATGGCTGTAAACAAAGAGAAACTTGTAAATAACTCATGAAATAATAAAGTTATGTTAAAACCAAGCACACTATTGTTTTTCTTGTGAAATTCCCAATAAGTTTGATGTGTCACATGACTCTCTTCCTATTGGAAAAAAAAAGTTGGATTCAAAATGGCCGACTTCAAAATGGCCACCATCGTCATCACCCATCTTGAAAAGTTTTTCCCCTCACATATACTGATGTGCCACAAACAGGAAGTTAATATCACCAATCATTCCCATTTTATTAAGGTGTAGCCTAATAAATGGCCCACCCTGTATTTCAGTTCTGACAAAATATTGTCAGAACTGAAAGGGATCACTGTAAGCAGAAAATGATGAGCTTCTGAGAGGAACTGACGGTGAGGTTAGTATGTAATAATCATTTGCAGCTATGACGTGTTTATTTTAAAAAAATTTACTCGCTTCAGGTTCCCTTAAAAAAAAAAAAAATACAAAAATAAAAGAATGCTTAACCACTTCGGGACCAGCACCCTCTGCCCCCTTAAGGACCAGAGGATGCTGGTCCAGTAAACCGCCGCTTCCCGATGAATCGCCGCTAAAATCCGCCGCTCCCGCCAATTACGTCGCTCTGTCCCCGCCGCAGGCTGCTCTCTCTGCCGTCGCTATGACGGCAGAGCGCTGTGTGCCGGTCAGGAGCTGCTTTCATTGGCTCCTGACCCTGTCACTCAATGTAAGCCAATGGAAACGGCTTACAAGAATGACAGGGCCAGGAGCCAATGAAAACGGCTCCTGCCCGGCTCATAGTGCTCTGCCGTCATAGAGGCAGCAGGGCAGCACATTGCGGCGGGGACCGGCGGGGCGCGCGGTGAATGGGACGTAGAGTTTACGTCCAGTCAGAACCGCAGCGCCCCCTTGCCCGTCATAGATTTATACTGCGGCGGTCCGCAGGTAGTTAATATTGAGGAGGTTTTCAATTTTGAGTTTTTCACACTTAAGTCTATGGCCCCAACTTTACAAAGATAACATGATGACCACATTTCCTATGTATTTCAGTGCATCTTGAAGAAATGTGTTGTGGAGATTTTTATTTTAAAAGGCTAGTTGTATTGGAACTTAAGGTAACTTTTTGGTGGGAAAATGCATACTTAAATCCAGAAAGAATTAGAATAGAACTGCATGAGTTTTAGTTAATTAGGATAACAATGGCTAGATCTACAAAAGGCATCTTTTGTGTGTGTGCGTGCGTGCGTGCGTGCGTGCGTGCGTAAAGTTATGATCAGGGTGTTGGCTGTGCATATGGCATAGGCAAACCAACAAAAATGTTGAAGATAAGAAATAGATAAGTAAAGAAATACAGAATTTCAGGATCACCAGAGTAAATATTTGGATAGTTATAAACCCCTTTATACCATGAAAGGTTTATTCCTTTATCTCTGCTTATTAGTTTACACTGCAGTTTACTTTCCCTATCCTCTACATCAGATGTGTAAGAATCATTAGCCAGGGATTTCTGCACTGCTAGTGGTTCTAGCTAAGACTTTACCATCTTGACTAGTTACATTATCCTGACAAACTGTTGTCTACTTTATTCGTTTTTTTATTTCTTTTTTTGTTGTTGCCAAACTTACTGGTGAATCTAGTAAATAAACTCACTAGGAATGTGGCACAAATAAAACCATTCCTAAACTGTGAGGCTATCCTCCATTTTTTCCCCTCTCGCCCTTTCACACACTAGGGGGTGCGGAAACACTACACCCCACCACAGGGCAAGGACAGACTTTCATACGGCTGCGGTACAGCACGATGTGACAGAAGCGGCGTTTTCGCTGCATCCCCGACGCTTGGATAGATCGTCATTACTGCACAGTTATGTGTTAACCTGTGCTGATGTACGGCGGACTGAGAGTCATGTAAGTCTATGGTGATACAGGGATTTAAAAATGGGCGTCGGTGGCAGTGTGCGGAAACGTATATATTACAATATGCTTCTGTGTACTTCCGTATTTCTGTAACAGGAAGTGACCACAAGCGAGCGCGTTTGGATCTCAGCCAGAAGGGGATTACCGCATACTAATACGGTGATCCCTGAAGACCTGCTTTTGGCAGTGTAGCCACCGGGCCGCTCCGCTGCCACCAGACCACAGTCTGAAACCTGCCTAAAGGCTATGCACACACTAGATTCAAATATTTGAGTGACAGTTTGGGGCCTGATGCTGTACAGATGCATCACTGGCCTTTAGGTTAGCAACATGTCTGTTGCTATGGAAAGGGTATTGGAATGATGAGCGGGTAGCTTCCTGTGAGTTGGGTGAGTGGAAAGAACAATGTACTCGGGGGTCACTAAGGCACGGGGGCATGATGGATCTTTAAAGGTAACCTTAAGTCATACAAAAAAAATGACTTTTACTCACCTGGGGCTTCGCCCAGCCCCCTGCAGCCGATCGGTGCCCTCGCCGTGCCTCGGAGATCCTCCCGTCCTCGCCGGCGACCACTTCTGGTTTCGGCGTCAGGACCCGACAGGCACGGGAACGCGAGTGATTCTTCGCGTTCCCAGCCAAAATATAGCCCCTATGCGGCCAGAAGCAGCTTTATGCGAAACTAGTCGAGCCGTTAAATGTTGGTTGGTCCTCTGGGACCCCCACCCCTTGCTTTGGTAAGCACTTGTTATACCCTCTCCTGTGACCATGTGACATTGCGACCTAACCACAGTCTATTCATTCGCACTTTATCTATTACTTTATTTTTGGCTATGTCTATACAGATCTTGGCATCTACTCCTGCACACTTGAACTCACTTTAGCATGTAGTGCACTTTGGTGTGAATTTTCACAGGACTTTTTATTAGTCCTTTAGTTTTCCTTACTATTGTCTACGTCTATTCACTATCTACCTCAAGCACAAGCACTTTCAGGTGGACTTTATTACAGTCCCATTCTTGTACACTTTTTGTCTTTTTTTACACGTATTTTGATAGATTGTCCACAAATTGTGCAGGATTTTTGTATGCCATACCTATTACGTGTTCTCTTTGTATGCCATATAGATTATTTGTTTCCTTATTGTGATTTATTGTGACAATTGTGGCATGCACACTGCACAATGTGGCAATTATTACCAGTGTTCATGCTTTCTGACACATACACTGTCCATCTGCCTATTTGGGAATATTTACTTGGACACTGGACAGTGTGCCAGACTACTACCTAATATTGTTGTCACTTGTTTTGCACTTTTTGAGTAACTTGTTGTACATGGTCTTAGGAATATTTATATAATATGATTTGATATTGTTAATCATTTCCTCCTTGATATATATAGCTTATTGGGTCATATACACTGTCTGGCCTTACTAGCCACCATTGATGGCAATCGGGATAAAATTCATAGGTTTACGCCAGCAGTATGATCCAATTGATTAACATTTAGACTAATATCTGACATCTACTTTGCCCATATTGCCATACAATACCGATCTATTATCTAGATCGGGGCGACATTTTACTTGGGCAAGGTGCCAGATTATATCTATAGTACCTTTTCTATATTTTTTTCGGAGGCTTTTTTGTCATATGTAAAAAATTGATACTATGTGTACCGACCAAGGGGAGGCATGGTGGCCATATTTTGTTTTTAATTGCTTTTAATCATTGTTCCCTCAAGAAATTGTTCTAATAAAATATTCATAGTGCTCCTTAATTGGTCTAGGTATTTTCTTTATAGATCATGATCTATTTATCACCATTTGTAGTGGGAAGCTCTTTTTCTTATTTTTGAAATGCTTCATTACTAGTTGATAATGCAGCATACCCTTGTAGCCAGCCTATGTACCTGTAGTGATTGCATGAGTTTGCTAAGGTGCACAGAATGGAGACCCCCGTGCTGGACAGATGAACTGCTAGGCAACAGCATAGTGATTAATCTAAACAGCATTGGGTACCTGAGCTGCCACTCTACTGATCAAATCTGAACGGTATGGGAGGCAGCTATTAGAGGTTAGGTAGAAATTGGTTAAAAAAAAATAAATAAAAAAAAAATAAAAAAAATACAACTTTTAAAACTTTTTTTTTAACTTTTCATAAATGATTGCTGCTATGGCGGCAATCATTCACTATTGTATGAGTGCACAAGCAAGTGGCTGAGCAAGTGTGGCGTCGGCTTTTAGCTCTGGACATCTCACATTTAGGAATTTTAAGTGTAGAAAATTAGGACGTGAGACTGACATCAGTAGATCTTTTTTTCTTTTAATATTTTAATTAGTGTCTGCATTTATGCTAACTATTCATTTAGTAATTAGATAAGGTTTCCAGTGGTCTTTCATCGTCTGGTTCTTTCTCCTATATTCAATTCCTCTCTTTCCAAATATCCGTTACTGCCTTCACTTTCGGAATCTCAGTGCTTAAAGAGAATCTATATTGTTAAAATCACACAAAAGTAAACATACCAGTGCGTTAGAGGACATCTCCTATTACCCTCTGTCACAATTTTGCCGCTCCCCGCCGCATTAAAAGTGGTTAAAAACAGTTTTAAAAAGTTTGTTTATAAACAAACAAAATGGCCACCAAAACAGGAAGTAGGTTGATGTACAGTATGTCCACACATAGAAAATACATCCATACACAAGCAGGCTGTATACAGCCTTCCTTTTGAATCTCAACAGATCATTTGTGTGTTTATTTCCCCCTGCATCTCTCATGCACTGAAGTTTCAGGCTGCTCTTTTCTTCCTGCAAACAGCTTTGCCCTTGTCTGTAATTCCTCACTATGTGAAAGCCCAGCCAGCTCAGAGGACGATTTATCCAGCTTGTAAAAGATAAGAGAGAGAAGAGAGAAGCTGCTCTAATCTAAATAACACACAAGCAGTAGTCAGAGAAAGGCCTGGAAGGGGGAGTTCATAGCAGAACCACAACACTGAAGAACTTGGCAGCCTTCCAGACACAGGCTGACAAGTCTGACAAGAGAGAGATAAGTTGATTTATTACAGAGACTGTGATAGTACAAAGTGCTGCAGTAAGCCAGAACACATTAGAATAGCTTTTGGAACTTGTAGGATGATAAAAAACGGGATGCAATTTTTGTTACGGAGTCTCTTTAAGGCATTAGGTACTTTTACAAGGCTGTCATGAAACATACTGAAGTCATTTCTAAGCTGTAGTCTTTCAGCTATACAATGTTTCTTCTGCTGTTGGGCTATGTCCTTCATTTTGAGCAAAACACCAATTTCATTAACCTGTTTTTCCTTTCACTTTACTTTTTTATTTGCAAACCATTTACTTTGTAATTCCCTATTACATTTCAACAGGTGACCTAACCCTGACTTAAACTGCTATTTAAGGTATTTATCTGCACATCAATGGCATTTAACTGGCATACTTCCAAGCATATTACAGATCAATCCTCATATTCATAAAGTTGGAATAAAAAAAAATCGACACAAATTAAACTAAAAAAGGTTTGAAATCATGGGTGTAAATACAAACCATGGGTGGAAACCTCCCCTATCCCTGCATGCAAAGTGTAGTGAGCCTAACACCTTTTCACTACCTGCACTTCAACCTCAATAATTGTTGTATTAATTCAATACAAATCTTTGCATATGAATAAATTAACATTTATTAAACAGCATAAAAACATACTTTCCCTGGTGCTGTACATACAACATCTGTAAGGCACTTCAGCGTTGTCACACCCAGCTTACAAATCTCATGCACACAAAAAAACATATGAGTGGGTGAACAGAGGTGCCAAAAGTGTAAAACAATATTGTAAAAGTTTTAAAATATGGACGTGATGGAGGTGGAAGCCCAGCCACTCCAAAGGACAAATGCGAGAAGTACTTTTTCAAGTAACGCAACAAAAGGTTTATTTATACACTTTAAACATACAACGCGTTTCGTGGGAGTAACCCAACTTCATTAGGAAATTCAAAATGGAGCATACATTATTAGGTGTCCGGGTCTGTACTAAGCGCCTCTGTCTGTCAAAAAAAATATGCACACAGAAAAAGGGGACAAGGTTGTGTCCAAAATAAAAAAAAAAATCTAAATGTAAAAGATAAAAAGGTAAATTGAAAAATAGGACCCAAAAATAATTGCAGATTTCAAAGTTTACTTAGTCTACATTGCTAAAGTTGGGTGCAATGTAATTGCAATCTTCTCAGGTACAAACCGATTGATTCAACCAGAGCCTGGTGCACTATGGTTTGTGCGCAAGTTCCCTGGGATCCAAGCCGTGCAGCAGTGAGAGCGGGCTCTCCCACTGTCTCACAGCCCAGCTGGCCAATCCATCTTGCACCACTGAAGGAGATCCAGCAGCTTCCACCAAAGCCGTCTAAGCTTACATGAGTGAATCAGCAGCACAGACTGCCCGACTACCTGAGGTTTTCAAGCCATATTGACTGCATGAACTATGCCAATATTTGCATGAGGACTCACACACGATTAAGCTACTTAGTATCATCGCAAACAAACCATAGTGCACCAGGCTCTGGTTGTATCAAGCGGTTTGCACCGGAGAAGATTGCAATTTCATTGCACCCAACTATAGCAAGTCTACACTAAGGAAACCTTGAAATCTGCAATTATTCTTGGGTCCTCTTTTGCAATTTACCTTTTTACCTTTTAGATTTTCTGTGTGCATGTTTTTTTGTGTGCATGAGTTTCATAAGCTGGTTGTGACGACGCTGCAGCGCCTTACAGATGTTGTATGTACAGCACCAGGGAAAGTATGTCTTTATGCTATTTAATAAATGTTCATTAATTCATATGCAAATATTTGTATTGAATTATTACAATACCTATTGAGGTTGAAGCGCAGATAAATCCAAACTGTATATTATAGTTCCTTGACAAGCAAGGGGCTACCCTTGTCTCTTTAATCTGCATCTGATATGCGTCAATTGGGTGCAGAGATCGTGAATCATTCACTATTTAGAATAACCTTTTCACTACCTCCTATGGCAAAAGCAGTTACTGGTCAGTACAGCACCCATCTATAATCCCAATAGTAAATGTGGCCAGTATACCCCATTTCCCACCCATAGCAAGTATGGCCAGTAAAGTGTCCATCCCTCATTCCCACCCCATTGCAAATGTGGCCAATGAAGCAGCTTTTCCTTCTCCCAGCAAGCCTGGCCATTACAAAACCCACCAATAATTCCCAGCAAGTGACCAACGCCTCTTGTCCTCCAGGCACCCCCTATGACAATGCAGAGTACCACAGCAGAACAGCGTTATATTTACCGCTTTATTGTTGTGTCCAATCTCCTTTTCTGTTTCCACAGCCACAGACAGATCAGCATACCTGCCTTTGACTCCAATAGTAATCCTCCATGGCACAGTGCATGGCTGCAGGCTGCAGGTAAATATTAAGACCATACACTGTGCTACCCTCCTTAACAGTTCCAAAGTACCTAAAAGAAGTGGCCTTCCAACTGTAACATCACAAGAAGCAGAGTGGACGGAAGTCTCAGGAAGGTTAAAGCAGAACTCTAATTCCGACAAATTTAAAGACCCCAGCCTACAATAACCTAAAGACTGAGCTAACAGAAACTTAAGTAACTCCTTTCTTTTATTTACTGTGGACTATATTATTTATTTGTTAGTTATTTTTGACATTTTCCATAATCTTTTAATGCACTGTTTTTATTTTTTCTAAATGATATGAAACTATTTAAGGCACCTGTTCTGAGTATTGACAGTATTAAATCCACCTCTGGGTGGTATCATTTAAATATCATATTTTGCATAAATATAAATATAATCTATCTATCACTGGCCTGCAAAGGCCAAATAAATTCTGACTTTCGGGTTGTATTCACCAGATTATCAGTAGAATCAACTTGTGCATGCAGGACATGTTAATCTTATAGGGCACTACACAAACCACGTAATGCATATTATGTATTTAACATAACTCGCATTATACAAACAATGTGTACATTGCTTGTGTAGGGTGCATTATGCAAATGGAACAAGATATTTTATTTAAATGTATGCATTATGTGTGCAATACGAGTTAAGCTATCCATACACTATACATTTTTCTGACATTTAAAGAATACACCCCGTTGTGTCTAAAAGCCCATATGTGGCATCATCATTAGGCTTGTAGGAAACATTACCATTACCACACTTCCCTGTTGATCCTCCCAAGGGATGGTATCCTTCACCACCCATGCAACTTCATCTTCACTCCTTTCATCTGCAAACATCCCCTCCTTCACTGAAGCACCTGCTATCACCACTATATTGTGCCCAGGAAACAGTTTGAAGGTTGCCTCTTCTGGTTTCTCTCCCATACCGTTTACAGTTCAATGAGTGACTCTAATGGGGGAGAAAAGAGGGCATCAAATTAAAAGTTGGTTTTTTTAGCATAAGACATGATTAGGGGTGCTGTGCATTCTTTCCCTCCCAATTCCTATTTAGCTTTGCTCTCCTCCCTTATCCACCAATAAAATCAATGGTGCCCTCTGAACAGTCACACTACAGCATCCTATCTTCTGTAGCTGCAAGTGTCCCTGCACTATCCTACAGGTCTTGTGCTGTGGAAGATGAGCTTCTGTGGCTCAAATTTGCTGATGCTTCACCATTTGCAACTAGACAATGACCTCAATTCACTAAGATCATGCTGGAGATAATAAGGCAAGAGAAAACTTACCTCCACACAGTGAGAGAGTTATCTCTTCATTCCTTAAGTTACCTCCTCTGTAGTTAAGTTACCTCCTCTGCAGTTAAGTTACCTCCTCTGCAGTTAAGTTACCTCCTATGCAGTTAAGTTACCTCCTATGCAGTTAAGTTACCTCCTCTGCAGTTAAGTTACCTCCTATGCAGTTAAGTTACCTCCTATGCAGTTAAGTTACCTCCTCTATAATTATTTTCACATGCAGTTCATAAACAGCCTGTCTTTAACTTAAAAATTTTGGAGTTATTGTAACCACTTGCCGACCGCACACTCATACCGTGCGGCGGCAAAGTGGTAGCTGGAGGACCAGCGACGCACATATGCGTCGCCAGGTGCCTCCATAATTAATATGTAAAGGGCGTTTCCTGTTAGTTCACGGAGCGGGTCTAAATGTAAACGCAGGAGACTCCTTTGTTTACATTGAACGGCGCTGCTGCAACAGCAGCGCCGTAAGGCAAATCGGCGATCCCCGGCCAATCAGCGGCCGGGGATCGCCGCCATGTGACAGAGGACAGCCTGTCACAGGCTGCACAGGACGGATAGCATCCTGTGCAGCCCCGATCACCAGCCCCGATCACCAGGGGTGAGAGGGAAGAGAGGGAGGGGGGAATTTCAACACGGAGGGGGGCTTTGAGGTGCCCCCCCGCAACACCCAGGCAGGCAGGAGCAATGAGACCCCCCCTGCATATCATCCCCATAGGGGGGAAAAAGGGGGGCGATCTGATCGCTCTGCCTGCAACCTGATCTGTGCTGGGGGCTGCAGAGCCCACCCAGCACAGATCATAAAAAAAACACACTGGTCCTTAAGGGGGGGTAAAGGCTGAGTCCTCAAGTGGTTAAGGATTGAAGAGTTAACTAAAAGATAGAAGAGTTAACTCTAGGTTTGCCTGAGGTAAAATGTTTCCTGAATACTACATGCCTTATCATCGTGGTGATAACTCTAGAAACGTTATTAAAGACAGGAGATATGCTTAGTAAATTGAGGCCAATGTCTACAAAAGTAGATGGAGCCTGCTCACTACCCTGTGCTAAGAGAAGCTGATGCTCATCATCAGCGCATGTGCAGTAGTCCTGGACTGATGTCACTGAGGCTGTTACCGGGGCTCACCGCGGCTGAATGGCAGACAGCGGGAGGACAGCGTGGGACTTTATCGGGCAGGAGGAAGCACCAGGTAAGTATCAGAGCTTTACTTTCGTACCTCTTTGGGTCACTTTAAGTCCTCATCAATAACAAGCACACCATTCACTCCAAATACCTCTAACTGTATGTTGCTTACACAGTCCTGCAAATATTATCCCCCCAAAATTAAATATTAATACCAAGAGACCATCAAAGATGACATGCAGAGGTTGCCAGTGTAGTGACCTCACGAAATCTTTAACATTGAGATTGGCATCTACACCTGCTCTTGGTAACTGGCAATACATTTTTTTCATATCCGCAGCACATTACGATACTCACTTAACTGACAGCTCACTAACTTTACATGTATCCTCTTCCATGATCCTGGAGCACACACTCTCTACATAGAGCCTACCCAGATTATTCTAGAATTGTTCTATTACACTTATCCCTTCTGCCGGATTGAGCTGGAGGGAGTAGGACAGTGATGGCTAACCTTGGCACTCCAGCTGTGACAAAACTACAAATCCCATCATGCCTCTGCCTCCCCAAGTTATGCTTAGAGCTGTCAGAGTATTGCAATGCCTCATGGGACTTGTAGTTTCACACAGCTGAACTGCCAAGGTTAGCCATCACTGGTGCAGGATAACCCCTTTCATTTGATATTTTAGCTATTATTATATTCATACAGTATATTTCATGACTTACTGCTTACATTTTCTTGCAATCTATTGTACTATGAATGGTGATTTTCCAATATACTCATACTATCACAGCTAAGACAGCCTATGTAATAGCCCTGTGTTTGATTTTATGTATGGTAGTTTGCAGTTGGGTGAGCAAGATTTGCTCTGCTCAGCAGGTGTAGGGAATTTATCTACTGTATACACTCGCAAGCAAGCCGAATCTTTCACCCCCCAAAAGTGGCCCAAAAGTTGGGGGGTCGGCTTGCTTGCGAGTCATGTGCCACAGTGCCAGTATGGGTAGGTGGGTGGGTAGGTAGTGCCCCTCCCCGCGCCCCCCGCGGCCGTCGCTGCTATTACCTTAGGCGGCGCCGCTTCCTCTATCCCCGTCCTGCTCCGGTAACTAATTCACAGCATGATGACGGCGGAAACCATAGAGAGCGGTTCCCATAGTAACGGCGATGCATATCGCCGCTACAGGAATCCGCTCTCTATGGTTTTCTCCGTCATCATGCAGTGAATTAGTTACTGGAGCAGGACGGGGATAGAGGAAGCGGCGCCGCCTAAGGTAATAGCAGCGGCGGCCGCGGGGGGAGCGGGGAGGGGCACCACCTACCCATACTGGCACTATGCTAGCTATACTGGGGCACTATACTAGCTATACTGGGCACTATGCTAGCCATACTGGGGCACTATGCTAGCCATACTGGGCACTATACTAGCTATACTGGGCACTATGCTAGCCATACTGGGCACTATACTAGCTATACTGGGCACTATGCTAGCCATACTGGGGCACTATTCTAGCTATACTGGGCACTATACTAGCTATACTGGGCACTATACTAGCTATACTGGGCACTATGCTAGCCATACTGGGGCACTATTCTAGCTATACTGGGCACTATACTAGCTATACTGGGCACTATGATAGCCATACTGGGGCACTATGCTAGCTATACTGGGCACTATACTAGCTATACTGGGTTGCTACCTACCCATACTGGACACTATACTAGCTATACTGGGACACTATACAAGCTATACTGGGCACTTTACTAGCTATACTGGGGGACTATCTACCCATACTGGGCACTTTACTAGCTATACTGGGCACTATACTAGCCATACTGGGCACTATACTAGCTATACTGGGCACTATACTAGCTATACTGGGTCGCTACCTACCCATACAGGGCACTATACTAGCTATACTGGGACACTATACAAGCTATACTGGGCACTTTACTAGCTATACTGGGGGACTACCTACCTATACTGGGCACTTTACTAGCTATACTGGGCACTATACTAGCTATACTGGGACACACTGGGGGGGGGATCACGCGGCCAGCATTTTCTACCCCCGGCTTATATGGGGGTCAATCATTTTTTCCTAGTTTTTCAGGTAAAAGTTGGGGGGTCGGCTTACATGCGGGTCGACTTGCTTGAGAGTATATACGGTACTACCATTACATAAAGTCCAACTCTAAAGTGATAATGCATCTTTTGATCATACTCAATATGGTTTATGTGATGATTGGTGCTCTAGTGCCTTTTAATAGGTCTCTTCTGGATGTGGTTTTGGTGGAAAATTATGTGTAATACATACAGGTATTGACATTTATAGTGCCATTTAAATGATATACAATTACCTAATGTTTTCTCTGAACTCCAGTGCACCCTCACACCTAGGCGTACCATTTGTTATAGTACACAACCAACTTTTGTGGTATTGAGTCAGAGGGTGGAGAGCCCCATTCATGTGATATTTTAGCTATTCTATTCATGTCTTGCCTCACTTCAATGCTGCTAACAAAACATTTTTTTCACTACTGTCAAACCTCATGTTTAGTCTTCTTTCATTTATTTATGACAGTTCCTATATTATTTGACAGCTTAACATTTTTCTTCACTTTCTGTAAGAAGAAACAACCCTTTTCCAAATCCTCCTTAAAGTGAACCTAAAGCCGGTTAAAAAAATGAGATTAACTCACCTGGGGCTTCCCTCAGCCCCCTGTAGCCGATCGGTGCCCTCGCAGCTCCAGTCCGATGCTTCTGGACCCGCCGGCGAACACTTCCGGTTTCGCTGTCACCGGCCGACAGGCATGGGAACAATCACTCGCTTTGCCATGCCTGTCGGCCGGTGACGGCAATACCGGAAGTGTTCGCAGCGGGTCCAGAAGCATCGGACCGGAGCTGCGAGGGCACCGATCGGCTGCAGGGGGCTGAGGGAAGCCCCAGGTGAGTTAATCTCATTTTTTTTAACCGGCTTTAGGTTCACTTTAAACATTTAAAATATCTTAACAAGCTGTATCCATCAGACATGCGGCCAGCCAGTGAAAGGAACAGCATGGAATCGGGGACTCGCGCTGGTGAGCAGGTGATAGTATTGCTGCGTCGGTCATCGCCAAATCGAACACTGCTACCGACGCGCTCCAGACCCGCCAGCGATTGAGCAATATTTTCCACCTGGACAGATCAACTGAATCAATTGATTTTGGATGGAAATCGGTTGATAGATCAAGGTTGGCGTTAACGTTTTCACAGCAGATTTGATTACCGTGATCGCATCTGCTGTATATCTACAGGAAATGAACGTAGTGTATGGGTACCTTTAGTCATCCCCTCACCTATTCACACAAATGGTTGACTAAAAACATGCCTAATCAAAAATATTATACAGAAATAAAAAATGAAATCCCTGCACAAGCAGATATTTTTTGGACACAGGAATTTCTGAGCTATACAGATCAGATTTCAGAAACAGCTTATCTTATCATCTTCACGCCTGCATTAAAAAAGGAGAAGGAGGCGCCTGTCACTGCTTATGAACTTGACATATGAAATACACTTGGTACAGATACAGAGAGGTACCTGCTGGACGAATGGGGGTGGGGGCTGGGCACCTACCAGTTGCATGTCCAGCAGGCACCTCTCTGTATATACAGTAAGTGTATTTTTTATATGTCACCTATTTAAAGCTCATAAGCTAGTGTTTCTCAAACCTGTTCTCGTGACTCCCCAACGGTGCATGTTTTGCAGGCAACGTAACCTGTGCACAGGGGGGTTAGGTAGTGTCTCAGCTACATGGAATCCACCTGGCCGAGACACAAATTACCCCACCTGGGCATAAGTGAAGTTGCCTGCAATACATGCACCGTTGGGGAGTCGCGAGGACAGGTTTGAGAAACACTTTCATAAGCAGTGCTGGACACCTCCTCTTTTAGAATGTCAGATATCTTAACCTTTGGAGGCCGCTGCAAGCAAATCCCACGCCGCACTTATGGCTGCCTTACTCTGATGCGGTGTAGGATTTATGCCACCTGCCATTTCCGCTACCGATGAGAGTTTATCTGTTCATCCAGACAGTGGCGGACACAGCCAGCAGTGGGCCTCTGTGCAAAATTGCAATTGTGGGCCCCCATGACCTGCTGCGGCAAAATGGGTGTGGCTATACGCGGCAAAAAAATGGGCGTGGCAATGACTGGATGAGGGCAGCGCTAACTGTAATTTAAAGTGAACCCGGGGTGGGAGTGATATGGAGGCTGCCATATTTATTTCCTTTCAAACAATACTAGTTGGCTGCCTGGCAGCCCTGCTGATCTATTTGGCTGCAGTAATAAACTGAATTACACCAGAAAACAAGCATGCAGCTAATCTTCTCAGTTCTGACAATATTGTCAGAAACCCCTGCATGCTTGTTCAGGGTCTATGGTTGAAAGAATATGAGGCAGAGGACCAGCACGGCAGCCAGGCAACTGGTATTGCTTAAAAGGAGAGAAATATGGCATCCTCAATATTATTCTCACTTCAGGTTCCTTAAAAGTGCAATGCAAAGACAGTGGGCCCAAGTTTTGGTGACCCTTTCTCCAGAAAATTCACATAATTGTGCAGGTTTTCTCAAGAAAATACACATAATGTGAGCAGATTTGCCCAGAAAATACGTTCAATCATGTCGGCAGATTTGCCCAGAAATTGCATTCAATCATGTCGGCAGATTTGCCCAGAAAATACATTCAATCATGTCAGCAGATTTGCCCAGAAAATATGTGCAATCATGTCGGCAGATTTGCCCAGAAAATATATGCAATCATGTAGCGGATTTGCCCACAAAATACATGCAATCATGTGGCAGACCTGCCCAGAACATACACCTGCTAATATAAAAAAAAAAAAAAAAAAGCATTTACTCACCTGCAGCAGCAGACCTCCTGTCCCAGCCTCCGTCCGGCGCACAGCTCCCATTTAGGTAGCCTGGTCGGTGGTTGGGTGGGTGGGTAGGTAGGTAGGTAGTCTGGTGGGTGGGTAGGTAGGTAGCCTGGTGGGTGGGTAGGTAGGTAGGTAGCCTGGTGGGGTGGGTAGGTAGGTAGCATGGTGGGTGGGTAGGTAGGAAGGTAGCCTGGTGGATGGGTAGGTAGGTAGCCTGGTGGGTGGGTAGGTAGCCAGGTGGGTGGGTAGGTAGGTAGTCAGGTGGGTGGGTAGGTAGCCTGGTGGGTAGGCAGGTAGGTAGCCTGGTGGGAGGGGTGGGTAGGTAGCCTGGTGGGTAGATAGGTAGCCTGGTGGGTAGGTAGGTAGCCTGGTTTAGGTAGGTAGCCAGGTGGGTGGGTAGGTAGGTAGGTAGCCTGGTGGGTGGGTAGGTAGCTAGCCTGGTGGGTGGGTGGGTAGGTAAGTAGCTAGCCTGGTGGGTGGGTGGGTAGGTAGCCAGGTGGGTGGGTGGGTAGCCTGGTGGGTGGGTAGGTAGGTAGCCTAGTGGGTAGGTAGGTAGCCTGGCGGGCGGGTAGGTAGGTAGGTAGCCTGGTGGGAGGGGTGGGTGGATAGGTAGCCTGGTGGGAGGGTAGGTAGGTAGCCTGGCAGGTAAGTAGGTAGCCGGGTGGGTGGTTAGGTCGGTAGCCGGGTGGGTAGGTAGGTAGGTAGGTAGGTAGCTGGTGGGCTAATAGGTAGCTAGCCTGGTGGGGGTGGAGGGCCCAACTCCAATCCTCCCTCCCTCACCTCGGGGGCCCCCCCTCCCGGTACGCGCAGCGGAAGAGCGGAAGAGAGGGAGAGCGGCAGATCTAGGAAGTCTCTGGCGTTCCAGCAGGCGCTAGAGGTTCAGCCGCCTGGTCTCCGCTGTCTCCTCTCCTCTGTATGCTGCTCGCTACTTCCTGGTTTAGTAGCGAGCGATATACAGAGGAGGAGACAGTGTAGACCAGGCGGCTGAACCTCAAGTGCTTGATGGAACGCCGGAGACTTCCTATGTTTGACGCTCTTCCGCCGCATGAGGGGGTGGGCACCGAGGTGAGGGGGGGGGGGTAGGAGTCGGGGCCCTCAAGGGAAAAAATAATAATAATAAAAAAATATATATATTTACACAGCAATACTTAATCTGCCTCTGAAGCAACAGAGCTTCAGGGGCCCTCGTGCGGTGGCACGGCCTGCTCGGCCATATGTCCGCCCCTGCATCCAGAGCATGCTTTACTGAAATGTGTTCGATGTGGCCACCATACCTCAGGGCTTTATGGCTAGGTAATGCCGGTGTTTCTAAATCTTCTTTACCCTCTATACCTCAAACCTCTTCCTGTGCCAATGGCAAGATTAAGAGCCAGGGGACCTAGGTATAGCATATAACTTATGTATACTACTTGCATCCTTATAAATAATATGACTGTAAGGTAGGGTCATATAGAGGTAAGTTTAGTAAATACATCACAGAGGTTTTCGAAATGTAGAGTTTTGTACTATATTACCACATTAAGTGTCAAGTGTGACATCGTCAGTTATCACAGTATGACTATTTATGGTCAAGGATGTCAACTAAAAAAATCCCTAGGTATTTACAGCGTTAGTTAATGTAAAAAAAAAAAAAAAAAAAAGGAGCATGAAAGTGTGCATTTTAAGTATTCCCCCAAAACTTTTCATCTAAGCCAAGCAGGTGATTGAGTATAGAAACTGGCAGTTTGCTGGAAAAGAACTACTGAGTGAGAGAGAGAGTGAGAGAGAGTGTGTGTGTGTGTGTGTGTGTGTGTGTGTGTGTGTGTGTGTGTGTGTGTGTGTGTGTGGTGTGTGGTGTGTGTGTGGTGTGTGGTGTGTGGTGTGTGTGTGGTGTGTGGTGTGTGTGTGGTGTGTGGTGTGTGTGTGGTGTGTGTGTGTGTGTGTGTGTGTGTGTGTGTGCGTGCACGAGCAATATATACACATATATATATATACACATGTATGTATGTATGTATGTATGTATGTATGTATGTATGTATGTATGTATGTATGTATGTATGTATGTATGTATATATATATATATATATATATATATATATATATATATATATATATATATATATATATACACACACACACACAAGTTTTACCACAAACTTTACAAGTGACAGCATGTTTAGGGACTTTACTACTGAGCCTGAAATTTATTGCCATAGACCTCTGTACATTTTGGCTGGAAAACTTCAAAGGTGAAATGTGACTGTCCACAAAGGCACAGGGTTGTGAAAAAGTCATTCATCTCCATCAATGAAGCAAAAACTGGCAGCAGAAATAATCCATGGGAAAGAAGTAATAGAAGAAACATACTGAGGTAAATATGACTGTTACTTCGATATGTGGATGCTGTCATATTTTTGAAGTATGCTTAAAAGACTTGCTTACTATAAGCAGCAGTAGTTATATGTAAGCACATATCAGTCAAGCACAGCAAACAGACTGCATTTCTTTCTGCTTTTTTTATTGTAACAGTGTTATGCCTGGAAAAAAAAAGTTTTTCTTTTGAATTAAATATTTATAAATGCTCATTGTTACATATGTAGAGCTTACTAATAGATTGTTCTCCCATGGTAGCATATAAGCTTTCAGGCAAATGTAGGGCTATTAATTTTGTGGGAATATCTACCACAAATCAATAACATTACACCAGCATCTTCAAAGTGCAGATCAATAATAATTGAAAGTGTCTAGTGTAGTTAGGATTTCATGAAGGCTTTATACAACAAAGTGCTGTAGCATCTCATTAATGTAAAACACTACAAAGGCTTTGCAGCCTACACTTGCTGGTTTTATACTGTATTAAATTAAGTGTTCTAGTTATTATGCATTCAAATATTTAAAGATATGTATTTCTTTATTCATATGTAGCAGTTTAGGTGTATTTCATTTTCCTTTGTCTAGCACAAAACTGTCACTATTCCACAATGTCTTATATAATTGGTTATCTTCTTACTTATTTGCTCTACGTTGTTTAAAGGAAGACAGAAACTGCATAGCATCTATAAATGTGCACTGAAAATGCTCATAGCAAGGCTGGAACCATGACAACAATCACTTGCAGACTAAAAAAAAAAAAAAAAGTAGTATATTGAAACAGACTTAGCTTTTCATATAATCAGCCTTTAAAAAGAACTGGAGCTGGCAGAAGAACAAAAACATACTACCCAATGGAGCTTTCCAGCTTAAAGGAAACCTGTAAGGACTTTAAAAAAAATATTTTAAATTACCTGGGGCTTCTACGGGCCCCCCTACAAACATCCAGTGCACACCGGGACCAAACGATTCTCCAATCGCCCACCGTGGCTGTTTTGTTATCGCCAACTTGCAAGTCGATGACCACAGCATCTGTGTGGCTCTGGCCTCAAAAGTCCTCACTGGCGCTCCAGTCGCCGGGAGTGTCCTGCGCAGGTGCAGTATGAGAAGACCTCATACTGCACCTGTGCAGGACACTCCCGGCACAATTGAGAAGTCAGTGGTAACAATACTAAGCCGCGACGGGGGAACGGAGGATCATTTTGTCCTGGCATTGGCACAGGACATCTGCAGGGGGCCAGTAAGCCCCCAGTAAGTTAAACTTGTTTTTATAAATCCTTACAGTATTCCTTTAAGTCCAGTGAGGCACTCCTTGCCGTCCATTGTTGCTCATTTCATCCACCAGATCCCCTGGAAGATTTTTTTTTTTTTTAAATGGCCGTGACCCCGGAAGTAATTTCAGGGTCATGACACTGCAGCTGCTCTGCTCTCTGAGCATAGAGCACAAAAAGGCATGGAAGGGGCCTTTCTAACTCTACAAGGGGAGTTATGCAGAAGTGCCTTTCCTGTATAGGATGCCTCTTCTTCTATTAAGCTACCAATAAGCTGCTGTCAGTATATTTGGGGTGGGGGTGGGGGGGGCAGCAGAGAGGAGGGGGGCAGAAAGATGTGCTAAGAGGACACCGGGGTGAGTACGTGTTAAATACTATTCACCCAACGAGTCATAGAAGCTCAGAGGGAGAAGTAATGGGGGGTCTGGCTATCACTGGTGTCCAAATTACAACCAGAATCCCACTGCGCCACTATAGACATAACTTTACGTCTATGATGGCAACCAGGTCAGGCAGAGCGCGACAGTGAGCATGCGCCCAAATGATCTGCTTTGCACTGAGGCATGTCATGGAACAGGGAACAAGTATTTGTGTTCCATCTGTCCCTCTAAAATTTGCCTCATGTACACGTTAAAAAAAAAATGTAGGAAAGCAATAATGTCTGCCTTTTCTCAAACTTCTTTGGTACGTCTAATAGGCAAACACTGGAAGGAATAATATATTACATGGTAACAGGAAAAGGGTCAAAATAAGAACTGTGTTCCTTTAGATTTCCACTTGCGGGAGGTTGATTTAGCCAGGGAAGTAAAGCCATATCTTGGAACTTCCAATCGTGTACAGATAATTTTTTCTTGTTTTAACCACTTCACAACTGAGGGGTTTAAACACCAGAGCAATTTTCATCTTTCAGCGCTCCTCCCATTCATTCATCTATAACTATTATTATTTATCGCAATGAAATGAACTAGATCTTGTTTTTTTCGCCACCAATTAGGATATTCTAAATGTGTTTTAATGGGAAAAAAGGAAAAAATGTGGGAAAAAATCATTTTTCAGTTTTCGGCCATTATAGTTTTTAAATAATGCATGCTACTGTATTTAAAACCCATGGCATTTATTTGCCCATTTGTCCCGGTTATAAAACCATTTAAATTATGTCCCTATCACAATGTTTGGTGCCAATATTTTATTTGGAAATAAAGGTGCATGTTTTTCAGTTTTGCGTCCATCCCTAATTACAAGCCCATAGTTTATAAAGTAACAGTGTTATACCCGCTTGACATAAATATTTAAAATGTTCAGTCCCTAAGGTAACTATTTATGTATTTTTTTATTGTAATTTTTTTTTTTATTTCAAAAATAAAAATAAAAAAATTGGGGAGTGTGGGAGGTAATGAGTTAATTTTTAGTGTAAAACTATTGTATTTGTATATGAAAAATGCTTTAGGGTGTAGTTTTACTATTTGGCCACAAGATGGTTACAGTAACTTTTTGTTTATGCGACCTGCAAGTGTACAGGAAGTACATTTGCAGGAAGTGTTATGATGCTGGGAAACTGTTTTTTTTTTCACAATGATTGCTTCTCATAGAAGCAGCCGATCATAGCGGGGGCTTAGATCAACGAGTGGGAATGGTTTTTCCTGTTCATTGATCTCCGGGTGAGCGGGTGGCGGCGTGCACATAAGCAGGAGCTCACGCACGAACGAGCGGGAGCACGGGCAGCGGCGGGAGGTGCAGATATCTCTGTCCCTGGGGGTGAAAGGATGGAAAAAGGGACGGAGATATCCGGACCGCTGGGTTACCCTACTACTTTAACAGTAGTTAATTACCGTATATATTCAAATATAATCTGAATTTTTCAGTACAAAAAATGTTCTGAAAAGTTACCCTCTCGGCTTATATGCGAGTCACATCCACATTTCTAATGATCACTCTGCTCACAGAGTGATCTGTGTCCTCAGAGTACCTCTGCGGCTATTTGTAATGATTAGTATTGCAATCCTACACTTGTGTGGTGCTTTACCATGCCCCCCCCCCCTGCAGTTCCCGACCCCCTGTGTCCGTGTCCTCCGTTCGTGTTGCAGCATGGTGAGGACTAGATATAAGCAATAAGAAGTCTGACCTGAGACCCAGCAACGGTGATTAGAGAAGCTGCTGTAAAGCGGTGACAAGTAGCAGCGTCACTTGCAGTGCCCGGGGTCTCCCCTCTTCTCCTCCACAATGGTAATTAGTGAAGCTGCAGTAGAGTGGAGCCAAGTAGCAGAGTCACGTGCCCAGGGATTCCCTTCTTCTCTGACCCTCTGGTCAGTGTCTCATATCTATGACACCATCTAGTGGCGTCTTGAGACAGAGAGAGCATCAAAGAAGGGAATTCCCGGAACTGCAAGAGACGCTGCTACTTGCCTCTCTGTCCCTTTATCAGAAAGAACATGCAGTCTGTACAAGCATGTTTTTATTGAGACCTTTGGTTAGTCAGATTGAGGTTTTGAGGTTTTCCCTCATACTGGGAGATACAAGCTAGATGAGAGAGCTAGGGAATAAGGGAGGGGGCTTATACACGAGTCAATCACTTTTTCCTGATTTTTTTTAGGGAAAAGTTGGCACCTCGGCTTATATGCGAGTATATACTGTATTAAGGGATTGGACCATTGGTACCTAATGATCATACCTCCCACACAGTATAGTAATAATGGTGTGCATGCATGCACATAGTCTATGGGAACTAATACTGTATGGAACTAGTCAGTGCAACCACAGTAGTGCTCAGAAGATTTAAAAAGAGGTTAATAAAGAGACACTGAAGTGAAAATAAACTTATGATATAATGGTTTGTATGTGTAGTACAGCAAGAAATAAAACATTAGGAGCAGAAACATAAGTCTAATATTATTTCCAGTACAGGGAGAGTTAAGAAACTCCAGTTGTAATCTATGCAAAAGAGCCATTGAGCTCTACGACTTTTAAAGTCGCAATGAGCTCTGTTTTCTGAAGCTTGTTATCTCAAGTGTCTGGCACTGTATTGTTTTTTTCTGCAGAGGACCGTTCAAAAGTTTGCTAGCCTGCTCTGTAAAATCATTTAGAATGCTGAGTAAAAATCTGAGAATATTTTCTTTGCTACTAATGTTCTAGTAATTATCCGGACTGCACAACCAATTCATTATAATATATATTTATATACCCCATTTCTGCCGCCCGGACGTGATCCTCATGTCCAGGTGGCTGCTCTGCTGCATTGCCGCGCTTCGGTGCGCTCCCGCGCGTGTGCCCCGCGCTATCCCCGGTAGCCCTCGGATCAGTGAACGGGAACATGGTTCCCGATCACCGATCCGTGTCCCCAGCAGAAACACCGAATTGCTCTTACTAGAGCCTTCAGTCTTTCTGCAAATAAAATTTTCCGCGTCCTTGTGCTTCCGGTTAGCGAGAAGCACAAGGAGGAAAAAAAACAAAAACTCAAGGAGGCCATCTTGTGGCCAAATAGTAATACTACATCTACATATTTTTTACATTACAATTTACACATATAATAACAATACAAATTAACTATTTATTTCCCACACCAAAATATTACCCAAATAAAATTTTTAATGGAAAAAAAAATTACAATAAAAAACAAACAAAAAAAAACCAAATAGTTACCTAAGGGTATGAACATTTTAAATATGCATTTGAAGGGGGTATACTATGAACATTTTTTTCAATTATAAGCTTGTAAACAGTGATGGACGCAAAACAGAAAAAATACACCTTTATTTCCAAATATTGGCGCCATACATTGTGATAGGGACAAAATTTAAATGGTGTCATAACCGAGACAAACGGGCAAATAAAATACATATTTTTTAATTATGGTAGCGTGGATTATTTTAAAGCTATAATGGATGAAAACTGAGAAATAATGAATTTTTTTCCATTTTTTTCTTATTAATCCTGTTAAAATGCATTTATAAAAAAGATTATTCTTAGCAAAATGTACCACCCAAAGAAAGCCTAAATAGTGGCAGAAAAAACAAGATGCAGAACAATAAATTATGTTAAAGGAATACTATCGATTCACATATTTTTTTTAATTGACACAGGAATTGTTTGGGAAGTGCTGCTAAGTACTGGTGTATACATTTTAGTAGCAACCTCTTTGTTTACGGTTTACTTTCAAACTTTACTGACGCCAAAACTGACAGCAGACTGAGCCATAAGGAGAGGGGAAATTCCCCTCACACTTGATCAGTTAACTCTATGTGTAACTCTGTGTGTGACAGAGAGAGCTCCCAACAGCTGCAGCTTCTGTGTCCTGTGTTTCTGACTGAAGTGTCTGAAGAGAGCAGAGGAAATGTAACTAATTGTCACAGCTTTTCATACTGTTTTTACTTTCAGAGTTTGATATATTTGATATGCTCATATTTGTTTTCTGTAGTCTGATATGCAACTCTGGCTGTACATTGAAGCAGACACCCCTTCTGCAATTGATTTTTCCCAATATAGCTAAATCCTACCCTCAATAAATTACAGCTTTTGACTCTGATATTTAAAATGAAAAGTAGGAAAATGTTTACACAGCTACTTAGACATTATTTGTACATTGTCATTTTGAACACTTGGGTATTGATAGTATTCCTTTAAGAAGTGATAAAGTTATTAGTGAATGAATGGGAGGTGAGAATTGCTCTGATGCATAAGGTGAAAAATCCCCGCGGGCTGAAATGGTTAAAAGACCTCTGTTGCAAAAACTTAAAATTTAAAATGTATGTAAACATATACAAATAAGAAGGATGTTTCATCCAGAGCAAAATGAGCCATAAATTACTTTTCTCCTATGTTGCTGTCACTTACAGTAAGTAGTAGAAATCTGACATTACAGACAGCTTTTGGACTAGCTCATCTTCTAATGGGGGGTTTCAGGTTTTTTATATTTAAAAGCACTTAGTGAATGACATTTGCTCTGTCCAACTGCCAAAAAATGTGCAGGGAGCAGGGAGGCTGGCCAGCATCTTTGTGTAAATCTTTTTTAGGAAATGTATTTATAAAGTATAAAGGCCATGCTGAGAATCCCCCATGAAGAGATGGCCTAACCCAAAACCCGTCGGTAATGTCAGATTTCTACTGCCTACTGAAAATGACAGCAGTATAGGAGAAAGGTAATGTACGGCTCATTTTACTCTGGTAGAAATGTACTTCTTATTTGTATGCATTTTAAATTTGAAAATTTTCGCGGCAATTCCTCTATACTATGTATAGAAACATGTGGCAGTATTTTTTTTTTTTTTTTACCTTTACTAGAACTTCCACCTTGCTGCTGATTTTTGCACTTTATACTATGCACTTTTAGCCTGCAATGCGGTGTATGCTCAGCTTTTCATTTGAAGAGTTGAGTGCCAATAAGAAGCAGAGTCTACCGGTAATCCCTGACTTGTTTAAGTGGTCCTGAACCTAACTTGTCTCCCCTAATGTAAACAAGAGATTACCACAACTAGTTATTTGAAGTTTATTCTTGTACTGTACAGCACTACATTTAAAATTTCTGTTCTGCTTGGTCTCCTATGCTTAAAACTTAATGGGCTCAGTTCTGGTAGTGTAAATAATTACCTCATGGAATCGGGTTTACCTCATGAGGGAAATCAACTTTTGAATTCTGGTAGTTTAAGTAAAGTTTTACCTCATGTAATTTCATGAGGTAATTCATGCGGTAATTTTCTACTAAAAATGTGTGGTATTTAGTAGTGAAATACCTCACACTTGAATTCTGAAGTAAAATAAGGTGCGTGTTTGCATGTCTTTTACCTCACATAATTAGACCTACCTCTACCACATGATAAATGCAGTGCTGTGACAGAATTGTGATATCAGTCACATAACATGGAGCCTTTTCAGCTTGTTCTGTGTTCAGGGCCCCCATATTTTGCTGAAATAAGTAAAAGTGATCTGACCAACAATCCCCGACAGCCCAAGCTTCCATTTTGTTTTTAAAAAAAGAAAAAGTGCTCCAAACCCTGTACAATCCTTCATCTGCCGCGCCCCCCTCCCCCCCTCAACATTGCCATTCCCCAACCTCCGGTTGGGGAAAAAAAGTAAAAATGCTCCAACCCACAGCCTCTGTTTCTTAAAAAAAATTAAGTAACACTGCGGCAAACACAGATTCCCCCCCCCCCTTCTTCCCCTGGTTAAAAGCGCTCCGAGGCCCCCCCCCCCAGCAGCCTCTAAAAATAAAAGTGCTGTAACCCCCCCCCCTCCAGACCCCCAGTCTCTCAAAGTAAAAGTACTCACACCCCCAGCCTCTAATAGTGCTCCTACCACCACCCCCTCCCACCAGCCTCTAAAAGGTAAATGAGCTAGATTTTCAAATACAACTTCCCTCAAAAAAAAAAAAA
Source organism: Hyperolius riggenbachi (assembly GCF_040937935.1). Classification (NCBI taxonomy): domain Eukaryota; kingdom Metazoa; phylum Chordata; class Amphibia; order Anura; family Hyperoliidae; genus Hyperolius; species Hyperolius riggenbachi. The sequence goes on along the minus strand of NC_090647.1, from coordinate 427,173,430 downwards.
AAAAAACATCTTCCAAAGACTATCCTAACTTATGGAAGACAATTAACCTATTTTGGTTCCTGGACGTAGTTTCTACGTCCAGGAACCATGTGCGCTACCGCCCGCCCCCGCGGCCGATCGTGCGCATGCACGCGCACTCCCGGCCGCGGATTCGGTAGCCAAGGAATCAATGTATCGGGCTACGGAGCCCGATCATTGATTCCTCTCCCCCGCTGAAAAAGCGACAGCTTCTCTCGGAAGCTGAGCTTTTTCTGGCCGTCTTCTTCCTGATGCGTCACTCTAAGCGCGTGCTACGCTTAGAGTGACGTCATGTAAACAAACTCATGGCCGCCATCTTGTGGCCAAAAAGTAATACTACACCTGAAAAAAAAAAAAAAACAGAATTAACACACATTTACATTATAAATCTATTGTTTATCTCCCACCCTCCCAAAAGTACCCAAATAAAATGTTTAGTATAAAAAAAAAAAAACATTACAATAAAAAACAAACAAACATGTAAATATTTACCTAAGGGTCTAAACCAGTGGTCCTCAAACTAAGGCCCGCGGGCCGAATGTGGCCCCCTAAGGCTTTCTTACCGGCCCCCCACACAGAAAATGTATTGCTTATAAATGCAGTCAGCTACATCTTTAAATATTGGTGGTCCACATATGGAATAGCAGTGCAGCACCCCCCATCCACATGGAAGCCAGAAAGCAGAAATTTTGCTGGTTTCCAATCAAATTCCACATCAGGTGACACTGCTGTCCAATTGGCTTGCAGATTGTCACCTGGGTATGCTTCACTGTCTGGTCCGCAAAGACTTCTACATCATTTTATGTTTACTCCGGCCCACCAGCGGTCTGAAGTATGTTGACCCGGCCCTCAACCCAAAATGTTTGGGGACCCCTGGTCTAAACGTTTAAAATATCAATGTAAAGATGAAATATTTCTATATTTTTTTTATTTTAAACTTGTAAATAGTGATAGATGCAAAATGGAAAAAAATGCACCTTTATTTCCAAATAAAATATTGTCGCCATACATTGTGATAGGGACATAATTTTAACGGTGTAATAACCGGGACATATGGACAAATACAATACGTGAGTTTTAATTATGGAAGCATGTATTATTTTAAAACTATAATGGCTGAAAACTGAGAAATAATGCATTTTTCCATTTTTTTCTTATTCTTCCTGTTAAAATGCATTTACAGTAAAGTGGCTCTTAGCAAAATGTACCCCCCAAAGAAAGCCTAATTGGTGGCGGAAAAAACAAGATATAGATCAGTGCATTGTGATAAGTAGTGATAAAGTTATAGGCTATTGAATGGGAGGTGAACATTTCTCACGTGAAAACGACGGAACCTGAATGGGTTAAAGACTATTACTTATTTGCTGCAGGCTTACCACTGAATTTACCTCATGTTTTACCTCACTCTATGCATTTACCTCATGTTTTACCACATGTTTTACCTCATGTTCTGAAATGGAGAAAAATCTTTCAGAATTGATAAAAGAAGAGGAAAATACCTCATGAGGTATTTTACCTAACAAAACATATTTACCTCACAGAGCTACCAGAATTGAGCCCAATGTTTCATATACTTGAGGATTCAGTGAGACAGTGATAAAATATGAGGTAGTCATAAAATATTGATCATTCCTATATCTATGACAGCACAATAAAAATCCGCACACCTTCCTGCCAATAAAAGGAAACAATTTATATTGTTATTTGAAGTCACAGTATTATAATTGCAATATTATATACAAGTATGAGCCTTCTATAATGTTTTAAGGTAAAATGTACAAAAAAAAAGAAAAACAAAAAGGATATACTGCTGTGACAGAATAGTGTCATAATAGATCCCAGCTGAACAAAAATTAAATTTATAGCAAGGAAAACTTTTTATTTACTGCAATCTGCATTAGATGTTGCCAGAATGATTAATTGTACATTTGATTGCACCATGTGAGGGAAGAACTCCCGTAGCCTTTTCCAAATATATTTTAAAGCAAAATTATAGGCTTTAAATTGGTAACAGTATCACCCTGATTAATATATTCTGCTGCTGTGGTCCCAAAATAGCATTTTGGGAATAAAGCAGTAATCAAAATACATGCAAAAAATGTATTTATAGACTTAACTATGGAGATACAAATGCGCATCCACTAATGTAACTACTGTGATTGTGTGCACATTTTAAATAGTAATAACCTATTACTAATACACAATTGCAAACCATGCTAGACTGGTACTAAGCTGGCAGTGAGGATGACACTCTACTTCAGCCTTTCTTAACCCTTTATGTCTGAAGGGACACTTCTTTTGACCTTTAAAAAATGTGACCTTTAAAAGATGTCAGAACCCTCCATAAAAATCTACAACTTACATTATGTTGACACACTTAGGGTCCTCTTTGCTCCCAGTTATAACTGAAAGGACAACTCATTTTCAAGGTAATGCCCATGTTTTCCTATGGCTCAGTTTACTCTAGGGGCCTGATTCACAACTGTTTGCACGCCAGTGAAAAGCCCTTTATCACGCCTAAACTCAGTTTAGGCGTGATAAGAAGAACTCGGGCGAAATTCCCGCGGTACGCCCATTAAACTCTATGGGCGCTGCGCGCGGATTTGCGCAATTGCACGCGCGGGACTTTGCGCGCGATCACCAGCACAAAGCGGTGCTAATTCAGCGGTGCAAAGGTTATCACGCCTAAAGTCTTTTAGGCGTGATAACTTGGTTATCACCGCTTTGTGAATCAGGCCCTAGATCACATGCGTCAAACTCCAGGCCTGGGGGGCCAGATCCTTGCCAGTGTTTAGAATGGACTGAGAAAGAGAGGAATGTGTTCTACCTGATGGACCACACCTTTCCTGATTCAGACTCATTAATTCATTTGAGCTGTATCAAAAATGTGTGAGGATCTTGGCCCTCGTAGGACCAGTTTGACATACCTGCTCTAGATGCATTATAACATTTTTTTACAATTACACCCCCATGTAGTATAAGGGCTTACCTACACAATCTTTCCATAGTATTCAAAATCTGATTGCCTTCATACTACATGGAAGCAGTAACAATGGCCAATCCTTGGCCAATCAAAATTGACTATCGTAGATAGGACTGGCGCTTCCATGGGGGCAAAGAGGGCAATTGCTCCAGCGCCCCTGAGCCCGTGCCCCCCCCCCCCCCAAGTTGCCCTTTCAGCTATGGGGACCCATGAGAGCGGGAATGCTGTGTGTGTTTACTCTGTATAGGAAAAGGAGAAGGTGCATCATTGCAAACCCCAAATATTATTTTTAGGGGACATATGAAGGATACCTAATGATATTGTGTAATTAGGGGCATTGGCTTTGGGCCTGGAAGGAAGCCAGTTCAGGAGCCCTTGGGGTGATTTGGTTGGAAGGGGAGCATCAGGGGCTCCCCCTAAGTTACTTTTGCCCCAGGGCCCCATTGAAGCTAGAACAAGCGCTGATCATAGAAATCATCAACTCCAAGGTGGAGATACAAAACAATATTTAATGATGTGCTGTGGTCCATATGGATCCACTTGTTACATCACTAGGCAAAGCAGGATTATTTTCTGTAACTAAATTGAGGATATGTGGTTATTTTGTCCACTGCAAATGTCAGAAATGATGTGAATCAAGGTACTTATGGTACTTGGATGAGAAACTACCCTTTCTCACCTGTCATTTTATTGTCAGTGTTTTTGATAATCAGCTGGCATTTATGAAAATAAAAATTATAAAGTATTAAAGGGACCTTGAGCAGTGCCAGTAAAATGGAATCTGGACTTACCTAGGGGTTCCTCCAGCCGCTTGTAGCCCGTGAAGTCCCCCAGTATCCTCTTCTGTTCTTCCGTAGACCCGCCGCATCATCATGCTGGTCATTGTAAGTGTCCTGCGCATACGCAGTTCTCCAAATGCTGGACCGCGCATGCACAGGACACTTACGCGACCGACAAGATGGTGCAATGGGTGCATGCAGGCACAACTTCAGACAAACTCACCAGATTACTGGAGCTGTCAGGGGGACCATGAAAGGGAAAAGCAGGATGCCGTGGGACCTCGTGGCCTATGGGTGTTGCCAACCCTGTTGCCAACCCTGCCTGTCCCTGGTTTCTGAATCAGCCTTCTGTCTCTGTACCTTATCTGCTCGTGTGTTGCCGACCCGGCCTGGCCGACCCTTCCACCTGTGACACCCCCCCCCCCCGGTGGGGTGTCCAGTAATTGCAAGGACTCCCTGTCCCTCAGAGGGACCTCTCTGCAATCCAGTTAGGGACTCTATCCCATAGGAGTCCTTTGACTGCAGTAGAGTCTGACTCCCAGCAGTTCAGGGAGTCACTGGCTCTCTGGTTATCTCCAACCCTAACTAGGAGATACTCGTTATACGGTCTAGGGTCACCTGCTCCTCAGGTGATCCAGGCTCATATACTGTTGCACCAAACACTTACACTTCATCGGGTGTCCAGAGGTTAGTTATACTTGTATTATTGGTGATTCTGCAGATCATCAATAATCAGGTATATATCTGTATTCTTGGTGATACTGCAGATCACCAATAATCAGATTCTCTCTGTGTGCTGACACCGATCGTTACAGTATATATGACTTCTCTAGAGTGTCCTGGATGGCAGGTATATTTCTCCTTGCTATGGACTATGGCCACTTCAACCACTTCAGCCTACAGTGTTTCAACTTATGCATCCAAGCAACTTTCACCTCCTATTCATTCGCCAATAACTTTATCACTACTTATCACACTGAAATGATTTATATCTGTTTTTTTTTCTGCCACCATTTAGGCTTTCTTTGGGTGCTACATTTTGCTCAGAATTATTTTATTCTCAAACCATTTTAAACAGGAAGATTAAGAAAGAAATGGGAAAAAATCATTATTTCTCAGTTTTTGGCCATTATAGTTTGAAATTAATACATGCTACCATAAATAAAACCCATGTATTTTATTTGCCCATTTGTCCTGGTTATTACACTGTTTAAATTATGTCCCGATCACAATATATGACGCCAATATTTTATTTAGAAATAAAGGTGCATTTTTTTCAATTTGCGTCCATCACCATTTACAAGCTTATAATTAAAATTTATAGTAATATACTCTCTTGACATGCATATTCAAAAGTTCAGACCCTTAGGTAACAATTTATGTTTTTGTTTTTTTATAGTAGTTTTTTTTATTCTTTTTTAATTAAAAATTGTATTTGGGTAATTTTTGGTGTGGGAGGTAAACAGTTAATTTTAAATGTAATGTGAGTTTATTTAACAAAAAAATGAATGTGAGTGTAGTCTTACTATTTGGCCACAAGATGGCCACAATAAAAAAGTCCTGGAAGCGAATGCTCGCGCTTTCAGGAAGCATTTGGAGGATGGGAAACTTTTTTTTCCACCGAAAGACTGCGGCCTCTGATAAGAGGCCGTCGGTTTTTCTGCCAGGGTCTTAGATCAATGAATGGGATTTGTAAGCCTCAAGTGAACAAAGTTATTGTTCTAATGTTTAATTTCATTATTCCTCTTTGTCTGGCCAGTCAATGGACCAATGCAATGGCCTGGTGTGGCATTCAAAGATGCTTTGCTTCTGTTAGTGGAGGTGTGGCAATGTCAGCAATGCTTGGTGGTGGTCGGTGGTGCAGTGGGTGCCAGCAGTGAAGACAGAGATGCAGTGCTAGTCCAGTGGAGATGGACAGGTGGTGGGGAACCCTGCAATCAAGAATTAGAAGAATGAACTAATGTCTTCTAAACATGCACAAAGAGAAGGTTATACAGGCTAAGAAAAGGGGGTGGTGGTATTTATGCTTTAAATTGTAATTCAAATGGTAAAATAAATTTATTTAAAAAAACATGCAAAAAGCAGTATTCTAAGGTGAGTGATATTTATCACCTAATTTAGAGTTCAATTGCTCTCATTTCTGACATTAAAAATTGCCACCTCCACATCTACATTCAAAAACTGCATCACACAGAAAGAACTCAGGATGAGGGAACAAAACAAGTTCTAAACAAGTTCTTCCTTTCATTGCCAAACAAAGTAATAATTGTCATTTGCAGATTGCAGAAGGTAAAAAATCATCAGCTCTTAACACTGCCAATTGTTGTAAATAAAACAAGTTGCTTATGTGTCAAAACATTTATACACAGGTTTTTTTTTTCAAAATTGCTGTGGTAAAAAGTATGTATCAAGGCCCATATGCTTAAACTACAGGCAAAGTAATACATATCAAAACCTTCATTTTTAAGTTGACAGTATGGTACCTTGTATAAAGTTTTCACAAGTAACACACACATTGCTGAGGTAACGTGTTACCATAGCAACAAGTGCTTTAACCCGGTAACCCACATGACACTAATGGGTTAACAGCTGTTGCTCCCTCTGCACCAGTAAGGATAAAATTGCCATGCTGCAGTGAGTGCACAGCAATTTTATCCTTACCAGTGCAGAGGGAGCAGCAGCTATTAACCCATTAGTGTCACTCGGGTTACCGAGTTAAAGCACTTATTGCTATGGTAACAAGTGGGGCAACACATTACCAAAGCAATGTGTGTGTCACTTATGGTAACCTTATACTAAGTACCATACTGTCGCCTTAAAAATTAAGGTTTACCAGACTTTAATGTAGCAGGCCCCTTGCATGAAAAAAATGGCACATTGGTCACAAAAAATTAGAAAGGTTCACAGACTTTAAAGCATTACTTTAGTCTCTATTCTGCTGCAGTTTTGGGAAATGCGCTGATTTTTTTTCTCTCTAAGGTAAAGTACAGACATTGAACTTGCAAAGGATAGCTTATTTGTCATCAAATGTACTATTTGTTTATGTGCGTGTGTGTTTGTGTAGCGTAGATTCTACGCATGTGAAGGTTTATTTTCCATGCTGTGTCAGACTCGAAACATTACACTCTTGCTGATCATCCTCATCTATACACCTAGTGAGTCCCTTAATTCTGATATGCAGTTATAATATTATAGACATCATAGAGTAATTTTGTGAGATCTTGTTTAAATTCCTAATCTTATAGTTTTGTTTGCAGCCGCCAACGCTTGCCCACATAAGATTTTATATGTTTTGTGCTTACTTGCAAGCATAATAATATTACCGGATTATAATTTTGTTACATAGTGTTGTTGAATCCCTGCTGCTATCAATATATCTCATGCTGTTAAACTGCAACTTTACATTTAAGAAGTTCTCATTTTGTTGTATAGACCTAAACCAAATTTAATTCAGAGGTTCTTGGAATTACTTTTTTTATTTTATTTGGGAAGTGAAGTGATTAGTACAATAACTCACTGGGTTAAAACCTGAAGATATTAACTCCCTAGAAAATAACTGCAATATTTCTCTTTTAAAGAAGAGATGCCATCTAAATGTGAGGCGTGATACGGTTTTCAAAACAAGAACTTCATGAAAAAAAAAAAAAAACTTTTACCTTCTTAACCACTTCTGCCTTTAGGCCTCGTTTACACTTAATCAGTTGGTGTGCGTTAGTATGCGTTTTTTCCATAGCAGTGCATTGTGAAAAAGATTTCAGTTAAAACGCGTTAAAGAGGAACTCCAGTGAAAACAATGTAGTAAAAAAAAGTGCTTCGTTTTTTACCATAATTATGTATAAATGATTTAGCCAGTGGTGGCTCATTGTAAAATCTTTCCTCTCCCAGATTCACATTCTGACATGTATTACATGGTGACATTGTTACTGTGGGCAGGTTATGTAGCTGCTCCTAGCTGTTTTGGCTGTTAGAGACCGCTGTAAACAGCTAATTCCTGTCTGTGAACATTGTTACATTGTGGCAGTTTGCCCAGAGTACCGCGGTACTCAGAGCTTCTTGTGGGAGGGGTTTCAGCACAAAATCAGTCATACAGCGCCCCCTGATGGTCTGTTTGTGAAAATCATTATATGTCTCGTGTAAAAGGGGGTATCAGCTACTGATTGGGATAAAGTTCAATTCTAGGTTGGAGTTTCTCTTTAAGTGTAAAAGTTGCCATAGGAAAACATGGGCATTACTCTGAAAATCAGTTTTCTTTCAGTTATAACTGAGAGCAACTGATTAAAGGGGCACTATTGCTAATTTCATCTTTTTCAGTCCTTTAACATACATATGTCTTTTTGTAGTAATGTTATGGCACAGTATATAGTCCAATATAAATTTAATTGTTCACTGCCACTAATGATTTTAGCCAGGCAGTCACGTCAGTAGCTTTCCCTTTCCGACGCCAATGCAGACTATACCATTGTATAGTAGGGAGGCATCTGTTATTGATGTAGAGCTGCCGTTATTTGAATCCCCTCTGGGCAGCTTATTTACCTTTTTCCCAGTTACTCTGCTCACAGCAGCTGCCGTAAAGTGTAGGATGCAGCCTTCTCCGTACAGCGCTGGCTGTGTGCGCTGTGTGGTGATTCGCTGCCCAGCCACCAAGGACTACGCAGTGCAGAAGCCGATCGGGTTGCCATAGAAACGGACAACAATAGGTGTCCGTTTCATTGCCAGCTTAGTGAAAGGGGTCCTTGGCGGCTGGGCAGCGAATCACCACACAGCGCACACAGCCAGCGCTGTACGGAGGAGGCTGCATCCTACACTTTACGGCAGCTGCTGTGAGCAGAGTAACTGCACATTAGTGCAGTTACAAGGTGGAAAAAGTTAAAGGGGCACTACAGCAAAAACTGTAAAATTTAAAATATGTACAAACATATACAAATAAGAAGTATATTTTTTCCGGAGTAAAATGAGCCATAAATTACTTTTCTCCTATGTTGCTGTCACTTACAGTAGGTAGTAGAAATCAGACAGAAGTGACATATTTTGGACTAGTCCATCTCTTTATAGGGGATTCTCAGGGATATATTTATTTTCAAAAGCACTTAGTGAATGGCAGTTGATCTGTCCAACTGCCAAAAAAACTGTGTAGGGAGCAGGGAAGCCGGACAGCATCTTTGTATAAATCCTTTTTAGGGAATATCTTTATAAAGAATAAAAGCCTTGCTGAGAATCCCCTATTAAGAGATAGACTAGTCCAAAACCTGTCACTTATGTCAGATTTCTACTACTTACTGTAAGTGACAGCAACATAGAAGAAAAGTAATTTATGGCTCATTTTACTCTGGAAAAAACGTACTTCTTATTTGTCTATGTATGCACATATTTTAAATTTTACAATTTTTCGCCGTAGTGCCCCTTTAAATAAGCTGCCCAGAGGGGATTCAAATAACGGCAGCTCTACATCAATAACAGATGCCTCCCTTCTATACAATGGTATAGTCTGCATTGGCGCCGGAAAGGGAAAGCTACTGACGTGACTGCCTGGCTATAAATCATTAGTGCCAGTGAACAATTAAATGTATATTGGACTATATACTGTGCCATAACATTACTACAAAAAGACATACAGTGGTGTGAAAAACTATTTGCGCCCTTCCTGATTTCTTATTCTTTTGCATGTTTGTCATGCTTAAATGTTTCTGCTCATCAAAAACTGTTAACTATTAGTCAAAGATAACATAATTGAACACAACATGCAGTTTTAAATGATAGTTTTTATTATTTAGTGAGAAAAAAAACTCAAAACCTACATGGAGCTGTGTCAAAAAGAAATTGCCCCCTGAACCTAATAACTGGTTGGGCCACCCTTAGCAGCAATAACTGCAATCAAGCGTTTGCGATAACTTGCAATAAGTCTTTTACAGCGCTCTGGAGGAATTTTGGCCCACTCATCTTTGTTGTAATTCAGCTTTATTTGAGGGTTTTCTAGCATGAACCGCCTTTTTAAGGTCATGGCACAACATCTCAATAGGATTCAGGTCAGAACTTTGACTAGGCCACTCAAAAGTCTTCATTTTGTTTTTCTTCAGCCATTCTGAGGTGGATTTGCTGGTGTGTTTTGGGTCATTGTCCTGCTGCAGCACCCAAGATCGCTTCAGCTTGAGTTGACGAACAGATGGCTGGACATTCTCCTTCAGGATTTTTTGGTAGACAGTAGAATTCATGATTCCATCTATCACAGCAAGCCTTCCAGGTCCTGAAGCAGCAAAACAACCCCAGACCATCACACTACCACCACCATATTTTACTGTTGGTATGATGTTCTTTTGCTGAAATGCTGTGTTACTTCTACACCAGATATAATGGGACACGCACCTTCCAAAAAGTTCAACTTTTGTCTCGTCGGTCCACAAGGTATTTTCCCCAAATTCTTGGCAATCATTGAGATGTTTTTTAGCAAAATTGAGACGAGCCTTAATGTTCTTTTTGCTTAACCCCCTTGGCGGTACAATAAATCCGCCAGGGGGCAGCGCAGCACTTTAACATTTTTTTTTAAAGCATGTAGCTAGCCTAGCGCTAGCTACATGCTTCTTCCCTCCCTTCGCTATCCCTCCCACCCCTCCGATCGCTGCCAGCGCTTTTACCCTGCAGGGAATCCCGTTCTGAACGGGATTCCCTGTATGTGCTTCCCCGTCGCCATGGCGATGATCGCGATTACGTCACGGACGTCATCGACGTCCTGACGTCAGCGGGTGTCCCGATCCACCCCTCAGCACTGCCTGGCACTGATTGGCCAGGCAGCGCAGGGGTCTCGTGGGGGTGGGGGGGCAGCGTGGTGGAGCGGATAGCGGCAAATCGGCGGGTGGCGGCGGCGATCGTTATGCACACGCAGCTAGCAAAGTGCTAGCTGCGTGTAGCAAAAAAAAATTATGTAAATCGGCCCAGCAGGGCCTGAGCGGCACCCTCCGGCGGCTTACCCCGTGTCCAGCACGGGGTTACCACTAAGGAGGTTGAAAGTGGTTTGCGCCTTGGATATCTTCCATGCAGGCCGTTTTTGCCCAGTCTCTTTCTTATGGTGGAGTCGTGAACACTGACCTTAATTGAGGCAAGTGAGGCCTGCAGTTCTTTAGATATTGTCCTGGGGTCATTTGTGGCCTCTCGGGTGAGTTTTCTCTGCGCTCTTGGGGTAATATTGGTCGGCCGCCCACTCCTGGGAAGTTTCATCACTGTTCCATGTTTTTGCCATTTGTGGATAATGGCTCTCACTGTGGTTCGCTGGAGTCCCAAAGCTTTAGAAATGGCTTTATAACCTTTACCGGACTGATAGATCTCAATTACAATACTTTTGTTCTCATTTGTTCCTGAATTTCTTTGGATCTTGGCATGATGTCTAGCTTTTGAGGTGCTTTTGGACTACTTCTCTGTGTCAGATAGCTCCTATTTAAGTGATTTCTTGATTGAAACAGGGTGTGCTAGTAATCAGGCCTGGGGGTGACTACAGAAATTGAACTCAGGTGTGATAAACCACAGTTAAGTTATTTTTTTAACAAGGGGGGGGGGGGGGGGGCAATCACTTTTTCACAGAGGGCCATGTAGATTTGGAGTTTTTTTTCTCACTAAATGATAAAAACCATCATTTAAAACTGCATTTTGTGTTCAATTATGTTATCTTTGACTAATAGTTAACGGTTTTTGATGAGCAGAAACATGTAAGTGTGAGACACATGCAAAAGAATAAGAAATCAGGAAGGGGGCACATAGTTTTTCACACCACTGTATGTATGTTAAAGGGTCTGAAAAAGATGAAATTAGCAATAGTGCCCCTTTTAGTGTAAACAGGGCCTTAGTGTTTTTTAACCTTATGCATCCAAGCAATTTTTACCTCTCATTCATTCGCCAATAACTTTATCCCTACCAATCACAATGACATGATCCATATCTTGTTTTTTCTGGCTTTCTTTGTGTGGTACATTTTGTTAAGAACTATTTTATTCTAAATGCATTTTAATGGAAATATAAGAAATTAAGTGCAAAAATTAAGTGCAAAAAATCATTATTTGTCAGTTTTCAGCCATTATAGATTTAAAATAATACATGCAACCGTAATTAAAACCCATGTATTTTATTTACCTACTAGTAAAAAGGCCCGCCCGTTAAAAAACGGGCGCTAGGTCACAGCCGCAACCCCCCGCAATGCGCGCACACGTCCCGCTTGCTCGTTCCCCACCACTGTCTGAAGTTGCACACAGGGAGCTGCTTGCTTGGCAGTTGGAAAAAGCTGTTATTTCCCACATTGCAATGAGCAGCTCTGTGAACCACACACAGCGAACTGTCAGATCAGACCCTGTGTCCTAACTGCCCTGGCTGCGCACATGCTCAGTGCAAAAAAAAAAACCAGGGACACACAACCATTCAGTTGATGATGCAGGGATACTTGCATTTTATTGTATAGGATTCGTCCCGGTTATTACACCATTTAAATTATGTTCCTATCACTATGAATGAAGCAAATATTTTATTTGGAAATAAAGGTGCATTTTTTTCAGTTTTGCGTCCATCACTATTTACAAGCTTATAATTTAAAAAATATTAGCAATATAACCCCTTTACATGCATATTAAAAAAGTTCAGACCCTTAACTATTTGTTTTTTATTGTAATTTTTTCAAATTAATTTCATTTACCGTATTTTTCGGTGTGTGGGAGGTAAATCGTTTTTAAATGTAAAAATGTCTATTCATTTAAAAAAAAAAAATGTATGTAGATGTAGTTTTACTATTTGTCCATAAGATGGCCACAGTCAATTTTTTTGGGGGGGCTTCCTGTAAGCGTACTTACAGGAAGTGAAGAGGGGATGTGTAACAGAACGATCTCGGCTTCTCCATAGAAGCCAGCGATCGTTCTAATGGGGACTTAGATCAATTAATGGGATCTGCGTTCCCATTCATTGATCTCCGGGCTAATGGGCGGCCTGCACACCCCAGCGCTTGCGGCCCTGCGAACCCTCGTGGCTCCGTTTTTTCATGGACATAGTTCCTACGTCCAGCATGCATATTTGGGCGTAGGAGCTACGTCCTCAATGCTAAAGTGGTTAATTTGCATCCACCTTATGGCTAATATGCAGCATGGTTATGACTTTTTGAATATTTTTATGCCAGCCCTTTCCCCTTTGTCATATTGTCTGAAAGTACACCATACCTTGTGCAGAATGGGGGAAAGCATTCATAAATCAGAAGGACCAGATCTATCTCTAGAAAGCCTATAAGCACAAATTACTTATACTATAACACGCTGCAACTCTCAAATCAAACTCTGTGCCCCGATGTAAAACTGCAATAACAGCTCTACCCACTTGTTCCATTGTTCTTGGGTGATGTCTCCTTCTGCGGTTTCACTTTTATCCAGTAGAGGTCTCTGGCTGCCCATCCATTGCTTTCTGACATGTTTATCTAACTGCAGCTTTAAAGGAAACCCAAGGCGAGAGGGATATGGAGGCTGCCATATTTATTTCGTTTCAAAAATACCAGTTTCCTTCAGTCCTCCTGATCCTGTGTCTCTAGTACTTGACTTGTATTTATATACAATCTAACAATTGACTCGCACACCAGCATATGATTAGACAACATTTGTATTCTAACTAAAAAAATCCAGCCAGGAAGGAGCCACAGATTATACCCTCCGATGATGCCCCCCAAACAACGCTGTTAGGGTATATCTCTGCCTTACGAGGTCACGCTTCTGTTAACCATATATGTTTCATTGTTCCACAGCATTAGGCATATCTCCATGCTACAGTAACTATGATGTTACTGCCATTCGTTATGTATGCTTTGAAGTGATTCCATAAGTGTTTTGAGAACAGAACATCAGAAATGTTCCTATCTATATATTGCTGTATATAAGTATGCAAGCTGGTACTGCTTTTCCAGTTCCCAAGGATAGTTTAGCCTGGGCTATGATGTAATGCATCCTTTTCCCACAGAACACTGAGGAGATCATGTGATGTTCCTGTTCACTTCAATGGGGAAAAAAAAACAATCCACAGTGATTCACCTTGCCTTCAGTAAAGGTGTTGGTATGTCTGAGGAATTTAAAAATGTAAATCATGGTAAGGTAAGATTTTTACACTATTCATTTATAAACTATTTTGTCAATATTTTCCCATTAGAAAAACAACAATTTTACTAAAGAACGGTGCCCATACACTACAGGGTGGCCATCAGATTAGACAATCAGACATCCCTCTCTGATTGTATCTAATCAGAGAAGGTGCTGGATATAGCAGATATATTTTTTATGCTATAAAAGGGCACCCTTTTATAGCAGAGTTTTTTTCAGCTATAAAAGGGCACCTGTATAGTCTAGATTTTTTATTGTTATAAAACAGCGCTGGATATCGCCGAGAAAAGTGATATAGCTGAGAAAACCGATATAGCCGAGAAAAATTACCTAACTTCTCCCTACTCCCACACAGAACTCCCCCCTGGTGTTGCCTAACCCTAAGACCCCCCCCCCCCCTTCCCCCCGTGGTATCTAACCCTAAGACAGCCTTTGGTGGTGCCTGTTGATATTACTTGTAGTTGTATTTATATAGCTGAAACAAATTTTGTTTATAGCCACCACCCTTTTATAGCCAAAAAAATCTTGGCTATATCCAGTGCCTTTTTATAGTAAAAAAAACAAAAAAACCTTGGCTATAAAAGGGCGCCCTTTTATAGCCAAAAATAAACCTCGGGCACACTTTTCGCCACCTTATAGCTGAGATTTGCAGCAAATAACATTGAAGTCTACGGCGGTGTCCTTTTTACATAGATGGCTCAGGCATCCTTTTCAACTGATACTGTGCAGGGTGGCTGCTTTTCCCCACCTCCCTAACCGTTCCCTCAGCACCTGCAATCTAACCTCCAAATTTAAAGAGTACAAAGTAGAGTAAAAAGGTTACCTTTTCCAGCACTGACTACTGTCCTCCACTATTGTCTGAAGTCACCCACTGATGCACTGTGCTTTACAGCTCCTGTGTCACAGAAAACCAGCTGATATATACAGGGCTGTGGAGTCGGAGTCGAGGAGTCGGGGCAATTTTTGGGTACCTGGAGATGGAGTCAGAGTCGGGAGAAAATGCACCGACTCCGACTGAATTTAAACTGTAATTAAAATAGAACATATGATGAAATGTTCTATTTCTCAGATAATAGTCATCACAAATAATTTGTTCATACAGTAATAGCTGTGCTTAGCCCACAAAAATGAAATAAACCAATCAAAAATGGTTGCTTGTGCTTCTTCAATAAAGCAGTCCCTGTATTTTTAAAGTCAGATATACATATCTGATTGTGACGGTGTACACAGGGTTCTTCTTATATATATGAATTAACATCTATGCTGTAAGTATAAAGCCTGATGTGTAGCCGTGTCACTAATAGAGATGGGCAATGAGATGCTAATAATTCTACATTGATACTGGTTTCTGCAAATGTATGCACTCTCTTTGCTCATGAAATCAAATAATTTGATATGTTAAAATTTGGTTTGGTGACTACGAATTAATTGGTACCTGAGAAGGATGAAAAGAAAAGTTTTATACATACTTGGGGCTTCCTACAGCCTCCTTCAGGCTAATCAGTCCCTCGCTGTCCTCCTCTGCCACCTGGATCTTCTGCTAGGAGTCCTGGTAATTCAGCCAGCCAGCGCACTCCGGCCACATGTGCTCCCACAGCCAGGAACATTCTGCACCTGCGCAATAATGGTGCGCAGGTGTAGTACGTTCCTGGCAGCGGAGTGTGTGCATGTGCACTATGCCCGACTGGCTCAAGTACCTGGACCCATAGCAGAAGATCCAGGTGGCTGAGGAGGCCAACGAGGGACTGATTAGCCTGAAGGGGGCTAAAGGAAGGCCCGGTATGTATAAAACTTTAATTTCATCTGTCTCAGGTTTACTTTGTTACACAGTAGTACTATGCTCTACATATGCACTCTCCCCAGAGCTGCAGGGAATCCACTGAGAATGTTGTGCACATTGAACACAAAGGTGTGGACTATCACCCATAAACCTGGTTCAGATTGTGCATGAAAAATGTGTAATAGAGGAAGAATAGCCTCATTTCCCTGCAGAGTACCTGCACATCACTCGTACATGTACCCACAGTTACATTGCCTACGGCCTGATAGATGTTCTTTGTTCCTGTATGCACCTTCTACAACTACTCTTACCAAGGACTAGTTTTAGCCCATGAATAAAAGTATTAGAGGCAGAAGATCAGCCGGCTAGCCAGGTAACTGGTATTGTTTAAAAGGGAATAAATATGGCAGCCTCCATATCCCTCTCACTTCAGTTGTATTTTAAAATTCCTAAGTGTTAGCAGTTAAGAGATGCATTTCATGTTACATACTTTCAATCAACAAAATTCTAATATGCAAATTAGAGGAGTCGGAGTTGGTAGAATCCTAACCTGAGGAGTCGGAGGATTTTTGTACTGACTCCACAGCCCTGGATATACAGGGCTGTATTGCAGTGCATGGGTGCAGATAACAGTGAAGCTAACACACCTGGAGCAGGAGCAAGTAAATAGCCTAACCGAATCACTGTGCAGGATGGGGTAGAGGAGCAGCACATGCTTTTCTTTTGGGGCGCTAGTGGCCTATTCAGTTGTTAGGTGAAGTTATTGTGGCTACACTTAATATGGGGGTATTCAGTTATGCTGATCTCACTTGTTATAAGGAAAAGGATGATATTCCAGGCATATTTGTTAGGGGTGGGGGGTAAAAATAATCAGCTGGCTTTATTTATCATGGAGGGAGATATGCTGTCCACACTTATCGGTGAGAGGAAGGTGGGAGATGTGTTGTGACGAGGCCGATAAATTAGCCACATTTGTTAACAGGGTAGAGGAATGGTGGTTTCAATTGTTATGAGGGGGTGGCTAAACTTTCTATGGGAGGGAAGGAAGGGGCCACATTTGTCATGGAAGCCGGAAGGATTCCTAATCAGGGGCCTGATGAATACACTCATATGAAACGCATTGAGTGGAGCCTCAGGACAGAAGCTGTTGACACATTAGAATCCTGTTTGTTCCTAAATACTTCTACTTAGCCATTTTTCTGCGAGTGCACTAGTTTTTCATGGCTTTTGAGTAAAATATGTTTATATTATGGCTAGCTATTCAAATTGATAGGAAACCCCAAAAAGCAACTGGAGGAGGGTTGAATAGCCATGTAAGGATTGGAGGCGTGGACATGAATGGAGGAGACAATAAGCGTTGTTGGCTGTTTTATAATCTGAAAAAATACATATATCCAGGCACATCACCTCTAGTTAGGACATTAAATAAGTTATTAAGGAAAGGGAGGTGCTGAAGGGGGTGTGGCTAGAAAACAGCAAAAATCTATTAACCCTTCGCACTCTCGCATGCAAATGTTCAAACAAATGCATTCACAGATTCACTCATCCAGGCACAACCGTTATCCCTACAGCTAAGTTAAAAGCCGGGTTTTAGTTCACAGAAGAATGCATTCTTATGCTTAGTCACCTACACTGCGCAGAAGTACCCAGGTAAACATAGGTGTCCTAACTCTGGCCCTGTAACATGCATAGTGCAGACATGCAAACACATTAATTGCATCAAACCTATCAATGGATTAGGAGCACACATCCTGACGTCCTCTCCTGGGACAGACAGTGCATCTTACCAATCGCACAAGGGAGCTAACGTTATGTGTCCATGTGCACCATGCACATACACCAGCATAAGCTGGGCCAGCTATTCAAATTGATAGGAAACCCCAAAGAGCAACTGGAGGAGGGTTGAATAGCCATGTAAAGATTGGAGGGGTGGACATGAATGGAGGAGACAATGAGCGTTATTGGCTGTTTTATAATCTGGACAGCATAGGGTGAGAGGCCATCATAAGGAGTGTCATTTCTGTGTGGTGGTGAACACAGCTTTAACACGCTTTTGGGCTGTCTTTGATTTGGGCAGCATTTCCAGAAGGTGAGCTGCTGTGATACTTGGGTGCCTGCTGTTGACAGGGTTTTGTCAATGTAATCCATTGGTTTATTTTTTGAGGACATATTGGTGCATCGTAGAGTGATGTAAACTGTTGAAACAGAATTACGCTATTTTTATTTTGTTTTGTGTTTTGGATTGTTTTTATGTGTACACTGGAGGAGGGATTGAACTGGACACAAAGCAAACGTGGGTGGAGGCTCCGATATTGGACTGTAAGTCTACCAACAAGGCTATCACGTGAGAGGTTATTTGCTTAAAACAGCACACATTTAATTAGCATGGAGAATTATTTCTTTGAAATTAGGATTTTACTATAGATCATTCCCTAAAGTAATAAAAAAAGGTCAACGCAGAGAATCCACCGGGGGAGGTTAACAAATGTTTAAATTGGTAAAAATAAAACTGTTCTGAGGCTAGAATACCTATGTTAACTAATACAGTAGAATCCTTTTATTGTAAACTCCAAGGGACCTGGCCAAGTAGTTTACTATATCAGGATTGGTCAATTAAGAGTTTATTTGAAAAATAGTGTTCAGATTTCTTCTAGAGAGCAGTGTCTGTTGAGATTATCTGTCCGACTCTGTTTCATTTTTGAAAGGAGGCTTCCAGTTAACTAAGTGAACTCCCTGTGAATGTTTTAAAGATGAGACAAATTTCTTATAAAAAATCCTCAAATACCTTGACACCTTTGGGTGACTATTTCACCGTTTATTATGAAGGGTGTGTAGGTGTTATTGCTGTTGTAGAATCAAAATCTGACTTTCATCCACCTCCAGTTTTCTTTCCTACTGTGTCTGATTAGTAATAGTAAGTTAAGTGCTTGCCTCTTATCCATTGTCAGTTATCTATCTTACTCAGTAATAGTATTTGTTCTCTTTTTTTTTTTTTTTTTTTTTATAAAAAAATATTTCAGATCAAAATAAATAACGTTTGTTCATCTGCAGAAACCACCTTGACTTTTTGCTTTTAGTATCTATATTTATGGATTTGACTCTCTTAAAAGTATTTAACATTAGAACTATTGGTTTGTCATCACCTTCCTTCCTATCAAAAATAGTACTTTTGTAGATCAGATAACATTTCAGAAAAAGAAGCTGGATTTAAAAGTGTTGAATCATAGTGCCTATGTGTATACAAGATATTTAGTCCCCGCCCTGATACTTTTTACCATATGGGGCTTGATTTACAAAACGGTGCTAACTTTAGCACTGGCCCTTAGCACGTCTAAACTCAGTTGAAATGTGAGAAGTAGTGATCGTGCGCAAAGTACCGCGCGCAAAACTTTGCTCCGCGCAAAGTGCCCACTAAAGCCTATGGGACTTAGCGCACGCATAGGACTTTGCGCGCGCAAAGTTAGCGCACGATCTGATTGAGAAAACTGGTGCTAACCTACTTAGCACCCTGGTTAGCGCACCTTAAGACTTTAGACGTGCTAAGTAGGTTAGCACCTCTTAGTAAATCAAGCCTGGTCTGACAAAAATTTCAAATCTTGAAATGCTATTAGAAACTTACAAAGAGCACATACAAGTACAACGACAGACACACTCTTGAATGTGCACGCGCACACATGCGCACGCGCACACACACACACACACACACAAAGTTAGCAACCAGCTTTAAAGGATACCTGAAGTGAAATGACTTTTGAGGCTACCATATTTATTAACTTTTTAAACATTACTAGTTGGCATCCCTGCTGATCTATTTGACTGCAGTAGTGTCTGAATAATACCAGAAACAAGCATGCAGCTAATCTCATCAGATCTGACAAAAAATGTCAGAAACGCCTGATCTGCTGCATGCTTGTTCAGAGTCTATGGCTAAAGGTGTTAGAGGCAGAGGATTAACTGGACTGCCAGGCAAACTGACATTGCTTAAAGTGGTCTGAAAGTCAGCATTTCTACTTTGCTCTAAAAGATTCCTCACAGCTTGAAAGCTACTATACCAGATTTTTTTTTTTTTAGCAGAACATCACTGAAATGTTTAAACAAAGCACTTTGTCCTGCTATTCAGCTTCAAATCTGCATCCAAACTGGAGATAACAGTATCTTCGTTTGCATGCCAATGATGATACATGTGTGGAAACACACTGTAATAAGTGAAAAGGAGCTCTCTGTGAAGCGGTCTGTGCTTCAAGCACACCAACAGCTCAGAATAGCTCATTAGAAAATGTTAATATATGATAAAAAGCAGTTTGAATAAAATACAATGGCAAGTTTCAGGGCAAGATAAACTACGTTTTGGAAACTTGAAATTTGTAAACCGACAATATTACTGATACACAAAAGCAAATATGATAACTGTATGAGTAATACAAAGTAGGAAAACACATTTTTATTGAATGTTATGTCAGAGTTTAAGATCACTTTAAAAGTAAATAAATATGGCAGCCTCCATATCCCTATCATTTCAGTTGTCCTTTAAGCTTTCCACTTTCCTTTAATTAACTAAAGCGCAGATTAGTTCATTCATTTGGACCTGGTTCAGAAAAATGTATTTCAGAAGTAATATTTGAGACTCTGAGCAAAGCAATTTAAATTAACTAGGATGCCAGCAACAAACAGTGTAGAGGTTCAGCCAGTGAATAACTTTAAAGTACCTCTATTGAATCACAGAACAACTTTTCATGACAGTATAAATTGCTCAAAATTATTTATATTCAAAATGAGGAGGGGGGATAGAAAGCTCTAGTAGGTGCCTTCTCATTTCACCTGAATGGTATTGAGAAAGATATTTCATGCAACATAGTTCGCATGACTAGTTTTGGATCTGGTACATACAGCAGAACATGGCGCAAGAGTGGAAGTGTCCGTATTTACCCAACAGCATTCTCTTATTTGGAAAGCCAAACCAGAGACATTCACTATGAGCCATTTTCACTTTTCAGCGTTTCTCCCATTCATTTGGTAATAACTTTATCACTGCTTAACACAAAACTAAATTATTTCTATCTTTTCTTGTTTTCACAACAAATGAGGCTTTTTGTGGGAGATACTTGTTTTTAGAAATGACTTTATTTTAAATGTATTTAAAAGGGGAAAAATGTAAACACTATTACTCCAATTCCATCCCCAATAGTTTTAAGATGCTAAGCAATGCTGCTATAGTTAAAACCCACACATTTTATTTGCCCATTTATCCTGGCTAACATGACATTGAAATTATGTTCCTAGTGCAATGTATGGCTAGCATATATTATATGGAAATAAAGATGTATTTTATTCTGTTTCATTTCTTTTTTGGACCTGATCAAGAATTGCAAACCCATTTTTTGCAAAAATAAGAGTATTATAACCCCATGACATACATATTAACCCCCCCCCCCCCCTAAAGGTATCCATGTATATATTTTATTAGATGCTGTCACTTTGTAGGATGGGAAGAGGGGGGGGGGAGGGGGAGTAATCGTGCTACTTTTAGGTTTTTAGGGGTGTTATTGGTAGAGCTAAATTGTGGATGTGGTGAAACTTTTTAAAGGCTAAATTAATGGATGCAATTGGCTATTTTTCTCTCTATCAGCAGCAATAATATGTTGTTACACAGTAAATTGCTTTGTGTGGCTAGTATTATGGCTAGTATATATTAGTTAATTGATAATATCAGACAAACAAAACATTTATAGCTAACCCGTAAGAATAATTAACAGCAAAAAATGTAGCCAAGTGAAAGTGCTCAGTGCAAATTAGGTAGATAATACTGAAGTAGCAAAGTGAAAAAGAAGAAAAGTGCTCAGAACTGTTGAGGTAGATTGTATGTAATATGAGACACCTGAGAGCATAAATGTAAAAATTTGCTTCAAATATGGGTGCCAAATAGCAAAAGTAGTACATCTGTAATGTTACCTATATTCTATTACCCTCTGCACCCTAACATTCAGAAAAATCTATTAACCCTTTGCACTCTCGCACGCAAATGTTCAAACAAATGCACCCACAGATTCACTCATCCAGGCACAACTGTTATTCCTACAGCTAAGTTAAAAGCCAGGGTTTTAGTTCACATGGACACATAACGTTAGCTCCCTTGTGCGATTGGTAAGATGCGCTATCTGTCCCAGGAGAGGACGTCAGGATGTGTGCTCCTAATCCCTAGATAGGTTTGATGCAATGAATGTGTTTGCATGTTTGCACTATGCATGTTACAGGGCCAGAGTTAGGACACCTATGTTTACCTGGGTACTCTGCACAGTATAGGTGACTAAGCATAAGAATGCATTCTTCTGTGAACTAAAACCCTGGCTTTTAACTTAGCTGTAGGGATAACAGTTGTGCCTGGATGAGTGAATCTGTGGGTGCATTTGTTTGAACATTTGCATGCGAGTGCGAAGGGTTAATAGATTTTTGCTGTTTCCTATCCACACCCCCTTCAGCACCTCCCTTTCCTTAATAACTTATTTAATGTCCTAACTAGAGGCGATGTGCCTGGATATATGTATTTTTTTCTAACTCTCACAAAAACTCTCTAACATGCTTAACCCTGACCACTCCCAAACGCCTGGAGTTTGACTACAATAGGCTCTATTCACAAAACTTCTAAATAAATAAAACTAACCTTTCAGCACATTTACCAACAAAATAATAAATCAAAGTAATTTGTTCCTGATTAACTTCATCTCAATATTACTTTTCATACTTTAATTATATTAAATGTTTGCTCTTTGGGGGCTTAAAAAGTAACATAGTTAAGGTGAAGACAGAGGAAAACAGGTGCAAAAAGCTTTGTGAATCATGCCCATTATAGCCAAGCTCTAGTGCACTACTGCTACTATAAGGACCAGTTCACACGGCTTCTGGCGGCGTCTTGGTCAAATGCTTTTCTGCAAGCATGCAGGAAAGCAGTTTCTGGCTTTTGGAGGCTTTTATCAGCAATTGTCGTTTTTCACCCCCTCAGGAGGACATAGGAGCCTGGCAGTAAGCGATCCTAGAAGTCAACTGTCTAACCAGCATCTCTGACCCCTCTAAGGGGAAATGAGGAAATGTGGATGCTGTCACAGGCTCCCATGTTAATAGCCAAGATTAGCCAATTTTGAAATTAGCCCATTATTTGTAGCCGAAGTTTGGGCTTATGTCAGGCGCCTATGACAGTGTCCAAATTTCCGGATCACCCCCAGAGAGGTCTGAGATGCTGGTCAGACATCCAGTAACATAACATGCCTAAAGCACCAAGAAAACTGCATGCACAGAAGAACAATCAACTCCACATCACAGTGTCAGTAAACTAAGCTAAGTGACTAAATTAACAACCAGCAGTGAAAAAATTAACATACATCAGAGGAGGCTGATTGGACTTGTGCAGGGTTTTCCCCAGAATATTTTTCCAGCCAAGTGGCATGAAAAAGTAGCCGAGGGGGTGGGGGGGGGGGTTAATATGCTCGGTACTACTAGATGGGTGGAGAGAGCCCAGGTTAAACACACACACACACACCCCATACATATACACACACACACACACACACACAAAAACACACCATAAACAAACACACACACACTCACACTTTAAGAGGGCAAATCTTCTGTCATGAAGATACTCAGTTATGAATATCAGAAGGAGGCTGCTGAATCAAATGCTCTGAAGGTTAGACTGCAATAACTGCAAGCATTTTCCAAGTGTAGCTAAGATTACAGCCAAACAACTGCTTTTTCTTTTATTTTGTATAAATAAGGTCAGTAAGGTCACCTTTTTATAAACTCTCAGCCGAAATCTGCTGCAACGTTACAGCTCTCCCCTATGCATCGTTTTAATCACTAGTTAGTCATTCGTGAGGACAGTACAAGTGTGTGAAGCTTATGCTGCCTGCATATAAAAAGCATTTACCACAGCAGCGGCTGCGAGACAGCCCCCTCCCCTTTATGACAAGAGACTTGCCAGAATGAATAGAGCCAGGCGTCCCACAGTTCAGGTTTATCTGTACTGCGAGTAACTTTACAGGAGCTTTGCCCACCCCTCTACACTAATGAAGGGAGCTGGGGAAGAGGGCGGAGATAGCGTCCCTGAATGACAGCGGGCTGGCTGCACAGACACAGCCGCTGCTCGCTGTAATGATTCAAGAGTAGGAAGTTATTCTGCCACAGACCAGGGCAAATTCAGGTGGGTGCTCTGCCCAGCTGAAAGACTCTAGGGAGGACACTGTGGTGTGAGCAGAGCCACCATGCAAGGTGGACAGAAGTCAGATAAGAGATGAAATGGGAGAGCAGAGGCGGGTGGCTTGCCCACCTTGTGTATACACACGTCCCATCACTGTTGATGTTGTGGGACGGCTGCATACATGGCATTCTGACGTCTTGTCACTTTGGCGCATGGTCAGCCAAATTATGGCTCACCCTGCTTCTTCTGAAATACCAGGCACAGTTAATTACATTTCCCCCGCCGAGCTCAAGCAACTTGGAGCAAGAAGTAGTTCGGGGTCCGGCAATGCCGACACTCGAATTACAGCGATGCGTGGCGACAAACAAAATAACATTATGTCTATGGTGCTGCTCAGGTCAGGTGCAGCGCAGTGAAGAGCGTGTACCAAAAGAAATGCCTCGTCTATGGCTTGATACCTCACTCATTTTCATTGGCTGGGAGAGAAAGCCTCGGAAAAAAATGTGTATTGAGTTTACTGGAGGAAGGAGGAGTCCTGGCTGTGCCTGTTTGCTGCTGCCTAGAGTGCAATTAGGTATTTGTGCTGGACATCTGTTTAAAAGGACGCACTGTCAGGGAAACCTCAAATATCCTGTCATTTAGGCAGACTGCTCGTCCATAAACAAACGTTTGGCAACCCTGCATCCAACATAAAGGAGCTGAGCAGTTTTGCCTTGAGGAAAGCTCAGAGACTTATCCAAAGCAGCTGTAATTGCCACAAAAGGTGGCTTCACAAAGTACCAGCATGTTGTGTGCATTTCATTGAGCCTAACTCTCAAACATGGAATCAATCATGAACAGTACTGTGCTGTGTATCTACTCAGCAGGAAACAACATTACTGAGGGTCACATTACAAGTCACAGCTAATTCGTTGTTGATTAACTAGTGTAAGGATGATCAGATGCTAAAATGCAAAGTCCAGAACTAGGTGTGTAGATCGACCATGAGTATGCAATGCATTCACTTAAAAGCGCTCCATGCACACATGACAATCACCTACAAGTCACTTGTCCTTTTGAAAAGACTTATTTGCATTTTAAAAGTCATTCCTAATAGACAATGTCCCACCACACCAAGATGTTCATTTTTCACATCTTATCTATATTTGAATGAAAGTTTTAACGTTCCATAAATCTTATCCGCATTGTAGTTGTAACATTCTCAGCTTACTATATTCTTTTTTTTATGGAAGTGTTCATCAGCATTGTGAATGGCTAATACATTATATTACTTTGAAGTATTTTAAAGAGCTATGATCTTTACTTTTTGTTTTTGATAAACTGAAGAAAGTTACTTCTGCCATATGTTTACTGTTACGTCCCTGCAAGTGGATACAAAATTCTCCTAATCTCCTAACACTAATTCTTATAGACCCAGTAAAACAGAGTAACCAAGCAGCTTGGGGTGACCCAAAACATCAAGGAAAGTATAAAGGGACTAAAAGAGACCAAAAAGCCCTCCTACTAAAAAGCAATGCTTAGTGTGGCTTGCCTTCTTAAAACAGAAGGTACTTGTGATAATTCAGCTTTAAGTGAACATCTGTAGTTGGCCACAATGCACCGCTACTGTGCAAATTATCTCTTTATGCCCCTGAAGCCAGACTGACATCCAAAACCACTGGTGTATAGCAAGCCTATAGCTTTACATTTTACAGAGCCACAACCACCACAGATGTTCACTTAAAGGACACCCGAGGTGAAAATAATCTAATTAAATAAACAATTGTATCTCTCTTTCTTCTCCTAAAAATTACTTTTTAAGATTTCCCACAGTTTTATTTTATACTTATATAATAAATAATATGATTTTAAGTTTTTACTGTTTTGTTGTGTTTGCTTAATGACTCATTGATTCAAGTATGCCAGAGCCAACATCTATGAACTACTGATCCTTTTAACTCTTTCCTGCTCTCAGAAGCAATTTTATGATAGGAAAGTGTTTTATAGCTGTAATTTCTTATCAGCGAGTGTCACACTGTAGTCTGACCCAGCCCTGACTCAGACAGGAATTGCCACTTACATACCTGATTAACTCCTTCAGGCAGAGAAAGAAAAGAAAGGAACGCAGCATAGTTATTTGTGTGCTAGGCACTGTACATATACATGTCTATCTCATGTCACCTGTCACCTCGTGTATCCTTTAAAGCTGAATTATCACAAATACCTTCTGTTTTAAGAAGACAAACCACAAGAAGACCCATTGACCCAGTAAGGGAGAGAGGTTGAATGTTTCAATGCTGCAAATAGGGATGGTCAATGACATGCAAATAATTTTGAGTTAATGCAGGATTAAGCAAATTGTGTATGCAAATGTATTGAAGCTTGAAAATAGATCAATCAAATTTTACCTGCATACATGTTCACACACAATTTGCATAAGGCTGCATCAACTAAATATTATTTGATCTCACTGACCATCCCTGCAAATCAGTTAGCAGGCACTTGTACAATTTACCAGTAGATACTACATTTCATTTTTGCACCTTGATAAGTGGAGAATTTCATGTTAGAAGATTTTCTTGATCATCACTAGCCCACATTGGTAACTGTCACACTCCTTTCTTGTTCTCAGAATCAGAATCAATTTATTTCACCAAGTAAGTTTGTACCTACAATGTATTTGTCTTTGCAGTTGCTTAACAAACGCAAACACAAAGAAAAAAAAATACAAGGACAGACAGCATGTATATTACAAGTCCAGGACAGTATGCGAGTATAGTGGCAGTAAGCAAGGTGAGAACTGTTCATTTTCAGTTCTGTGCTGATTACTTTCAAGTCCTAGCAGCTCTAGCATGGTTCAGCATTAAGTATGGCTACCGCCTGCGGAAAAAAGCTGTTCCTGTGTCTAGAGGTTTTGGTAGCGATTGACCGGAATTTGACTCCTGAAGGCATGCGCTGGAAGATGGAGTGACCTGGGTGAGAGGGGTCAGAGGCAATTTTGGTTGCTCTCTTTCTGCACCTGCTAGTGTAAAGATCCTGCAGGGAAGGTAAGCTACAGCCAAGTCTCCTTTCCGCTGATCGGATGATGCGCTGCAGCCTCCCCTTTTCTAATGTTGAGCAGGAGCCGGACCATACAGTCATAGATGATGTTATGGTGGATTTGATGATTGCAGTGTAGAACTGCACCATTAGATTTTTAGATAGGTCAAACTTTCTCAGCTGCTGTAGATGGTACATCCTCTGCTGCTCTTTCTTGACGATAGTGGCCGTATTGTTATCCCATTTTAGGTTGTTTGAGATCATGGACCCAAGAAACTTGAATGACTACCTGGGTTATTGTGGATCCATTTATGGTTAAGGGGTGGTGCTGGGGCGGGGGGGGGGGGGAGATCTCCTAAAGTCTATTATCATCTCCATGGTTTTGAGAGCATTTAGTTTCAAGTGGTTGCTGCTGCACCAGGAGGAAAGCTGTCCCACTACATGCCTGTATGCAGACTCATCCCCGTTTTGAATGAGACCAACTACTGCTGTGTCATCTGCAAACTTCAGAACCTTAACAGATGGATCTGTGGAGATGCAGTCATTGGTGTAAACTGAGTAGAGCAGTGGGGAAAGCACACAGCCCTGGGGAGCACCAGTACTGACTGTCAGGGAGCTTGATGTGTGTTTTCCAAGTCTAACATGCTGTCTCCTGTCAAGAAATTGGTTATCCATTTGCAGATGGATTCAGGTATGTTAGCTGGGAGAGCTTGCTGTGTAGCAGAGATGGCATTATGGTATTAAATTTAGAGCTGTAATCTATAAATAAAATCCTGGTGTAGGTTCCTGGGGTGTCTAGATGCTGTAGTACATAATGCATACACATGTTAACAGCATCGTCTGCGGATGTATTAGGCCTGTAGGAAAATTGCAGAGAGTCCAGCAGGGGATCTGTGATGGATTTCAGATAAGCCATTATCAGTTTTTCAAATGCTTTCTCCTTGCCACTATGGCTAAAATATAAGTGAGTGAATTTAAGGACAACTGCCCTGAAAGGAATATGAAGGCAGCCATATTGGTTTTCTTTTTGATCAATGTGCATTGCATACACTGCTGATGCTCTACCTCTAATACCTTTAGTTATAATCTTTGAACAACCATGCAGATGAGATGCTTGATTTAAGTTTGACTGTATTGCTCGCATGCATGTTTTAGGTGTTTGATTCAGACACTACTGATGTGTGAAAGATCAGCAGGGCTGCCAGGCAACTGGTATTGTTTAAAAATAAATAAATAAATATGGCTGCCTCCATATCCCTCTTAGATCAGTTGTCCTTTAAGAAAGCGATAGCCTTACAGGAATTCTACCCCTTTTCCAAGTGGAAAAAATGTAGTGGCAGCTCCATTTGGCCAATTTGCCCAATGGCTTTTTTGTCAGCGACACCCACAATCAAGGAGGACAATGAGATACAATTCCCAAAATATCATCACAAACAGAAAGAAAATCTCACACGGGTAGCACTAACCAAATCAAGAAAAACAAAATAAAATCAGTTCCACTTTAACCGCTACACTTTATTGCAATATGCACTTAACTAAAAGAAATATAAGAAACTAACCTTTGACTGGTTTAGATTACATTCCTTTTTTCTAAATATGAACTTCAACATAATACTTTGCCCAAGTCAAGCTAACAACATCCTTCCTTGGGAGCAATATTATTCTCAAGCTAAAGTTCACTGCTGCAATTAAATCATCTTTACTAAAAAAAACAACATGCAGTGAGAAAGGTCATATTTTTCATCAGAAAACAAATGCCATTTGGGCCATATGATACAAACAGTAGCTTTTATAAACCTTCAACCTAGGAGAAAAGGAAAACCATGTTTCCTTATGCAAACATACAGTATTAACAGAGCTATCTTGTTACCCCAATATTGATGACGAAACAACATCTAATATATATTTTATGTATGTAAAGAAGTAAGTGAAAAACATTAAGTGCAGCACCTTATGCAGTAGATAAGAAACTGCAGTAAGTTTGAACCACATAATTTGAATAATAATATTTAAATATTTTGCTATGCACTGTATCACTTAATTTTAACAACTTTATTCTTAGTGGTAATAAAATAGTAATAATAATAATTACTATTATTACTATAATTTCTCAGCTATCAATACTACAGTACTCCTGTAACTTGATTAGCAATATTTGTGGTCACTTAAAGGACAAGTATCAAAGTTAACTAAAATTCTAAATGCCACATATATTTCCAGTAATTACTAGCAAATAGCAATGCAAATCTTTTTTTTCATAATTTCATGTTTTATGTAAAGAAAATATGACATTTACTGAGAAGTTTTTATTGTGGGCATTACTGTGGAGGGCTGTGTCCAGAACATTCAGCACACAGAAACAATCTTTTCTGGCTATAATACTGTGACTGGAATCTATTCAGAATGATAGAAAGCAAATATATAGCTTCAAATGTGTGTAAATAACTAATAAGCTGCAGCTCTGTGTGTTCTGGTCTCTATCTCTGCCTCACAATCTTAAGTAAACAGTATACAGCCAGGAATACCTCATTCTGAATGGGGGACAACAACGAAATCCAAGGAAGGAAAAAGTACAGGTCCTTCTCTTTAGACCCTTCCCGGTATCTTAAAATCCCTTAGCTTTTTTCATATAATTTGTGAAAAAATTTGTGTGTGTGTAAGCAGTGCAGAAACAAACAACAGTAAATCATTCCTCTGTGAACAGTGACAAAGATGTGGAACCTAGTACATGGTATAGCTCTAGCCTGACACCAACACAAACAGCTGGTAAACTAGGCATTTTTGTTTCACACAGGCTGTGATGAGAGACTTCTGAAATGCTTTCTATTGTTACTAGCTAAACACTCTATAGGTATGCAGGGTTTACAGAAGGACATTTTCTTTGATAGTATTTCTTTAAAGATCTAGCAGAATTGGCATGGAACATCTGTTTCTTGCAATCAACAGATCATTGCAATTATCTTCCTGGTAGGCAACAGAGATTGGGTGGAAATTGTGCATGTTAATGCACCATTATTTTAGAGTGTGATGTGACCCATCGGTAGCTTTCTTGTGTAATAAGGCAAAGGAAGATATTATGTTGTCCAGCCAGGTTTACTAACTGGACTTATTTTGGGTTGCCCCTTAGTGGAGAGCAGATCTGTAATACTTGAATGCAAGCTGAAAGTAACATCTGCTGCCCTTTAGTGGAATAACACTGAAAACATTAATATACAATAAAAGGAGCACTTTGAGCATTGTAACTTTAGATTAAAAAAAAAAATACTAAACTGAGTAAATAATTATAAATGTTACATAATTTTAAATACATTGAAAATAAATGCAATCAAAATAAGTGTGTTTAAATTTTACATGAAAAGTTTGTATAAGAATACTTTCAGTGTTATCCACTAGAAAAAAAGCAGATTGTGTAGAGGTTAGCACACTCGTCTTGCAGCCCTGGGTCCCTGGTTCAAATGCCAGCCACTATCTGTACGGAGTTTTTATGTTCTCTCCATGTCTGTGTGGGTTTCCTCCGAGCACTCTGGTTTCCTCCCACATTACAAAAACATACTGGTAAGTTAATTGGCTTCCCCCTAAATTGGCCCTAGATTATGATACATACACTACACAATATAGACATATGACTATGGTAGGGATTAGGTTGTGAGCTCCTCTGAGGGACAAATAAGTGACAAGACTATATACTCTGTACAGCGCTGCGGAAGATGCCAGCACTATATGAATATTAAATAATAATTATAATAATACATTAGTTTTAGCCTGCTTTTAATTATACTTATACAGCTCCCCTCTATGGGGCAGATTAAAGAAAGTCCTGAGTTAATCTGAACAGCCTATTACATCCGCACAGAATCTGAACCTTGGAAGCCAGGTTGTGTGGCAAAGACAGAGATATACGTATTCATCCTATCTGGATTAGACAATAGTTCTCCTATAAATGTCCATAGTGTAGTCTGCACTCAGATGCTCTAAATCCTGAGAGTCATTATTAACAGGTGCAGTAAAAGTTGAACATCAGAGTCACTTGATGCAAATAAGTCCCGTCCATTACTCCCACAAGTGACCTCTGCACCCTGAGAGACATCAGCATCATTGGGCCCAATTGGGCATATCATTGCTGTTACCAATTTGTGGCTGTGTTGGAAAAAATACTAACCACCTGTGGACAAGCCACCGCATTAAAACATCCTGCAGGAGCCTCTTAGTGGCTCCAGTACGTTTTAATACATAATTTGCCCCCCCCCCTCCATGCACGCTCCCCACCACAGCTCGTACCATCGGGTCATGGAGATCTGCATCGGTTCCCCTAACCGATTGCAATGCCTGTAATAAATGGACATGACCCTGATTGCGGGCCATGTCCATTCATAAAGCAGGAAGTAACAACAGGAAGTTAAAGTAGCGTGAATGTAAAAAAAAAAAAAAAAAAAAAAAAAAAAGAGCACTTCCTGTTAAATCAGTAATGTGCTTGCAGCACCATCTAGTGGCCAAAAAGTGAAAACACACACACACACACACACACTATTCATTATTAAAACATTATATAATGACTTCTTTCCATTTCCAAAGAAACCCCCCCCCCCCATACACATGTAAAAAAAAAAAAAAAAAAACATTAAAAAAGGGTTTATTACAAAAGCTTGTTAATTATGGAACAGACACAAAAAAAAAAAAAACTGAAAAAATACACATATATTTCCAAATAAAGTATTATCGCCATACATTGTGATAAGGACATAATTTAAATGCTGTAGCAATCAGGACAAATAAGATATGTGGGTTTTAATTATGTTAACATGTTTTATTTTAAAACTATAATGACTGTATTAATCCCGTTAAAATGCATTTAGAATAAAATCATTTTTAGCAAAATGTACAACCTAAAAAAAGCCTAACTGGTGGCAAAAAAACAAAAAACCAAGGTGTAGAGATAATTGCATGATTAGTAGTAATAAAGTAGTAGTGTGATTAGCAGAACCGTAAAAGTTTTTGGTGAATAAAAGGGAGGAGTGCTGACAGGAGAAAATTGCTCTGGTCCGTTAGGGTAAAAACCCCTTGGGGGTGAGGTGGTAAAAGTTCAGAGGGGGGAACACTTGATTAATTACCAGGAGAATCTTTAGTTGGCTTTTACTTTCCTTTTGCTTTTAAGCATCACGCATTGTAGTTGATTATATATGATAGTTGAAACATGGACATGCACCGTAGTAATTCTCTATTATATTTTTTCTTCCACAGCTTCAACAAAAAAACTGGTATTACGAGTGCAGATTGAAAAGAAACAATGGAAATGTTCATTAGCAAAAGCAAACACAGGGTCAGCAACAGGGCATCAGTGTTGTATGTATGTATTATCCAGAACTAAATGTATACACTTCAGAGGAGAAAAGTTAGTAACAAGGGCATTAGAAATGTACAACACTTGACAGAAACAGTGGGCGCAAAAATCAGGGATAAGTCAGAAAGCAGCAACTCTGGCAACTACATAATCACCAGGTTCAAACTAGGTCAACAACAGGTTAAGTAATGGATAGACCGTGTCTTCTGGGTAAGCCTAGTTGAGGGTCAAAGGTTTATACTTCGACAATATTCGTGTTAATTTGAATCAGTAAATCCTGGAAGTCATGGATTGGACGCTTTGTGACTAATAATAAACAGCATTTAGTAACATGGCAAATAAAGTTAAGAGGAAACGTTGCTGCTTTATTCATATATTTTAAGGACCGTGCTATCCACTACACCACATGTGTCAAACTCCAGGCCTAGAGGGCCAGATCCATGCCAGTGTTTAGGATGGACTGAGAAAGAAAGGAATGTGATCTACCTGATGGACCACACTTTTCCTGATTCAGACCCATCAATTAATTTGAGCTGTATCAAAAATGTGTGAGGATCTCGGCCCTCGAGGACCGGTTTGACACACCTGCACTACACCATCATGTCCCCACCTGTTACAGTGCCACTTCTTCATTGAAAAAAATGCTTGTTTGTGTCTTATAAAAATGTTGTAAATTACAGAATTATTGTAAATGCATTGATAAAATGGAAACCCACTGCATAATGTTGGCTTTTAAAATATTATTAATTCCCAGGATAGACTTTATAGGCAGTTAGGCACATCAATGACAATGATAGTTATGTTAGAAAAATTCAGTAAGAACTGTAGCAGTGACACTCTCTGCCTGGTTTAATACAGTTGACATGTAAGACAAACAAAAACAAAAAACAGCTATGGTAAATTGACAGCAAAAAAACTCGCACTCAGTTTTTACCCTGCCTGGTCCAATGAGGTGCAACTGGAGTGCAGAAATCTTACCAAATAATGGTACGGTGAGATTGGGAATAAAAAAAAAAAAATACATTCAAATCAACTTCTTTCTCGGTCTAATGCGTAAATGCAGTATGATTAGCTTTGCAGCACAAAGCAATGACCAGCAAACAGTGGTCTGTAAAACAGCTATGTGGTACTGGACAGAAAAAAACAACAACTTTATTGTGCCATCAATTTTAAGAGAATTTTAAGACAGAGCCACCACATAGACAATCCGTGCTTTAGTGGCAGCAGGCCAGTTTAGATTAGCATATGGAAATAAATGGGGGGGGGGGGTGTTACTGGTACCTTGGTACAGGGGACATCTCTGTCTTAACCACTTCAGCCTTCAGCGTCGTTTCATCTTATGCATCAGAGTAACATTCGCCTCCCATTCATTCGCTAATAACTTTATCACTACTTATCACAATAAAATGATCTATATCTTGTTTTTTCCGCCACCATTTAGGCTTTCTTTGGGTGGTACCTTTTGCTAAGAATTATTTTATTATAAATCCATTTTAACAGGAAGATTAAGAAAAAAAAATAATTATTTCTCAGTTTCCGGCCATTATAGTATATAATACAATTTCCGGCAGTTATAGTAAATAATACATGCTAAAACCCATGTATTTTATTTTCCATTTGTCCCGGTTATCACACCATTTAAATTTGTCCCGGTTATTACACCATTTAAATTATGTCCCTATTACAATGTATGGCACCGATATTTTATTTGGAAATAAAGGTGCATGTTTTCAGTTTTGCGTCCATCACTTATTACAAGCCCATAATTAAAAAAAAAAAAACAGCAATATAGTTTACTACATACATATTAAAAAGTTCAGTCCCTAAGGTAACTATTTATGATTTTTTTTTTACAAAACAATTATGTATACCTATTGAGGAGTGTGGGAGGTAAGGGGCTAATTTTAAAAAGTAAAAAAATTTCATTATCTGGAAATTTTTATTTCCAGATGTAATTTTATTATTTGGCCACAAGATGCCCTTGCAGCTCACTTCTGCATGCGGAAAGTTCCTCCGCAAAGCGAAAGTAAGGACTATTTGGGGCAGAAGGGGATTTGTGAAAGATGGAACTGTCTCGTTGACAGTGTCGGTCTTTTATATGGGGACTTAGGTCTTTGTTCTCATTTATTGATCGCCGGGCTAACGGAAGGCGGAGGGAGCACACGCGATTGTGCGTACCAGGCAGTGGCAGCAGTGTAGCCTATCTGGATGGATATATCCCTCCAGATAGGCTTAAGTGGCTAAGACTGATGGCACAATAAAGTGCCCTATTGCTATTTTTTCTGTCACTGTACACTGGTTGAGGGCATCTCCATACTTTTTATTAGCGAGTAGTTCAGTTGTGCATCCTATGTCTATAGTATCTATACATTACTGGAGCCTGCATAACAGGCTTTGCCTGTGCAAATGTTCTGCAAATGCTGCACAAATATTCCCCACACAGCAGTACAGATCAATTATTTCTTCCCATCAAAATGTTTTACCTAAATATATCTTCAGAGCAGCATTGTGATAACTAGCTAGACCGACAGTCAGCAAAGGTCTGTGGCTAGAAAATGGCTGGTATTTAAATGCCCTGGGTATGGCTATATACCACATGATCGCAAACTTTAGGAAATCCATCTGGGTTTTCTGCACCATTTATGTTATTCTCTGCACTGCTCTCTACACAGGGTCGGTGACACCACATGGTTTAGCTGAAAGCAGAAATTACTTGACAGCCCAGCAAAATGGCATTCCTTTCACTGTCAATATGTGATCAATTAAGTGCTAAGTGGAAAGAGTGGGGTCAACATCACTGATTCCTAAAGATGAGGAAGCCATGTTCATTTAAAAAATGTAGTTTCCTTTGCTGTAGGCTACCTTAATAAACCTATAAGAGATCGCTACACTGACCCGTAAAAGAAAAAAAATGTTCTTTGTCCTATCAGGTTTGTAAAAGGAAAAGGCTTCTTTCAAACTGTCTGCCTCTGCTTTTTTTTTCTTGTAATGTTCTGCTGCTAACCTCCTCAAAGCATTTGAATAATCACAATGAGTTTATCAGATGCAGACAAGGTTTCCTCTGATGTTCACATTTTGCTGAGTGACACAAAATGTTCCACTTCAGTCTTCTCTGCGTATTGGTGTATAGTGTTCTAAGTGAATTTTGTTCTGTTGGCTGATAACTTTTTACATTTATCTCATTAAAAAATAAAAATAAATAATCTGGAGAAGGTATTTATTCACTTTAACAAAATGTCCCTTGCTTGTCTGGTGTGCTGATATCCTGTGTCTCTAATGCTTTCTGAATCAAATACCAGACTTCATATTTAGTAATAAAAGTAAAACCGGAGTAATTTATTTTTGTATCACACAAATCCACTGCGTGCTACCAAATCTGTAAAGACAATCTCACATAGTGTAATCTGTATAAACACTCAGATATCCACTACAATTCCCATCAATCGTGTGGCTAGTGATCAAGTGACCAATCGTGATTCCCACCACCTCTAATAACAGAGCGGCTCACCAGATGTTTACCACCAATTTACAGGTGGAATTCAGGCTCAAATATGTGGTACTCCAGGCTCATCAGTAATCCACATCCATATCCATAATATGATAAAATTCGGCGTTTATTCCTCAATAAAACACATTAAAATATTCATAGCGTAATCTGTTTGTTAAAATGAAATCACACTGCGCCTCTCGCGCCCGAATCCACTTACAAGATCCAAGAAGGATGTTTAAGCATTTCACAGCGGCACAGCTGTTAGGTCTGTAGTGTCAACTACGAGGTCCGTCCGCGGCGTCCCGCTTGATCGATCCCCACGACCACCAACCTGCCCGGATTTCCGTGCTGTGCGTCAGGCGTACTGGCTCCGCCCTACGCGTTTCGTCATACGACTCATCAGGGGCTAGCGTTGCCAGTACACCAGCCGCACTAAAAGCGCCCAGATCGTGACGTCGCCGCCACGCAGCGCCATAGCTCCACCCCATACCTCCACCCACACAACATTGCTGGGCGTGAATCCCAGCGCTCCAATTTGCCTCAATACCGCCCGCACTGCCATTAAACTACCCACAGGCCAGCCAATGTGAAGTGCCTTTACAATCTGTATTGCAAAATTATAATCACAAACACCTCCTCTCTGTGCTAATACAGGACCCACTCCTATGCTATCTACCTCATACCCTTTATTCTCATCCACCCCCCGAAACCCACAAAATGCAGCATAAAAGTTATTGTTAACTGTGTCCATACACCATACTCCCATCTAGTGGTCTCCTGGCTAACTGCATCCCTACAGCCAGCCATGTTCACACTAAAGGTGCACAAGCACAATCCTTCAATCATTACTTATATAGCAATTAAGATCAAACTCTATATTAAGCCCTGCAGGGAAAAAAGTGTTTAGATTAAATATCCATCTCCCTTCTGTCTTTGAAAGCTCTTTCAATTTACTGGAACCTCTCCATTTCGGCATCCATTTCTCAATCCCCATAAATTTCAAATTGGAGGGGTCACTTCCATGATATTTCTTGAAATGACTTGAGACACTATGTGTCTCCAACCCCTTTCTAATGTTACAAACATGCTCATTTATCCTCCTGAAAAGGGCCCTGGTGGTACGGCCCACATACTCCAGGCCACACGGGCACCAGAGGATGTAGACCACCCCAACAGTACTACACGTAATGCATTGTTTTAGGTGATATCCATACCCAGTGTTTCTAGCCGTGAATTGATCCCCCCTCACAGGTATGGCCTCCCAACACGCCTTACACCTCCTGCAAGGAAAAAAAACCTTTTGGCCCAATAAATCAGTTCCCACACTCACTGGGATGGATGAGACATTGGGTAAGTATATTCCGGATAAACCCAATTTTATATACAGGAAGGCACCTAACTTGAGGTCCAGATTGGTAACTAGCCACATAGACCCACCAGTGAGTGTGGGAACTGATTTATTGGGCCAAAAGGGTTTTTTTCCTTGCAGGAGGTGTAAGGCGTGTCGGGAGGCCATACCTGTGAGGGGGGATCAATTCACGGCTAGAAACACTGGGTATGGATATCACCTAAAACAATGCATTACGTGTAGTACTGTTGGGGTGGTCTACATCCTCTGGTGCCCGTGTGGCCTGGAGTATGTGGGCCGTACCACCAGGGCCCTTTTCAGGAGGATAAATGAGCATGTTTATAACATTAGAAAGGGGTTGGAGACACATAGTGTCTCAAGTCATTTCAAGAAATATCATGGAAGTGACCCCTCCAATTTGAAATTTATGGGGATTGAGAAATGGATGCCGAAATGGAGAGGTTCCAGTAAATTGAAAGAGCTTTCAAAGGCAGAAGGGAGATGGATATTTAATCTAAACACTTTTTTCCCTGCAGGGCTTAATATAGAGTTTGATCTTAATTGCTATATAAGTAATGATTGAAGGATTGTGCTTGTGCACCTTTAGTGTGAACATGGCTGGCTGTAGGGATGCAGTTAGCCAGGAGACCACTAGATGGGAGTATGGTGTATGGACACAGTTAACAATAACTTTTATGCTGCATTTTGTGGGTTTCGGGGGGTGGATGAAAATAAAGGGTATGAGGTAGATAGCGTAGGAGTGGGTCCTGTATTAGCACAGAGAGGAGGTGTTTGTGATTATAATTTTGCAATACAGATTGTAAAGGCACTTCACATTGGCTGGCCTGTGGGTAGTTTAATGGCAGTGCGGGCGGTATTGAGGCAAATTGGAGCGCTGGGATTCACGCCCAGCAATGTTGTGTGGGTGGAGGTATGGGGTGGAGCTATGGCGCTGCGTGGCGGCGACGTCACGATCTGGGCGCTTTTAGTGCGGCTGGCGTACTGGCAACGCTAGCCCCTGATGAGTCGTATGACGAAACGCGTAGGGCGGAGCCAGTACGCCTGACGCACAGCACGGAAATCCGGGCAGGTTGGTGGTCGTGGGGATCGATCAAGCGGGACGCCGCGGACGGACCTCGTAGTTGACACTACAGACCTAACAGCTGTGCCGCTGTGAAATGCTTAAACATCCTTCTTGGATCTTGTAAGTGGATTCGGGCGCGAGAGGCGCAGTGTGATTTCATTTTAACAAACAGATTACGCTATGAATATTTTAATGTGTTTTATTGAGGAATAAACGCCGAATTTTATCATATTATGGATATGGATGTGGATTACTGATGAGCCTGGAGTACCACATATTTGAGCCTGAATTCCACCTGT
Source organism: Hyperolius riggenbachi (assembly GCF_040937935.1). Lineage (NCBI taxonomy): Eukaryota > Metazoa > Chordata > Amphibia > Anura > Hyperoliidae > Hyperolius > Hyperolius riggenbachi. The sequence goes on along the minus strand of NC_090647.1, from coordinate 427,134,999 downwards.
AAATTGGTGGTAAACATCTGGTGAGCCGCTCTGTTATTAGAGGTGGTGGGAATCACGATTGGTCACTTCATCACTAGCCACACGATTGATGGGAATTGTAGTGGATATCTGAGTGTTTATACAGATTACACTATGTGAGATTGTCTTTACAGATTTGGTAGCGCGCAGTGGATTTGTGTGATACAAGACTTCTCAAACAGGATTCAACACAGCGCACTCCATTTTGCTCTTTGGAACTTTGACAAACTTTTTGCAGCTGAGCCTGCGGTTATTAGGCAAAATATTGCTGAAGGTTTTGTATACAGGTGGTAGTGTGTGTTTAAACTGATTGGGGGGGGCGCAGCATTAATCGATCTAAAGGAGTAATTTATTTATTTAAGCATTTATATAGTGCTGGCATATTATGCAGCGCTGTACAGAGTATATTGTCTTGTCACTAACTGTCCCTCAGAGGGGCTCACAATCTAGTCCCCACCATAGTCATATGTCTATGTACAGTGGAGTGCGAAAAATTGGGCAACCTTGTTAATCGTCATGCTTTTCCTGTATAAATCGTTGGTTGTTACGATAACAATAGTCAGTTAAATATATCACATAGGAGACACATGCAGAAATATTTGAGAAGTGAAATGAAGTTTATTGGATTTACAGAAAGTGTGCAATAATTGTTTTAACATAATTAGGCAGGTGCATACATTTGGGCACCACAAAAAGAAATAAAATCAATATTTAGTAGATCCTCCTTTTGCAGAAATTACAGTCTCTAAATGCTTCCTGTAGGTTCCAATGAGAGTCTGGATTCTGGTTGAAGGTATTTTGGACCATTCCTCTTTACAAAACATCTCTAGTTCATTCAGGTTTGATGGCTTCGAAGCATGGACAGCTCTCTAACTCACACTACAGATTTTCAATTATATTCAGGTCTGGGGACTGAGATGGCCATTCCAGAACGTTGTACTTGTTCCTCTGAATGAATGCCTTAGTGGATTTTGAGCAGTGTTTAGGGTTGTTGTCTTGTTGAAAGATCCAGCCCCGGTGCAGCTTCAGCTTTGTCACTGATTCCTGGACATTGGTCTCCAGAATCTGCTGATACTGAGTGGAATCTATGCTTCCCTTAACTTTGACAAGACTCCCAGTCCCTGCACTGCCCACACAGCCCTACAGCATGATGGAACCACCACCATATTTTACTGTAGGTAGCAGGTGTTTTTCTTGGAATGCTGTGTTCTTTTTCCCCCTTGTTATGCCCATATAACTCATCAGCCCACAGCACCATATTCCAAAATGAAGCTTGGCTTGTCCAAATGTGCTTTAGCATACCACAAGCGGCTCTGTTTCTGCTGTGGGCTTCCTCTGCATCACTCTCACATACAGCCTTCTCCTTGTGTAAAGTGCACCGAAGAGTTGAATGATGCACAGTGACTCCATCTGCAGCAAGATAATGTTAATATTATTATTATTATTATTATTTAGTATTTATATAGCGCCGACATATTACGCAGCGCTGTACAATGTATATATATATATCTTGTCACTAACTGTCCCTCAAAGGAGCTCACAATCTACTCCCTACCATTGCCATATGTCTATATTATATAGTGTACGTACTGTAGTCTAGGGCCAATTTTTAGGGGGAGCCAATTAACTTATCCGTATGTTTTTGAAATGTGGGAGGAAACCGGAGTGCCCGGAGGAAACCCACGCAGACACGGAGAGAACATACAAACTCTTTGCAGATAGTGCCCTGGCTGGGATTCGAACCAGGGACCCAGCGCTGCAAGGCGAGAGAGCTAACCACTACGCCACCGTGCTGCCCTGTTGTAGGTCTTTGGTGCTGGTCTGTGGGTTGACTGACTGTTCTCACCATTTGTCGCTTCTGTCTATCCGAGTTTTTTTCTTGGTCTGCCACTTTGAGCCTTAAAGTGAACCTCCAGACTAAAAATCTACTCAGCAGCACTGAAAAGGCTTGGGGTGTTTCTTTAACAGTTTCACACCATCAGAACTTTGATTTTCTTACCCAAACCTCATTTTTAGCTGCACAGTTGAAAACTGCCAGGGCATTTTCCCCCTGATGCCGTGCAAAGCATGATGGGATTTCTGATGTTATTCTACTTGTTCTGCTATTTTGGTGCAATTTTTTTTATTTTTTTGTTATTTTGAATTTGAGATTTGAAGCCTAGCGCGCGCAGTTGGGAGGGGTGATCAGGACACAAGACAGTTGGAACTGTGTCTCATGCTCCCTGTCACCTCCTTTCAACTAAAAAGATGGCTGCCCCCATGGAATCACAAACATTTGCCTGTTCTTTTAAAACAGGGTGGGTAAGAGATTATATTACCTATCTATTTTAATTAACATGACTAATGTAACTTAAGGACAGTATGTTTGTTTAGGCTGAAGTCCCCCTTTAACTTGAACTGAGCCTGTTGTCTTCCATTTCCTTAATATGTTCCTAACAGACAGCTGAAATCTCTGAGACAACTTTCTTTATCCTTCCCCTAAACCATGATGGTGAACAATCTTTGTCTTCAGGTCATTTAAGAGTTGTTTTGAGACCCTCGTGTTGCTACTCTTCAGTCTTCAGAGAAAATTAAAAGAGGAGGGAAACTTACAATGGACCCCCTAAAATACTCTCTCATAATTGGATTCACCTGTGTATGTAGGTCAGGGGTCACCGAGCTTACCAAGCCAATTTCAGTTTCAATAATTATTTCTAAAGGTTTTGGAACAGTGCCCAAATGTATGCACCTTCCAAATTTTGTTTAAAGAATTATTGCACACTTTCTGTAAATCCAATAAACTTCATTTCACTTCTCAAATATCACTGTGTGTGTCTCCTATACAATATATTTAACTGACATTTTTTATCGTAACAACCAACGATTTATACAGGAAAGTCGCGACAATTCACAAGGTTGCCCAAACTTTCGCATCCCACTGAATGTGTCGTGTAGTGCATGTATCATAGTCTAGGGCAAGTTTTAGGGGAAGCTAATTAACCACTTAAGCCCGAAGGGTTGAAATTTTTTTACATCCGAGCAACTTTCACCCCCCATTCATTTGCCAATAACTTTATCACTACTCATCACAATTAATTGATCTATATCTTGTTTTTTCCGCCACCAATTAGGCTTTCTGTGGGTGGTATATTTTGCTAAGAGCCACTTTACTGTAAATGCATTTTAACAGGAAGAATAAGAAAAAAATGGAAAAAATTCATTATTTCTCAATTTTCAGCCATTATAGTTTTAAAATAATACATGCCTCCATAATTAAAACTCACGTATTGTATTTGCCCATATGCCCCGGGTATTTCACCGTTAAAATTATGTCCCTATCACAATGTATGGCGACAATATTTTATTTGGAAATAAAGGTGCATTTTTTCCGTTTTGCGTCCATCACTGTTTAGAAGCCCATAATTTATTAAATCATATTGATATACTCCTTTGACATGCATATTTAAAAAGTTCAGACCCTTAGGTAACTATTTATGTTTTTTTTTTTTTTTTATTTAAACTTGTATGTGTGTATTTTTTGGTGTGTGAGGTAAACAGGGTTTTTTTTTAATATATTTATATGTTTATTTGTAAAACTTTTTTTTTTAGGTGTAATTTGCTATTTGGCCACAAGATGGCCAGAATCAAAAAGTCCTGGGAGCGATCGATCTCGCTCCCAGGCAGAAGAAAGGAGACCAGAGCTCAGACAAGCTGCAGCATCTGAAGAGACGCTGTCGGCTTTTCTCTGGGGGGGTCCGATCAGCGAAAGGGATTTATAATCCCTTTCACTGATCGGTGGGCTAGCGGCCAGCAGCGAGGGGCGCGCAATTTGGATTCAATTCACAATTATTAATACACAACAATGGATCAGCACAACGACTGTGAGTATGAGTGCCCACTGTATAGGTAGCCAAGTATAGTTGCCCCAGTAAAGGTTAACTATGCATAGATGCCCCAGTGTAGGTAAGCTAGCTACAGGTGTCGCAGTTCAGGTTAGCCAGTATAGGTGCCACAGTACAGGTTAGCCAGTATAGATGCCACAGTACAGGTTAGCCAGTATAGGTACCGCAGTGCAGATTAGCCAGTGTAGTTGCAGCCGTACAGGTTAGCCAGTATAGGAGCCACAGTACGGGTTAGCCATCCAGATCCTGTTTAGTGTATATAGGCAGATCCCCCTTTAGTTTATATAGGCAGATCCCCCTTTAGTTTATATAGCCAGATCCCCCCCCCCCCCCGCCCTTTAGTGTACATAGCCAGATTGCCCCTTTAGTGTACATAGGGGCAGATCCACCTTTAGTGAATATAGGCAGATTCCCCCCCCCCCCCCCCGCC